>NC_080398.1:6543970-6859558 GCF_030265065.1 Corythoichthys intestinalis | reverse complement strand
CAAGGTTGGTGAATTTTGGTAGTGGACCCCTCTGGCTGCTCACATACTCAAAACTACATTTTTACTGGACCTATATTTAGAAAAAAATAAGTAAATGTCCTACATGTGAACTTTGATCTGGTTACAGGTTATAGTTCTGTTTTTGTGGTACTGTAAATCCACAATTCTGAATACATTCTGGCCAAAGTTGGTGAATATTAGAAGTAAACCTCTCTCACGACTCTCACTCTCACTTTACTGCACCAGAATTTTGAAAATTTGCATTAAAAGTCCAACATGCATACTTTGATGATGTTACAGTTCTCATTTTTGTGGTACTGTAAATCCGCAGTTCTGAATAAGTTCTGGCCAAAGTTGATTAATATAAGAAGTGGACCTCTCTGACTACTGACAAACACAAAACTATGCGTTTTTATTGTACCAATATTTAGAAAATTTGAATTTAAAGTCCTACATGTGTACTTTGATCTGGTTACAGTTCTCATTTTTGTGGTACTGTAAATCCACAATTTTGAATAATTTCTCGCCACCGTTGGTGAATTTTAGTAGTGGACCTCTATGACTACTTCCAAACACAAAACTATGCATTTTTACTGTACCAATATTTAGAAAATTTTGAATTAAAAGTCCATCATGTGTACTTTGATCAGGTTACACTTCTCTAATGGTTTACACATGTTATAGTTTATTGTATTAATGACCTGTTTGCATTAAAAATCACTACATACCGTAGAATCACCACACTGTTGAAAATTTGAAAGTTATTGGTTACGATTTTGTCCAAAACATTATTTTTTTAAATCAAGGTACAGGTACTTGTGTTGCCGGCTGGATGGCTTCCAAAACCTTCCATGAAGTGGGCCGGTCTTTCACTGACTCGAGGGCCATTCCACCCCACCAGTTTGGCCCTGGTATCGTCCCATTCCGAGTGACGATTTCAGTTTTCTGACTTAAACCGACATAAAGATCATTTTAAATATCATTCCTGTTTATGAACCATATGGGCAGTTTAGACGTTTTATTTTCCTTATTTCCTTGCCCCATGGAGGGGTTTAGAACAGGTCATATCATCATTAATATCATTAATTATGACTATTTATTTAATTGCTGACAGCCAGAGGCGCCGTCTAGGGGTGAAAAGTGATCCTGATTCTAAGGGCCCATGCCCTGATGGGGGCCCACAAAGAAAATTAGAACATTAGGTAATCGTTTGCAAATTTAAATGTTAATCATTATAATCTTAATAGGAATAAAACGAAGTGTTTCTTTTTCTTGTTTTGTTTTTTTGCAAAAAGTAAACACCCAGAGAGCATATGTATTGCCATCCAGCGCTCCCTAACCCCCGTATTTTCATTAAATGGTTTGGTCCGCCCTTCCTTGGATCAGACTGGGAGCAGCGGTGCGCATTTACACCAATCAATGACTCGGAGTGCGCAGAGAGAGGTACTACAGAAATGTTTTCAAAACAAAAATCGGGTTTCCAAAAGAGGAAAGAAAAGAAAGCAAAACAGGAGATGGGTAGAAAAGGCCAACAGGATGTGACAAAGTACTTCACAAAGGAAGGTTGGTGTCTTGTGTCAGTGACATTCCCCTATTCAAAAACATGAATTCCAAATAATGACGGCATTTTTTGGTATCCTAGAGATGTAGAAACTAAAGTTGGTTTGGAAATTGTCTTTTTTAAAATCGTCTTCAATCCAGTTTGTCAAGAATTTATTGAATTTAGTTTGTCATCAATTGAATTTAGTTTGTTATCAAGGGACCTCGCTTTGGAGCTGTAACCTATAGTGGAGATCGCAAATTTCCAGATGAGGCTAAGCCTACTCCATAATGAAATACTGTAATTGTTTGCTAGCTAGTGTTTGCTCCACTTTTAGGTTACATTTAATCAGTACAGCAGGCAAACTCTTAGCAATCTCTTCATACTAAAACAGCTGTATACTGTAATGTATACTGTAGTATAGTTAAGTTAAAACAAAACATTTAAGTCATTAATTATGGTATTTCCTTTGAGAATATTTCTGATTAAAATATACTTAGATTTTAAAAGATTTATGGATGATATAGATCTCTTATAGATGATATCAGATTATTCATTATTGCCTTATACGCTGTATGTTTACATAAATATATTTTCATCTTAAATTAATGCAGAAAATGCACAAATTACTGTGTAAAGATTCACCAGAATGCAGGAAATTACGTAGTTGATACTCTCAATGTGTGTGTGTGTGTCCCGGCACTGGTGGTGGGGCCCAAAGCTATATATTGTCATGGGGCCCAAAATCCCTGGCAGCGGCTCTGCTGACAGCACCTCGCATTTCAAATACACTGGACGTCTACTGCCGTCAGCAAGGACGGAAGAAGGTCATGAAATGTTTGACGATTGGACTCTAGTGACGTGGGTCAGCTTCATCACCGTCAATATTTGTAGAACTATTTGTCCAAATGATGAAATGAAAACACACTCCCCGTCTGTTCTCACGCACGCTGACGCCTTGGTCAGACTTGCAACCAAAATAAATCAAGTAAACAAAATAATCCTAAACGTTAATATTATTCAATAACAACGTATGATAAGATCAAGTTGATATATTTTTCAATATACGCAATATTCTGTGTGGAATCATCAATTGATGACGTGTTGTCAGTGCGCATGCTGTCCTCTTGTGGTGAAGCACTGCTGTTGCTATTACAGTGAAATGTATTGAAGGGCAAAAATTTGGCTCACTTCTGCAGTAAACAGAAAAAAATGTTTATTATATATATATTTTTAATTAACCTAATTAACACATCGCCTGCAATTGAACGTGCTAAACTGTTTTGACCAGGATAAGTGAATGAACGTTTCACATAAGCTAACATATCACATCAGTTTTTTTCAGTTTTTTTCTTTTTTTTATGAATGAATGTAATTATCTCGATATTTCGAACCATGATCTGCATTTTGAATTTATTTGACTATGTTAGATTTGTTAATATTGTTTTTCATTGGCATCCTGGCAGGCGCCATTGACTCGCGCTAGCTTATCCACTCTGGAGCCCAGAAACCAGTGCTTAATTTGTAAATCATAAGGTGCCAGAGCGCAAAGTACATATGACAGCGTAAGGTTGACGAGATGGGCACAGGTCCTGGAACATATGCAGAAAATGGTGCTGAAAACAACACGCAAATGCCCACTTGCCAAGCTGTGGGACTTACAAGCCTCAATTTCAGATAATATCCATGGTATAGATGTTATGACAACAATTTACAATTATTTAGGCTATACTCGGCAAAGCACGGGCAATTGCCCTTATGGGACTTACAGTAAGGTACAGTCGAACAAGTAAAACAAACAAACAAACAAAAAAGATAACAATAAATAACACAAACCCATTCTCTTGCGAGTTTCACCCCAGACAGTAAATGCAACTGTCTTTTTGGCATGTTGAAATACTGTTTGATCCTGGCTGCTTGCTCCCGAGATGCCGCAAATTTCATTTTTTTTTTTTTTTTTGGGGGGGGGGGGTTATGTCAGGGGCGTGATTTGTTGGTCTAGCTTTTCAGTGCATCAACAAATCTCTGACTTTTTCAAATGACGTAAAATTTTTCTAAACAACATTCAATTCTTGGACTTTGTTCTGTAAGTGAATTCATGTATATAATTATTTTAAACTGTAATATCCGTAACTATGCATTGTCCCTTTAGGAGACGCTGGGACTGGAGAGCTGTGAGGTAGAAGGAAGCGAGGGTGAGACGGGCGAAAAGCAAAAGTTAGCGGTCGAATGTGGTGGCAGTCCGCTGTTATTTTGTTTATTGTTTTTTCAATGTGACCACACTAAAGTGGAGAAAGCCATCATGGACTTCTCTCCTCTCCCCCCATTCGGGATGAAGGAATAGCCCCCCCACCCCGCCAAGCCGCGGAAACAGCGAAAGCCGAACAAAATTGTTTTTTTCATCTGGCACCGCTCCCAGAAGGGCCAAAATTCCGAGCGTTCACTCTGGTATTAACCCTTTGTACTGACTCCATGTTCCAAAAGTTTGACGAAGGCTCACTCAAAAGAGGTTGACAATTTATTCGTCGACAATGGTCAAAAACAAGGCAAAAACAGACGGCGGAGAGACCCTACTGGATAAAGGGTCGGCAAAACAAGGCTACATAGAAATGTTCCCGAGCAACGACCGTGTTATCTAAATGTTCAGTTCTTTTTGAAAGCTGCGGTGGAGTGGGCCGGGCCGAAGGCGTGGCTGGGTGTTGTCTTGTGATCTTCCCTCTGTGTCAGGTCAGGTTCGTGCGTCATCCTTCGTGGCTGGTACGTGGTTGCCACGGCGACCGACCCAGGTCTTGACTTCCAAAGCGCCCGCGCTATCATCTTGTTATCCTGGTTGGGCGAGGGTATTCTCCGATGCTACTTGTTTTGGGACAGAGCGCCCTGCTGTTTGTCCTGGAGTGCCTTGGAGAACTGATTGCATGTGTTGGTGCGTCAATCCTGCTCATGACGCGTTGGACTTCTGTGATAAGATGGCGTTGTGTATGTTTTATGCCCTCTATTCTGCTTCTTTTCATTAAACTATGGTGTAAGTGCAATTAGAGTAATACAAACAGTCCTACAGTAAATATGAGAAATGATACTATTACCTGATTGATTATATTACGTGTGTTAGAGTAATGCAGTTATATGGTGTGTGCGAAAAAAGGTAACTATTCACTTCAGGGTCTAGTACAATACATTTTTTAAAAGCGTTTTTATATTATTATTCTCTATACACGAGAGGTGCCAAATCTGCCCAAATAAGTCCCGGAACACAGGGAGGCCAAAATCAAGAGGTGCGGCATCTTGTTCCGGCAGGATCTGGCGCAAATTAACCCCTGCCAACAAGCCTTCAAACTTTGTATCGAGTAATGGAGGGACGTTTACGCAAGTACCGAGGCTCGCTTCATTTAGGGAAGGTGCCAAAAATTATGTTTTCACTAGGGCTGTCAAAATTATCGTGTTAACGGGTGGTAATTATTTTTTTTAACTAATCACGTTAAAATATTTGACACAATTAACGCACATGCCCCGCTCAAACAGATTAATATGACAGCAGAGTGTAATCTCCGCTTGTTACTTGTTTATTGGTGTTTGGCGCCCTTTGCTGGCGCTTGGGTCCAACTGATTTTATGGCTTTCATGAGCATGTTTTTATTGACATCAACAATGGCGAGCTATTAGTTTATTTTTTGATTGAAAATTTTTACAAATTTTAATAAAACGAAAACATTAAGAGGGGTTTTAATATAAAATTTCAATAACTTGTACTAACATTTATCTTTTAAGAACTAAAAGTCTTTCTATCCATGGATCGCTTTAAGACGTTAATAATGTTAATGCCATCTTGATTTGTTATAATAAACTAATACAGTACTTATGTAGCGTATATTGAATGTATATATCTGTCTTATCTTTCCATTCCAACAATAATTTACAGAAAAATATGGAGTGTAATGTCCGCTTGTTACTTGTTTTTTTGTGTTTGGCGCCCTCTGCTGGCGCTTGGGTCCAACTGATTTTTTTTGGCTTTCATGAGTGAGCACGGTGTAATTATTGACAACAACAATGGCGAGCTATTAGTTTATTTTTTGATTGAAATTTTTTTACAAATTTTAATAAAACGAAAACATTAAGCGGGGTTTTAATATAAGATTTCTATAACTTGTACTAACATTGATCTTTTAAGAACTACAAGTCTTTCTATCCATGGATTACTTTAAGAGAATGTTAATAATGTTAATGCCATCTTGTTGATTTGTTATAATAAACTAATACAGTACTTATGTACCGTATGTTGAATGTATATATCCGACTTATCTTTTCATTCCAACAATTTACAGAAAAATATGGCATATTTTATAGATGGTTTGAATTGCGATGAATTACGATTAATTTTTAAGCTGTAATTAACTCGATTAAAAATTGTAATCGTTTGACAGCCCTAGTTTTCACACACTAGATTAAAAAATTATATACATATGTGATAAACTATGTACATAGAGGATTTGGTCAGACAATATTTTGCAAATTAATTCCTTTCCATTAGATAAACGCAACAAAAATCATAGAATCACTCAGTTGGTTGAGACTGTGATTATACACTTAGCCAGTAGGTGGTGCCGTGCGCATATGAAGCTTGGTGAAATGAACCCTTTCTAGAAAACAAGTGGTTCAATGCTTCATGAGGCTTCATCTCATCATCACTACTTGAGAACCCTAGTTTAAATTAAAAGTTTGGGTAAAAACAGACTTACTGTTATGTTTTTATTGTTCTATTATCCCACCGAGGTGTTGAAAATTTAACAAAACAAAGAAGATGTCCAAAAAGTCCAACAGCAAGCGTCCCCGTTATTGTCCGGCTTTCAATTTGTCCTCCATGGTGACATCCCCTCGAGAACCCCCCATGCAGGGAGGGCTCTTGGCCACGTTGGGGTCCAGACGCCACTGCTCGGGCGTCTTGGCTTGGATAGCCAGTGCGTGGACGCGAGTGCTCAGCTCCTCCTTCAGCGCCTCGTTGACCAGACGGTGGCGCTGCAGCGGCGACAGGCCGCTGAAGCGCTCGCTGACCACCAGCACGCGGAAGTGCGACTCGGATCCAGGCGGCACGGCGTGAGCGTGGCTTTCGTTACTCACCTCCAGGTGCTCCGGCTGGAAGGCGGCAGTCAGTTTGCTGGTGATGGCGCCCTCTACGGGGCGGGCGGGGTCCATGTGGACGGCGCGGGCAAAACGGATGGGTCGAGAGCAGCGGAGGATGGAGGCCAACATCGGACCATGCGAGTTCCGGACCGCCTGTGTGTACAAACTTAAATTGCTGACTGCGGTGAAGACATCCAATCTATTAAGTGATTCTTAAAGTGAAATATGTGTAGAGGACTCCCTCTAGTGATAGGCCTAAGAAGCACAGCCTAAATACATTTAATCAAAAAACTATTTATTGAATTCTGGTAGGCCTCAAGGTTCAATTTTAGGTCCATGACTTTTCTTTTTATTATTTATAATCAGTACCAGAAGCCCTATAATGGTATGTTAAGAGAATTATTCAGTTATACTTCATGTTACATTAATTTAATTATTAACTGCTTGTTTTTCAACATATCCGAGGAAGCGTTTATCGTCATTTAGCAACACCTTAGGCCACTTAGATTATATATATATTCAAGCACTTTTGTAATTTTACAGGAATAAATAAATCTTGTTATAAAAACATTTTTGAGTAAAAATTAGTTTGAGAAAATGTTATTTCTAATCATTTGAAAAATAATCCTGATTTGACACACATTAAAAGTAGTGTTACTCTAGTATAAGCCTTTATGTGAGTCTTAAGCTTGTGAAAATTTCATAAATTTGTTACATTTACAACTCGTTTTACTCACGTAACTTACCCAGAGTCGTTAGTTTACCTACCATTAGCTGCTAGCGTTCCCCAAAACGTCACTCATTTTAGGTTCACGCCGATAAAGCCTGACTTTATTTTTGCTATATTTCTGTTATGTATTAAACTAACCCGTTAAACCAGAATAAATAGCCTTAATAATTAAATTGAAGGACTAAAAATGAACATTCAAGACCTCACCTTGCTTCTCGAGGAGCCAACTCCGTCGCTTTTGTGACGTAATACTGCGCCGGAAATGTTTCTATATTTTAATTTTGTCTGTTTTTTTCTGTTTTGCATCCAAGTGCTGAAATGCTTTTATTTTGTGGTGGTGTAAACATCCAAGGTGGCTTTAGTGTTGCAATATAAACTTGATCAAACAAAATAAATCGAATACAATGACATTGAAACTTGAATTCCAATCAAACGTGTATCAGACATACTAGTACGAATTCATAGATAGCACATATACAAAGCTAGATGTCTGTTGGGCGGTTGGAACCAGTGGGAACGGGCGTCGTCACTTGTCGACCATTTTGCGTCGCTGCCATTTGAGAAACATAGTGTAAAGGCTACTTTTAAATAGATTTTAAATAATCACTCACTTTTCGACCGATTTTCAAAAGGCTTTGTTTTTTTTTCTTAAATAAACATCAGAGATGTAGTAGTTCTATTCCCTACTTGAGCGCTTCAAAGGGCTTTTTTTTTTTTTACTTAAAAAAAACATCAGAGATGTAGTAGTTCTATTCCCTACTTGTGCGCGATTGGATGGATGGATGGATGGATGGATGGATGGACGGACGGACGGACGGACGGACGGACGGACGGACGGACGGATGGATGGTTTTCTCAAAATCCAGCATGAATCATAGGCACGTTATCCCCTCGATGCCGGAATTACATTTGACAAATACAGTAGACAAAAACCATTGCAGGAATACAATAAGTACATGATGACTGTTAATAATTGAAAAAAAAAAAAAAACTATATCTGGAAAACTATAATTGATATACACTGCTAAACATTCAAACAAATTCCAAAAAAAAAAAAGAATATATATATATATATTAAACACAGAAAAAAATTGATTGACATTTATTATTAAATATTATTCTATTTATATTTATTTTGAAATGTTTTTCTTAATTTTCTTATTTTTAAGTAATTTTCTATAATTCCCTTAATTTTTCTTTTTATGTATTTTCTTAAGATTTTCCAAATTTTTGTTGTATTTTTTATTGTAATTGTCTATATTTTGTTTCTTTATTATTATCATTTTATGTCCCAATACTTGTTATGCATATTTGTTCAACGTAAATTCAAGTGGATTATAGTAGTTTAGCAGTCTTCTGACGCAAAATGCCCGCCAGTTACATTCGCTGCCGACTCACGTCAACAGACATCTAACCTTACATATCTGATATCTATGGCTCCACGGCACTCACTCGCAAATCTCGCATCACTGTCGTGATGACGTGAGCCGAAACTGCTTGCTAGCTTGTTAGCTACCTCGCATATTCAATGGTGGGACGTAAAAGGGATAAAAGAGATGCCGGCCACGTTAAACGTTTTAGCAGTGTCATAACTTTATTTTATTCACGCCATAAAAAAGAAGAGCTGGGACATCTAGTGATGTCGCAGTTCGAAGGCGCGGCTAGTTTAGCTCCGGTTGCTAAGTGATTCGGTGTGATTTGATATGGCGGCTCGTCGGCTCGCTTGCGCTCGCTCCAATTTGACCAATTTCACCACTATTCATCTCGACAAACCTCGAGAGTATGGCGCATGAATAAAAGTGTACAAATAGTATCAATCTGTTGTGAAAATCTCCTGGTCCGGCATGGAGCCGAGCGACCTGCGGGAGAGCCCTGCCGGTTCCGGGGAGTCCGACGCCGGGGACTGGAGGGAGGTTCGACCGGGCGGGGATGACGATGGCAAAGCCGCCCATTGCGAGCCGGCGGCGGTGTCACCGCCGAGGGACACCTGCCGCCAGGATGTCGGTGGCGATAATCATGCTAGCAAGGTGGGCGAGCAGCGCCACAGCCCCTACGATGACGAACTGGACCCCCGAATACAGGTACCGACCCGGAACTCTAGTCCTTTCGTGTACTTATACAGTACTTTTTTTTTTTTTTAATCAATTATACTACAAGTTAAACTGGGTTAACGTTACGTAAGTGGAGGACCAAGAGTGCTAAAGTTAAATGTATACGTAATTAGTTAAATATGTCATTAAAAATAATTTCTCCATTATTTATTCTTTTCAAGTGTTATTTATATTTTTTATGATTTATCTTCTAACATGTTCAAATATGTTTTCCTTTTTTAATTGTTAAAACCGAAATTAAATCACAATTAGAGAAATCAAAAGATGAAAATAAATAAATAAATACAAATTAATTGAATTGAAAGACATTTGAAATGATTGTTCAAATCTGAGTGAATAAATAATGTAGTAACAATTACATTTAAAAGATATCAATTATCATAAATTCGTTTAAAAAATAAATACATTTTGAAATAATGTAATGAAATAATGCTAAAACATTTTTTTAAAAATTAAATTCGAATAAATGCAAATTCAATACATTTTTAGAATAATTGTTAAAAGTAAATGAGTATGTTAAATCATTAGTATTGGTGTATTAATTTAAAAAATGCATGAAATAAATACAAATTAAATCATGAAATAACAAAATCATAAATATTTTACAAATAAATATGAAATATTTTTTAAAAAATGAAATATAGAATGCATTTTTAAATTGTGGCGCTAAACTGAGATAAACATTTTTTATTCTTTTTTTACAATACACTGAGATTTCTAAGTGTACTTATCATTTTTGGGATTCTTATGTTCAATCAGTATGACCATTTCTTTTTAAAGAAAAATGTACTGACCGTCCCTAAAACTTTTTTTTTCTCTCCAGGAAGAGTTGGAGCACCTGAACGAAGCCAGCGCAGAAATAAACAAACTAGAGCTGCAGTTGGACGTAAGTCGACGAATATTAAAATCCAATTTGGGCGGAGTCTCACATCTGGCAGTGCTTCTTCTCCTGTCCAGGACGCCCGCTCGGGATATCGCAAGATTCTCACCGAGTCGGCCCGGAAGCTCAACGCTCACAGCTCCCAGCTGGGCGGCTGCATCGAGAAGGCCCGCCCGTACTACGAGGCCCGGCGGCTGGCCAAGGAGGTTGGCCATTTTGGAAAAATCTGTTTCAATGTCATTGACGGTGATAGTCGTCAATGTCTGAGTGTCAGTGTTGTTTTTGTCCTAGTCTTTTAGACGAAAATAATTACTAGTCTTAGTCATATTTTTGTCATTTCAAAATGGGTCTAATTTGTCTAGTTTTCGTCGAGGAATACTCCAGATATTTTTGACTATAAAAATAAGTAAATAGATACATAAAGTTTTCCAACAATTTGGAATAAACATTGACAATTGAGCACATAGTGCAACAACGCCAACTTGGTGAAGGTTTTCTACTGGTTTTATCTGCACGACTACTGTAGGCCGACGCCGACAACACCAAAACAACTGTTAAAGAGGACGCTCACTGCGCTAAAGGTAATGCTAACGAGAATGCTATGCAAACCCTACAAGTTATATTTAGTGTTTGATGATCACTCAGCACGTGCCATTTAAAGGCTAAAGCAACATTGCATATTCTCTCTTGCCAATATACGAAAACAAATCTTACCATGTGTTTCCGAACAAGCAAGCCTGGAGCACAGCTTAGCTAGTAAAACATCTTTGTTTATACGTCTTTTTAAGTTGTGAATAAGTTAGCCACCAGTCACCAGTGAGGGTCACAGGACATGCATGTCACATGAGTGACACGACCCAAACACTGCTTCAGTGCAAATGCCAACGAAACCAAAACAACAGTTAAAAAGGACGCTCGCTATGCTGAATTTCATGCTAATGCTAACGCAAATGCTATGCTAAACCTACGAGTTAAATTTATTGTTTGATGATCACTCAGCATGTACCTTTAAAGGTTAAAGCAACATTGGATATTCTCTTTTGTCAAGTTGAGAAAGCAAATCTTGCCATATGTTTCCAAACAAGCAAATGTAGAACACAGCCTAGCTCGTAAAACATCAGTCTTTATTAGAGCAGGGAATCTTTGGGCACCTAACGATTCGATTACGATTACGATTCAGAGGCTCCGATACGATTATTGATGCACCCCCTCCTTTTTTTTTCTTTCTTTTTTTAAATGTTTTGTACATTAGTTCCAAAATTGTTCAAAAATACTCTCAGGCTAAACCAAACTACTATTTCAGTATCAAGTTAACATATATCAGTAAACAAGTATACTAAAATAACAGTAAATAAAAAAACTCCAGTCCCCATTCTGTATCAGCAGCTTTAAACCAAATTCAATTAATTGAATGTTGTGAATCAACCGTTAAAGTTGTTAAAATTGCTCTCGTTATTCTATAATTTCCCTTTTGTGTACTTTCGACATGTGAAAGTTTTAAAACTATTTTAAAGATGGATTCAATTCAATATTTTACTGATTTAGGAGTATTTTAGATAAAAAGTTCATTAGGTTTGCTTGGAAGGTTCGCTACAACAGCCTTGCAGGGAAGTGTACTGCTTTAAGATGGCGGCCGTTTGCTAACGCCCGCATCTAGCTTTTTGTAGATGTGCTGCTAACGCTACCGAATCTATATTGCATCTAGTCCTATATAAATTATATCTACCGTAACATTATGTGGATGTACTTTGTAGCAGCTTTTCAGCAGCAGTCAGGTATGTTGTTGTGTTTTTTCTTCTCGTGGCATGAGTTGAGCTAGAGCCGTGAGTTGAGCATTGGCATTACCCAAGGGGCCGGGTAGTGAGAAGCATGATGTTTAGCTACTCTCGCTCCGTTCCTCATTGCGTCCCAAAGACCGCGCGGCGCGCTGAGTGTGTTGTACTTCCGCTTTACTTGGCATATTTCAGTAATCGGAATTCGGATGTTTGTGAATCGTTCTCGAATCATCCACGGCCGAATCGCGAATAATCTAAGAAGCGGAAATTTTGCACACCTCTAGTGTTTACACGTCTTTGGTAGAGAATAAATTAGCCACTAGTCACCAATGAGGGTCGCAGGACATGCATTTCACGACCCAAACACTACTTCACGACCCAAACACTACTACAATGCAGATACTAAAGAATCCAAAGCAACAACAGTTTTATAGGATGCTTGCTATGCTGAATTTCATGCTAATGCTAACGCAAATGCTATGATAAACGTATGGGGTACATTTAGTGTTTGATGATTACTCGGTACGTACCTTTAAAGGCTAAAGCAATATTGCATATTCCCTCTTTTCAGGATGAAAAAACAAATCTTACCATGTGTTTCCAAATAAGCAGGCCTGGAGCACAGCCTAGCCTAAAGAACATCATTGTTAATACGTCTTTCGTAGTGAATAAGTTAGCCACCACTGAGGGGCGCTGAACATGTATGTCACATGAGTGACACGACCCAACGAAACCAAAACGACTACAGTTTAAAAGGACACTTGCTATGCTAAATTTAATGCTAAATGATGTTATACTTGTATAGCGCTTTTCTACCTATCAAGGTACTCAAAGCGCTTTACACTACATTGCCATCTACCTACTGGTGACACAGCACCAGGAGCAATGCGGGGTTCAGTATCTTGCTCAAGGATACTTAGGCGAGTTCATCAGGGTGGAGAATCGAACCCACAGCCTCAGGGTTGGAGGACAACTACTCCACCACTGAGCCACGCCATCCCCATTAATGCTAACGCGAATGCTATGCTAAACCTACTAGGTACATTTAGTGTTTGATGATTACTCCGTACCTACCTTTAAACGCTAAAGCAACACACCATATTCTCTTTTGTTAAGATGAAAAAACAAATCTTACCATGTGTTTCCAAACAAGCAAGCCTGGAGCACAGCCTAGCTTGAAGAACATCATTGTTTATACGTTTTTCGTAGTAAATAAGTTAGCCACCAGTCACCAGTGAGGGGTCCTGAACATGCATTGTCACGTGATTGACACGACCCAAACACTGCTACAATGCAGATGCCAATAAACCCAAAACAACAACAGTTTAAAAGGACGCTTGCTGTGCCAAATTTAATGCTAATGCGACTGCTATGCTAAACCAACGAGTTACATTTAGTGATGATGACTCAGTATGTACCTTTAAAGGCTAAAGCAACATAGCATAGTCTCTCTTGCCAAAATGAGAGAACAAATCTTACCACGTTTTTCTAAACAAACAAGCCTGGGGTACAGCCTAGCTTGAAGAACATCATTGTTCATGCGTCTTTCGAAGTGAATAAGTTTAGGGCTGCAGCTATTGATTATTTTATCAGTTAGTTAGTTCGAACAATTGAGTAATCGGATTACGAAAATTTTATGCGTTGCAGAATAAATTTTAGGAGATGTAGAACAAAGGCTTGCTAAGACTTTCCAAAGAGCATTAAATGTGAATGCAAAATATAATTCCCCATTGTTTCTTCAAACCGTGAAGAAACAACGTTTATTTAAAAATAAATTAAAATACTTGAGCTTGGTCTCAAACAGTATTAAAAAAATACATGAGGATCTAAGTACAACAAAACAATTAGCTAACGTGCATAGAAAAAGGTCTGTTAGCTTAAATGCTAACATTTTTTTTTTTTTTCAATGCTCTTAACAAATCACTCACATTCCCACAAAAAACGCTTAAATATACCTATAAACTAAATTACAAATGCATTAAAAAACAAATTAGCTCAAACAAACACTTACCTAATGTTGGTCTTAACAGGGAGCAGCTGGATTCAGCCATGGTAAATTAGCTATGCCATATTCACTGTTGCCATTAGAGGGCAGTGTATCCATCCAAATCAATAAAACTAAATGGAAACACTTTCAAAACAAACAATTACAACGCCACTCTAAATAGCAAAATTTGATTTGAAACTTTTTTCTAATCAAATTACTCGAGTTAATCGATTAATCTTTGCTAAATAAGTTAGCCACCAGTAAACACTGCTACAATGCAGACGCCAATGAAACCAAAACAACAATAGTTTATTAAAAGAACGCTCCCTATGCTAAATGTAATGCTAATGCTAACGCAAATGCTATGCTAAACCTCCGAGTTACATTTTGTGTTTCATGGTCACTCGGCACAGACCTTAAAAAAAAACAACATATATACTAGTATATAATATGAAAAATATAATTGTTTGTCGACCCAATGTTTTCATTGTCATCGTTGACGAAAACAACAATGGCGCAGGCTCAGCAGGAGACCCAGAAGGCGGCGCTGAGCTACGAGCGCGCCGTCTCCATGCACACGGCGGCCAGGGAGAT
Organism: Corythoichthys intestinalis; assembly: GCF_030265065.1. Taxonomy (NCBI): domain Eukaryota; kingdom Metazoa; phylum Chordata; class Actinopteri; order Syngnathiformes; family Syngnathidae; genus Corythoichthys; species Corythoichthys intestinalis. Next base: position 6,844,827 of record NC_080398.1, on the reverse strand, counting down.
GGTGTACGTGGCCGAGCAGGGTCTGATGGCGGACGGGAAGAACACTCTGGACCCCACCTGGCAGGAGATGCTCAACCACGCCACCGCCAAGGTGACGAGCGCGATAAATCGATCGGATGTTTCGTAGCGCCCCCTTACGGAGCGGATTTTTGCCGCAGGTGAACGAGGCGGAGGAGGAGCGTCTCCGCAGCGAACGCGAGCATATGCGCGTGACTCACGCGTGTCAGGAGGCAGAAGGGCGCGTGCAGACGCTGCAGAAGTCGTTGAGGAGAGCCATCGTCAAGTCCAAGCCTTACTTTGAGCTCAAGGCGCAGTTCAACCACATACTGGAGGTGAGCGAGTAAAAAATATTATTGCCGTCACAGTCAAGATGAATTGGAAATCTAACGGCGTCAACGGTTGTGATGGAAGTAAATCTGTGCCAGCGGAATTTGAATTTTTAACGTTGAATTTTTTTTTTTTTTTTTTTGGCATCAAAATTCAGCCTCAACAAAAATTGAATTACAAAATTTCTGTCGATTATGTCACCCAAAAAAATTCAGCTGCGTAAAATTCACTTTCACTGAACTTGGAATATTTTTAATATTTTTTGCCGTTTTCGGGACTGATTTAAACTTTTCTTTTTTTTTTTGCTGATTTAAACCTATTTTTGTGGCTGCTTTTTTGTGAGTTGATTTTTTTTTTTGTCAACAAATTTTTTGGGGTCACACAGTATTTTGCAAATGATTTTTTTGGGAACGGTTTTCTTTTTTTTGTGACTGATTTGTTTGTGGCTTGATTTTTCTTTTACTGATTTTTTTTTTGTGACAGAATTCTTTGTGACTGATTTTTTGCGATTGGATTTTTTTGCCGTTGAATTTTTGCAACTGATTTTTTTTTGTCAGTGGTTTATTTTTTTGTAATGTTTTGCGAATTATTTTTTGGGAGGATTTTTGTGACAGCTTTTTTGTGATATGATTTTGTTTTTTGTCACAAAATCATTTACATTTATTTTTTTGTTTTACTGATGCAACCAATTTTTGCTGATTTTTTTTTTTTTTTTTTTTGCGGTTCAATTTTTGCGACGATTTGTTGGAGATATTTTTTATTGTCACTGAATATTTTGCGACGGATTTCTTTCCTGAGTTTGTTTGTTTGTTTTTTTTGTCAATTTTTATAACCGGAATCGAATTTTTTTTCCGTCACATTTTCTCACTGAATATTTTGTAACTGAATTTTGGGACTGTTTTTTTTTTTTGAAAAAAAAATTCTTGTAATTTTTTTTTTTTGACATTTTTTTGTCACAGAATTCTTTGTGACTGAAATCTTGAATTTTAGATTTTTTTGCGGTTGAATTTTGGGACTGATTTTTGTTGACTTGAATTTTTTTGTCACTGAATATTTAGCGATGACAAAGCCCTTAAAAGGACATCAACAGAAATAAAATAAATTTAAGCATTCTGGTGCGCACCTGAGTCAGCTAATTGTTGCATTAGTCTGCTAGCTTAAATGCTATATAATGCTAATGTTTACAACAATTGGTTAACTTGCATAGCAAAAGTCCGCTAGCTTAAATGCTATATAATGCTGATGTTCACAACAATTGGCTAACTTGCATAGCAAAAGCCCGCCAGATTAAATGCTATATAATGCTAATGTTTGCAACAATTGGCGAACTTGCGTAGGAAAATTCCTCTATCTTACATTCTATATAATAACAATGTTTTCAACAATTCATTAACTTGCGTAGCAAAAGTCCATTATCTTAAATACTATATAATGCTAATGTTTACAACAATTAGCTAATTTACATAGGAAAAGTCCACTAGCTCACCAGCTTTAATGATATATATAATGCTAATTTTGACAACAATTGGTTAACTTGCATAGGAAAATTCCACTAGCTTAAATGCTATCTAATGCTAATGTTTACAACAATTGGCTAACTTGCATAGGAAAATTCCACTAGCTTAAATGCCATATAATGTTAATGTTTACAACAATTGGCAAACTTGCATAGCATTAGTCCACTAGCTTAAATGTTCTATAACGCTAATGTTTACAACAATTGGCTAACTTGCATAGCAAAAATCCGCTAGCTTAAATGCTATATAATGCTAATGTATAGAACAATTGGCTAACTTGCATAGCAATAGTCCGCTAGCTTAAATGCTATACAACGCTTATGTTTAAAATCATTAGCTAATTTGCATTGCAAAAGTCCGCTAGCTTACATGCTATATGATGCAAATGTTTACAACCATTGACTAACTTGCATAGCATTATTCTGCTAGCTTAAATGCTATATAATGCTAATGTTTACAACAATCTGCTAACTTGCATAGCAAAAGTCTGCTACATTACATGCTCTATAACGCTAATGTTTACAACAATTGGCTAACTTTCATAGCAGAAATCCGCTAGCTTAAATGCTTCATAATACTAATGTATACAACTATTGGCTAACTTGCATAGCAATAGATTGCACAGCTTACATTGCTATGTAATAGACTACTCTTAAACTACAGTCAATTATTCATCTTGGTGATTTTAAATCTCTTTTGTCTGATGTTTTTACTGATTATTGTAAGTGTTTCCGTTAGTGTATTTTGTGTTGTTTGATATTTGTGAATGTTTCTTTGTGCTCAGGCCTCTCTTGTAAAAAATATATTAATCTCAATGAGACTGCCTGATTAAATAAAGATAAATAAAATAAAAAATAGTCCGCTAGCTTAAATGTTATATAATGCTTATGTTTAAAATCATTGGCTAACTTGCATAGCAAAAGTCCGCTAGCTTACATGCCATATAATGCTAATGTTCACCAGATCGTTTCTAGTGCGCACCAGACTGCTTAAATTTATTTTATTTCTATGGATGTCCCTTTAGGGGTTCCGTAAGGGATTCAAACTTAGGTGTCAGATTTTCTCCAATACTGTATATGGAAACATGACTGCAAGCCTTCTTCCCACGCAGGAGCACAAAAGCAAAGTCGTGGAGCTGGAGCAGCACGTGTCCAAAGTGAAGACCCGCTACTCGTCTGCTCTGAGGAACCTGGAGCAGATCAGCGAGCAGATCCACGCCCAGAGGGTCGGCGACCCCCCGGGCGGACGCAGCCCCCCCGTGGGCGCCGAGTCGGAGGGCGGAGCCCGCGGCGGCCCGCCGGACCCCGAGCGGGCCGGCTCCGACTCCCTCTCCGTCTTCAGCCTGCAGACCATCGCGTCCGACCTAGAGAAGTACGATTCGGTGGAGCACCTGGGCGACCTCAGCGACGCCGGCAGCGTGACGGGCGAGGAGACGGAGAAGCCCGGCCGTGTCGATGCCCGCCGACGTCAAGAGCAGTTTTCCAAGCAGCACCACCGCAGCTTTAGCTTGTAGCGCCATCTGGACTACAAACATGGCCGCCCGACCAGACAAGACGCCAAGTTGGGATTCTGTTCTACAGGTTTTGGGGTATCTTAGCATGAAGAAAGTGGGCGGGATTAACAATAGGCACGCCCCATCCTTTTCGCACTTGACATATTTGTCGCAAGTTAAGGGAATATTTGTCGCATTTTGGCTGATGGCGTCTTAACGACGCTGCTTGACGCTGCCCTTCTTTTTTTTTTGCCGAGAACTTTTTTTATTTATTTTTAGAAGGAATTACCGTATTTCTCCTAATGTATGTGCACCCGACTATAAGCCCCACCCACCAGTTTTGACAAGATTTGTTGTTCAAACGTAGTCCACACTGGAATATGAACCGCAGCGTTTTTGCATTGTTTTATGGAATATTTCAACAGGTGGTCTGAAACTTGTGGACTGCGGGCTAGTCGAGGCCCGCGGGACGATATTTTGCAGCCCGCTATTTGACATCAAAATGTGGTATTAGAGTGATTGTTTTGACAAGGGCAAAAAAAATAATAATTTAAGTAAAAATTATGAAATTGAAAAAAATTTTCAAAAACAATAAACATACATTTTTAACAAGTAGCCCACATATATATTGCCATGGGAAATTTAAAAAATGCAATTCTAAATAATATGAAATCGTTCATTTAATTAAGAAAATATTTAAAACTGAAAAATACTTGAATAAAACAAATGTTTAATTTATAGAAAAAGATAACATTTAAAACAGACTAATAAACACATTTCAAAAGAAATCTAAGTATATTTGCATAAATTATAAATTGTATAATTTTAAAAATACTGCCCATAGTTAGCTTGGATTGGCTCCAGCACCCCCGTCGATTTGGAAAATAATGAATAATTTAAAAAATATAAGTTAAAAAAATTAATAAAATTTTAATTAAAAAAATAAATAAGATAATAATTAACATGAATTTAAAGAAAATATAACATTCCAATATTTTGCCATGGGCAATAAAAAATATAGAGAATTCTAAATTAAGATATATTTTAAAATATATAAATAAAAAAATTATGTAGCTCACATTTGTTATATTAAATCTCTTATGAGCTGAAAGAGGTCAAGCTAATGCTAACTTTTAATGTTTTTATCGAATAGTAAGCCAAAGTAAACCCTTTTTTTTTGGGGGGGGGGGGGGGGTCCTGATAATCACCCAGATTTTATGTTCAGCGCCCCTTAAAAAAAATAGGAGTTTGAGACCCCTGATTTATACCAACAAACGTAGCTCATGAGCATGTAAATTCCATAAATTAGCCACACTGGAAGTAGCAGCTGCTTATTGCTGCGTTATCTTGCCCCACCAAAAACAACAACAACAAAAAAAGATTCCAAACATAGCCCGACAAAAGAATACCTTTCACTTTTAATTGTTAAATTTTCCATTTTCGATGTGTTGAACATCACATTTCATGTGATGCGTTTGGTGTTACATGTGACGTTTTAATGTGGTCACCTAAAACATTAGTTCTTGTGTTAAAAGGTGGAGTTAAAAACGTTACAGCTAACTTTTAGGTTTTGTTCTTAACCAATTTTATTTTGAAAAGTGTACCTTGCCTGCAACTAAATTTGAACATACTTCGTCTACCTAATAGTTTTCGGAAAAGTGTACATTTGTTCTCCCCAGATTTTTTTTTTTTTTTTTTTAATTGTTAAAATGTTTCCATCTTAAAGGATTGTAAATCAGGAGAGTGTTTCATATTTGAAGAAAATTAGATTTAAAAATTGTACACAATTTTGAGTATGTTTGAAAAAGTTTTTTTTTTTTTTTTCCCCTAACATTTTGAGGAACAACAAAATTTGTTTTGACAAATTCACAATTAGACAAAACAAAAATATAAATGTTTGTTATGTAAAATTTGGTTTGGACGCATTCACAATTAGACAAAAAAAAAAAAGATGCATAAATTTTTTAAATCTAAAACTGGTTTGGACTCGTTCACAATTAGACAAAAAAAATCTAGAATTTTTTTTTGTTCCCTAAAATTTTGTTTTTGACGCATTCACAATTAGACAAAATCTATAATTTTTTTTTAAATCTAAAAATTAGTTTGGACTTATTCACAATTAGACAAAAAAAAGTCTAGATTTTTTTTTGTTCTCTAAAATTTTAAGGAATAACAAATATTGTTTTGACAAATTCACAAATAGGTAAAAAAAAAAAAATTCTAAAATTTTGAGCAACAACAAAATTTGTTCTAATTCACAGTAAGATTTATTTATTTATTTTTAATTCAGATTTTTATGTGACCTGAAATTTTGAGGAACACTAAATTTTATTTAGACGCATTCACAATTAGGCCAAAAAATTGTAGATTTTTTTTTTGTTCCCTAAAATTTTGAGGAACGAAAATTTTGTTTTGACAAATTCACAATTAGACAAAAATATATATACATATATATATATATATTTGTTCCCTAAAATTTTGTTTGGACGCATTTACAATTTACAAAAAGGCACAAATTTTTTTTTTATATAATTTTTGGTTCCCTAAAATATTGTGGAACAACAAATATTGTTTTGACAAATTCACAACCAGGCAAAAATATGTAATTTTTTTTTTTTTTTTGGTTCCATAAAAATTTGTTGGGACACATTCACAATTAGACAAAAAAAATTTCTTTAAAATTTTGAGCAACAAAATTTGTTCTGACAAATTCACATTAAGATTAAAAAAAAAAATCTCATTTTATGTGACCTAAAATTTTGAAGAATAGCAAATTTTGTTTAGACACATTCACAATTAGCCCAAAAAATTCTAGAATGTATGGTTCCCTAAAATTTTGAAGAAAAGCTAAATTTGCTGACAAATTCCCATAATTTTTTTTTTTTTGAGGAATAGCAGTTTGTTTTGACAGATTCAAAAATAGAAAAAAAATATATTATTTTTTTTCTTGTTCCCTAAAATTTTGTTCAGATGTATTCACAATTAGACCAAAAAAAATATTCTAGACATTTTTTGTTCCCTAAAATTTTGAGGAACAACAGCAACTATTTTTTTTGTTTTGACCCAATTCACAATGACACTCAATAAATAACATTCATTTTCACGTGGTCTCCGTTTGCCCGACGGTAGATTATTTTTTAAAAAACTGTACACTTGACATGAACCTTATTAGTATTATTCCACACATTTTGACCAAATTGGCAGAATTAAAGGTTGCTTAATTTAAAGATTCAGCCTTTTGTTTTGGGAAAAAATATTTTTATTTAGTGAATTTTATCCCTCTGGTTTCCTGGAGTAACAACTTGAAATTGTGTCATTGGCACCAACAGCAGAAAATTGAACTCTTACAAAAGATGATGAAATAAAATTGTGCATATTTATGTGTTACGACCACAAACAGTCCTTGATTATTTTTATCACTGTTACATGAGTCTGGTTTTAATATTCTATAGATGCAAATTTGCATGGGAATGAATTTTATGGAACAGCTCATTTTAAAGCAAAAGCAATTGTTTGCTAATATCAATGTAATCTGCTTTCATTGAGGCCTACAGAAATATGAATATGCTTTTTTTGTTTTGTTTTCTTACATTTTTTTTTTTTTTTCCCCAAAGTTTTTAATATAAAATGAGTGAAGGGCATCCCCCCCTTTTTTTTTTTTTATTTAAATGCTTTCTGTATTAAATGTTTATGGTATTTAATTATCTTTTTAATTTAAATGCTTTCTGTATTAAATGTAAAGGTATTGAATGATTTTTTTTTAGAATAATATACTTTATTAGATTAATATATTGAAATATTTTTATAGATTTATTAAAATACTTTCTGTATTAAATATATTTAAGGATTTTTTTTTAAATAATACAAATTTTAATTTATAAATGTAGTTTAATTTTTATTTTAGATATATTTTTTTTTAGATAAAATATTTTCTATTATCGTATTTAATTACTTTTTTTTTTTTTTTTTTAACAATAATAGTATAAATATGAAAAGAGTAAGGGTGTTTTCCCCTTATTTAAAAAAAATACTTTCTGTATTAAATGTTTATGGTATCTAATGATTTTTTTTTTTTTTAATTATTTTTTGAATGATATACTTTATTAGATTGATAAATTGAAATATTTCTACATTTGTTTTAAATTTATTTTAAAAATTCTGTATTAAATATTTTTTTAAAGATTACAAATATTTACATTTTTTTATTTCAAGTATATATTTTTTAAATATATTATTTATCATGTTTTTTTTTTTTTTTTTTTTTTTTTTTATGAAAAGAGGGAAGGACATTTTCCCCAATCTAATTTATATATATAAAAAAAAGTCATAAATATTTATAATGATATATTTATTTTAAAAATTAACTGATTTTAGAAATATTTTTTATTTTAGAAATTAAAGAATATTTCACATTTTTTGCTTTTCCGTTAAATAAAAAATACAATAAACTTGAATAAAATATTTGCTGTATTTTAACACGTTTATTTACTAATTTTTTCCTTTTTATTAAAAAAAAAAAAAAAGATTTTTTTAAAAACGTGTAGATTGTATATTTAATTGCAACAAATCCAAAAGGATGAGACGTCTATCACCGTCAATGTGTTAAATACATTTCAAATATTTTTCCACTGAAAATAATGGAATATCTTCCAAGATGGAGGCTGGTCATCAGCCTCACGATGTGCCTCCGCGCATGCGCGCGTCATCAAACTGACGTCGACCGGGAATTAGCTCCAGATTGTGAAGGAGGGAGGGAGGGAGGGAGGGAGGAGGCTCATCTCTTCTCTTTCCTTCGTCGTTGTACATAGTGCATGTCTGCCTCCTTTATTTTCTTTTTCTTTTTTTGCGTTCGTCCGAGCAGAAGAGCAAGAAAAATGCACACACTTTGATTTGCTCTGCTTATTTTCCCATCTGGTAAGTGCACTTCATGTTGACGTGCCTGCTTGTTCGATTCGGTCCGATTCGGTTCGGCTGGTCCGCAATCGTGCGTTAACGTTGGCGTTGCGTTGACGTGCGGCGATGTCGTTCGGTAGCTCGGCTCGGTTCGGTGGTGACCCTCTCGCCTATGGATGGATTGATGGATGCTGGGCCGAACGGGGCAAGCCGATCCCACGCAGCTTCCGGTGTACAGTTTCGAATACAGATATGATCCATTACAGTGGATATCATTGCTAATGTACGGTAAACGATATCATATAAGATACATGGCGGTATTAGCATGGATATTGGAGAGTGACATTGCACATACTGTACATCATAATACTGCGACCGCACGTTAATACATCGCCGGGTGTCGTGGTAAGCCATCGAGTGCCATTGACTGCGAGGGACGTTCACTTCTTGCTATATTTTTCCAAAATTCTGCCCAAATGACCCTTCAGGAAAAAATGCAAGTATGTCTTTAAAAATGATTGCAAATTTACTACTCAAAATAATATTAAGACACATTTATTACATGCTGGTTTGCCACAAATGGTGCATTTTATGTCACTTCCTGATGATTTTGGGGCCTTTTCAACTCACTTCCTGTTGATTTTTGGGCCACTTCCTCTTGAAAGGTACAGGGTTGACTTCCCATTCATTGTGTGTCACTTCCTGTTGATCTTGGGTCATTTCTTCGTGTTGATTTTTGGTCATTTCTGGGTTACTTCCTGTTGATTTTTGGGCCACTTCCTCTGTTTCCTGTCCCGCTGAGTTTTCGGCATTTCTTGGTCGCTTCCTGCTGAATTTTGGTCACTTCTAGGTCACTTACTCCTTCGTCTTGAAAGGGAAAGAGTTGACTTCCTGTTCATTTTGTGTCACTTCCTGTTGGGTTATGGGTATTTCTGGGTCACTTCCTGTTGAGGTTTGGTCAAATCCGGGTTACTTCCTGTTAATTATCGATCTACTTCCTCTTGAAAGGGAAAGTATAGATTTCCCATTAATTTTATGTCCCTTCCTGTTGGGTTTTAGGCATTTCTTGGTAAATTCCTACTCATGTTTGGTCATTTCTTGGTCACTTCCTGTTAATTTTTGGTCCACTTCCTCTTGAAATGGAAAGAGTTAGCTTCCTGTTTATTTTGCGTTACTTCCTGTCGAGATTTGGGCATTTTTGTGTCACTTCCTGTTGATTTTTGGTAATTTCTTGGAACTTCTTGTTGATTTTTGGTCATTTCTTGGTCACTTCCTGTTAATTTTTGGTCCACTTCCTCTTGAAATGGAAAGAGTTAGCTTCCTGTTTATTTTGCGTTACTTCCTGTCGAGATTTGGGCATTTTTGTGTCACTTCCTGTTGATTTTTGGTAATTTCTTGGAACTTCTTGTTGATTTTTGGTCATTTCTTGGTCACTTCCTGTTAATTTTTGGGCCACTTCCTCTTGGGAAGAAAAGAGTTGGCTTCCTGATTATTTTTGTGTTACTTCCTGTCGAGATTTTGGCATTTTTGTGTCAATTCCTGTTGGTTTTTGGTCATTTCTTAGAACTTCTTGTTGATTTTTGGTCATTTCTGGGTCACTTCCTGTTGATTTTTGGGCATCTTCCTCTGTTTCCTGTGCTGTTGAGTTTTCGGCATTTCTTGGTCGCTTCCTGCTGAATTTTGGTCACTTCTAGGCAGTGTTGTTCATTTTACTTTAAAAAAGTAATTAATTACAGTTACAAATTACTTCTCCCAAAAAGTAATTGCGTTAGTAACTCAGTTACCTGAATGTAAGAGTAATTAGTTACTTGGCAAAGTAACTAGTGATATTTTTTTTTCTCAAAAAAAAAAAAAAAAAAAAAAAAAAAAACAGGTCACACAATGTGAAGCTTAAAGGGTTTGGGGGACAATTGGCCCAAGCCCAATTCTTTACCCTCCACTTAACTAGACACAAGGGTATTGCGATAACTAGCTAGTAACCTTTGCTATGTGTGGAAGTCATTTAAAGTTGTGAATCAATCGTTAAAGTTGTTAAAATTTCTCCCGTTATTGCATTAGTTCCCTTCTGTCTACTTTAAACATGTGTAAGTTTTAAAACTGTTTCATCATTTAAAGATAGATTTAAGTTAAGATTTTGCCGATTTAGGAGCATTTTAGATTTTAAAAAATTACTTAGGTTCGCTAGGAAGGATCTCTACAGCAGGGGCTTCCTGAGAGGTCTACTGCTTTAAGATGGCGGCTGTTTACAAACGCATGTAGTCCTTAAAACATGTTGCCAATGCAGCAGTGTCTGACATCTGCATCTAGTTCTATAATATGATATCTACCGTGTCACGTGGGCGTAGTTTGTCGGCTATGGCTGCAGTCAGGTATTATTGGAGCCATCTAGCATCGCGGTTGCAACGGCGTCTTCCCCACTCCTGCTCTGCTCTCGTCCCCGTGAGTCCGTTTCTCTCAGACTTATTTTTATTAGTAACGCATAGTAACGCACGCCTTTCCCGCCTCAGTAACGGTAACGGCGTTGCCAAGATGAGAAAAGTAATTAATTAGATTACTCATTACTGAAAAAAATAACGCCGTTAGTAACGCCGTTATATTGTAACGCCGTTATTAACAACACTGCTTCTAGGTCACTTCCCGTTGATTTTTGAGCTACTTCCTCTTGAAAGGGAAAGAGTTGACTTCCTGTTCATTTTGTGTCACTTCCTGTTGGGTTTTGGGTATTTCTGGGTCACTTCCTGTTGAGTTTTGGTCAAATCCAGGTCACCTCCTGTTAATTTTCGAGCTACTTCCTCTTGAAAGGGAAAGAGTTGACTTCCTGTTCATTTTGTGTCACTTCCTGTTGAATTTTGGCCATTTCTGGGTCACTTCCTGCTAGATTTTTGCCATTTCTGTGTCAGTTCCTGCTCATTTTTGGGCATTTCTGGGTCACTTCCTGTTAATTTTTGAGCTACTTCCTCTTGAAAGGAAAAGTGTAGATTACCCATTTATTTTATGTCCCTTCCTGTTGGGTTTTAGGCATTTCTTGGTAAATTCCTACTCATTTTTGGTCATTTCTTCGTCACTTCCTGTTAATTTTTGGGCCACTTCCTCTTGAAAGGGAAAGAGTTGGCTTCCTGTTTTTTTGTGCTACTTCCTGTTGAGTTTTCAGCATTTTTGTGTCACTTCCTATTGATTTTGGGTCATTTGTGGGTCACTTCCTATTCATTTTTGGGCCACTTCCTCTTGTAAAGGAAGGATTCCACTTCCTGTTGAGTTTTCAGCATATTTTTGTCGCTTCCCGTTGGGTTTTGGGCATTTCTGTGTCACTTCCTGCTAATTTTTGGCCATTTCTGGGTCACTACCTGTTTGTTTTGTGACACAACCTATTCAATAAAGTTCAATGAAAGGTCTATTCCTGTTGATTTTTCATCACTTCCTGTTGATCTCGGGCCACTTCCTGTTGATTTTGTCACTTCCTGTTAATCTCAGGCCACTTCCTTTATAGTTAGGGGCTTCTTTGACTCGCTTCCTGTTGATTTTTGGTTATTTCCGGGTCACTTTCTGTTCATTTTGTGCATATCAAATCCTATTCAACAAAGTTTAATTAAAGGTCACTTCCTGTTGATTTTTCATCACTTCCTGTTGATCTTGAACCACTTCCTGTAGATTTTGCATCACTTCCTGTTAATTTTTGGGGAATATTTTGGACCGCTTCTTCTTGATTTTTGGTCATTTCTGGGTCACTTCTTGTATATTTTGTGCATATCACATCGTATTCACTTAGGTTCAATTAAAGGTCACTTCCTATTAATTTTTCATCACTTCCTGTCTAGCTCGGGCGACTTCCTTTAGATTTTGCGTCACTCCCTGTTGATCTGGGCCACTTCCTGTTGATTTTTGGGCATTAAAGGTCACTTGCTGAGTAGTTTTTCATCACTTCCTGTTGATCTTGGGCCATTTCCTGTTGATTTTTGGTCATTTTTGGGTCTCTTCCTGTTGATTTTCTTGAACTTAACCCATCGTTGATTAACTTCATGTCAATAAAGTTCAATTAAAAGTGACTTCCTGTTGATTGGACCACTTCCTGCAGATTTTGCTTTACCTCCAGTTAATTTTGGGGCATTTTTTGACTCGCTTCCTGTTGATTTGTGTGTTCAATGAATGGTCACCTACTATGAATTTTTCATCACTTCCTGTTGATCTCGGACGACTTCCTGTAGATTTTGCATCACTTCCTGTTGATTTGGGCCACTTCCTGTCGATTTTTGGGCATTCCTGGGTCACTTCTTGTTGATTTTGCATCATTTCCTGATGATCTCAGGCCACCTCCTGTTGTTTTTGGATTATTTTTGGTTAACTTCCTGTTTATTTTGTGCATATCACATCCTATTCACTAAAGTCCAATTAAAGGTCACTTGCTGTTGATTTTTTGCATCACTTCCTGTTTGTGTCAGGCCACTTCCTGTTGATTTTTGGTCATTTTTGGGTCCCTTCCTGTTGATTTTCTTGAACTTAACCCATTGTTGGTTAACTTCCTGTTTATTATGTGCATATTACATCCTATTCACTAAAGTTCCATTAAAGGTCACTTGCCGTTGATTTTTTCATCATTTCCTGTTGATCTCGGGCCACTTCCTGTTGATTTTTGGTCATTTTTGGGTCCCTTCCTGTTGATTTTTTTTTTTTTTTACATAACCCATCGTTGGTTAACTTCATGTCAATAAAGTTCAATTAAAGGTCACTTCCTGTTGATTGGACCACTTCCTGTAGATTTTGCTTCACTTCCAATTAATTTTGGGGCATTTTTTGACTCGCTTCCCGTTGATATCTGTGTCACTTCTTGTTTATTTTGTGCATATTACATCCTATTCACTTAAGTCCAATGAAAGGTCTCCTCCTATGAATTTTTCATCACTTCCTGTTGATCTTGGACGACTTCCTGTAGATTTTGCTTCACTTCCTGTTGATTTTTGGGCATTCCTGGAATCCTGGGTCACTTCTTGTTAATTTTGCATCATTTCCTGACGATCTCAAGCCACTTCCTGTTGATTTTTAGATTATTTTTGGTTAACTTCCTGTTTATTATGTGCATATTACATCCTGTTCACTAAAGTTCCATTAAAGGTCACTTGCCATTGATTTTTGCATCACTTCCTGTTGATCTCGGGCCACTTCCTGTTGATTTTTGGTCATTTTTGGGTCCCTTCCTGTTGATTTTCTTGAACTTAACCCACTGTTGGTTAATTTCATGTCAATAAAGTTCAATGAAAGGTCACTCCCTGTTGATTGGACCACTTCCTGCAGATTTTGCTTTACCTCCAGTTAATTTTGGGGCATTTTTTGACTCGCTTCCTGTTGATTTGTGTGTCACTTCTTGTTTATTTTGTGCATATCACATCCTATTCACTTAAGTTCAATGAATGGTCACCTCCTATGAATTTTTCATCACTTCCTGTTGATCTCGGACGACTTCCTGTAGATTTTGCATCACTTCCTGTTGATCTGGGCCACTTCCTGTTAATTTTTGGGCATTCCTGGGTCACTTCTTGTTGATTTCGCATCATTTCCTGATGATTTCGGCCACTTCCTGTTGATTTTTGGATTATTATTGGTTAACTTCCTGGTTTTTTTATGTGCATATCACACCCTATTTACTAAGGTTCAATTAAAGGTCACTTGCTGTTGATTTTTGCATCACTTCCTGTTGGTCTCGGGCCACTTCCTGTTGATTTTTGGATTATTATTGGTTAACTTCCTGGTTTTTTTATGTGCATATCACACCCTATTTACTAAGGTTCAATTAAAGGTCACTTGCTGTTGATTTTTGCATCACTTCCTGTTGGTCTCGGGCCACTTCCTGTTGATTTTTGGAAATTTCTGGGTCCCTTGCTGTTGATTTTCTTGAATTTAACCCATTATTGGTTAACTTCCTGACAATAAAGTTCAATTAAAGGTCACTTCCTGTTGATTTGGGCCACTTCCTGTTGATTTTTGGGCATTCCTGGGTCACTTCTTGTTGATTTTGCATCATTTCCTGATGATTTCAGGCCACTTCCTGTTGATTTTTGGATTATTATTGGTTAACTTCCTGTTTTTTTTGTGTGCATATCACACCCTATTTAATAAAGTTCCATTAAAGGTCACTTGCTGTTGACTTTTTCATCACTTCCGGTTGATCTCGGGTCCCTTCCTGTTGATTTTCTTGAACTTAACCCATTATTGGTTAACTTCCTGACAATAAAGTTCAATTAAAGGTCACTTCCTGTTCATCTCGGACGACTTCCTGTAGATTTTGCATCACTTCCTGTTGATATGGGCCACTTCCTGTTGATTTTTGGGCATTCCTGGGTCACATCCTGTTGAGTTTGCAAAATTTCCTCATGATCTCAAGCCACTTCCTGTTGTTTTTGGATTATTTTTGGTTAACTTCCTGTTTATTTTGTGCATATCACATCCTATTCACTAAAGTTCAATTAAAGGCCACTTGCTGTTGATTTTTGGTCATTTTTGGGTCCCTTTCTGTTGATTTTCTTGAACTTAACCCATCATTGGTTAACTTCCTGTCAATAAAGTTCAATGAAAGGTCACTTCCTGTTGATTTTGGGGCATTTCTGGGTCACTCCCTGTTGATTTTGTAGTATTTTCATGACACATAAACCTACCACACTCCTGCATTTGAACTCATCCTCTGCCATTGACAGCAATCTGCAATTGGGATTGACTGATTGATCATGTGCCGGTGCCATTGACGGCGATAGACGTCTAATCTGCTTTGATCGGGAGCCTCCCAGTTAAACGGATTGGACGTTCATCCCCGTCAAGGGTGGCCGATGATGTCAGCCGGGATGGCGGTGCATGCTGTTGAAAAAACGGCGTGCTCGGGTTTAAAACTGCGAGTTCGAGCTTTTGCGTAAGCGTATAAATATTTCAACAAGAAGGCAGAAAGGCTGGTGGCACGCACGCATTCCGAGGCGGGGGTGCCGTCCACGCTTCTTGAGCTTTAATTGCATTTCAAGCCAGAGGCCACTACACGCGCTTTCATCTGGCCTGCTGTGTGCCGCGCCGTTATTAATCACTCCTAGTGGGCCGACACGTCGCGAAGTGGGGTGACGCCCGCTTCCTTGTCAGCTAGCTCCGGTCTAAAAATATGGTCCGAATTTGTCCGTCTTCCAGCACACCTCGTCGCCATCTGCTTCCCGCGTGGAGGTGTGCTTCTTCCATTTTTATGTAAAAATAGCACAAAATCATTTACTCCCATTGATGGCGATAAACGTCCAATCTGTTTGGGATGTCAGTGAATGAGCATTTTTCAGGGCCATCGGCGGATTGTAAATTCAATTCCAGGTCATTCCAGCGAATGAACGTTTGCTCATTCGCTGCCGACCACTTCTCGCACTTCAAATGAATTGGACGCCTAGTAGGCCTGAGCGATATTGGAAAAACTATTGTTGCGATTTTTTGGGGGTTGCGATATATTGCGATATTATATTGCGATATTAAAACTTTTTTTTTTTTTTTTTTTTTTTTTAAGAAATTTTCACTTGATAACTTGAATAGCTGTTTGGAAAGACTTTGGATGACTCGCCATCACCACAGTGTACAGTGATCTACGGAGCCCCTAAGGTGACATGGAAGAAAAAAAAAAACAGAGAGGAAAAAAAAAGTTGACGTTAACAAAAAAAAAAAAATGTGCCCCTAAAGGGACACAAAAGATTTTTTTCTGTCAAAGCAAAAAAAAAAAAAAAAAAAACATGAAAGTGAAAAAAAAAAAAGGTCGAAGCAAAAAAAAAAAATATGCCCCAGACAAAAAAAAGACCCGGAAGTAAAAAAGAAAAGTTGAGGTTGAAGCAAAAAAAAAAAAAAATGCCCGGGAAAAAAAAAAAACACGAAAGTAAAAAAATAAGAATTGCCCCGAAAAAAAAAAAAAGACCCGGAAGTTAAAAACTTTTATATACGTGCGTTTTGCAGGTAAACAATGGCAAGAATGGGGCGTGATCACCCATGGAGCAGGTTAATTGAGTTTTACTTTGAAATAGGCCTAAAATATGATGCCATAAGATCACTTCTTGATATTAAGCACGGTTTCCAAATAAGCAGAAGACATTTGAAGCGAGTTTTAAACTCAACCGGACATTCTCGTCGGAAAATGTTCTGTGATTTGGCGGTCCTTGTTGACTTCATTCGATTTCCAAAACTCAAACTGACCTGGAGGCACAACTATCTTCCAACATTTTTTTTTTTTTTTTTTTTTTGCTTCGGCGTAAAAAAAATTTTTTTTTTTTGCTTCAACCTCAACTTTTCTTTTTTACTTCCGGGTCTTTTTTTTTTTTTTTTTTTTTTTTGCTTCGGCCTTTTTTTTTTTTTTTTTTTTTTTAATTATTTTCGTGTTTTTTTTTTTTTTTTGCTTTGACAGAAAAAAATTTTCCTGTCCCTTTAGGGGCACTATTTTTTTTTTTTTTAACAAGTTTTTTTTTTCCTCTCCGTTTTTTTTTTTTTTTTTGCTTCTTCCATGTCACCTTAGGGCAGGGGTCTCAAACCGGTCCTCAAAGGGCCGCAGTGGGTACTGGATTTCATTCCAACCAAACGAGAACAATCCCTTTTCACCAATCTGGTGTCTAACAAGTGTAATCAGTTAATTGCAGTCAGGTGCTGTTTACTTTAGCAGAAACCTCATTGGTTGAACTGTCTGTTTTGGATCTGTTGGAACAAAGACCAGGACCCACTGCGGCCCTTTGTGGAATCGGTTTGAGACCCCTGCCTTAGGGGCTCCGTAGTGATCCCTTTTTTTGTGTGTGTGTTTTTTGTGCTCAATGTATTTATTCGATTTAGCATTGGAAAGAGATACATATAAGACAGTTTTTTTCTGACTTTTTCCCCCAAAGTGATTTAAAAAATGTATGTAAAATGGTTTTTAAGCACTTCAAATGTCAAAATTTTGATCTGTTTTAAACATAACTGTCCAACCAAATCATTTTTGAACAAGAATAAAGTACTGTAGTAGATAAATGCTTGGCCTTATTAAATGCTTCTGTTTATCTACCTTAGCTGTGACCGTTGGAGTGACATGTAGAAATTTCAAACTCCTCATGATCACTTCTGGCATTTATATTGCCTGGTACACCAGACTCACCGCTGTTCCAGCTATTGAGTCTGGCCACCATTCCCGCAGATACAATTTCCAGGGCGGAGCAAGCCACAGCAAACAGACAGCGGAGTGGACCAATCAGCGAGGGGCAGAAGTGACGTGACGTAGTAAAATGACGAGAGAAGGACGAGGGAGTTGTGCGCGGAAGTAAACATACGAAGAGAGCGGAGTTAATTCAACATGGCTAGCGCGAGACAGACTGTTGTCAATGACTCGTGTCGATGTGTTTTTGGTCATTTAAAACTGATTTTACCGTGGAGTGGAACATATTCTCGGCTCTCCCGTTCACCATCTGTGTTGATGTGGAGACGACTTTCGACGCGAAAGAGTGACGTTGCTCGTTAAGAACACGTCACGCAAATAAACGAATCGGATTTGTCGATTGATTTTGTACCTGCTCGAGAGGCCGTTAATGGGCTGGTTCCCAGACTTTTCTCTCAGTGTTTGAAAAATACAGGGAGAACAGTCTGGCAGAGCCAGGCAAGCATTTATATGTCTCCAACGTCTCCACACATACACACATTCATTCCATCGCGGCTTCCTTGCAGAAACTGTTTAACAAGTTAAACGATGATTGACAGATGCCCGTGTGAACTCTGCTTCTTTGGCAAGATCAAAGCCATCGTTAACTTTAATAAGCAAGTGCCGCTGTGACTGAGAGGAACAAAGGGCTGGGAGAGGGAGGGTGTGAGGCTGTGCGCAGAGTGGAAAGCAAGGCGTATCTGGATTTTAAAAAAAAAACAAAAACTATCACACGTGCTTGCGATGGGACTATCGCACCCGAGCACATCGCAATGGCGATGTTTAAACGATATATCGTTCAGGCTTAAGTCGCATAGCATTGTCGATGGCAACCAATGAGTTTAGAAAAGAAAAGATGCACCCTTCCGATTCAGAGATTTATTTGTCATTGACACCAGTCCTCACAGGATGACAACAGATGACAACGAAATTCCGTTCGATGAGTGAGCATCAGGCCGCTGCAGACGTTCCGCGCCACCAACTTCACTCTCTTCCTCAGAAATTACAGAGCAAGTTACAAGTAGACACATACTGTATATACAACATAGAGTGGGGCAAATAATTATTTAGTCAACCACTAATTGTGCAAGTTCTCCCACTTGAAAATATTAGAGAGGCCTGTAATTGTCAACATGAGAGATAGAATGTGGGGAAAAAAACAGAAAATCACATTGTTTGATTTTTAAAGAATTTATTTGAAAATCATGGTGGAAAATAAGTATTTGGTCAATACAAAAAGTTCATCTCATACTTTGTTATGTACCCTTTGTTGGCAATAACGGAGGCCAAACGTTTTCTGTCACTCTTCACAAGCTTTTCACACACTGTTGCTGGTATTTTGGCCCATTCCTCCATGCAGATCTCCTCTAGAGCAGTGATGTTTTGGGGTTGTCGTTGGGCAACACGGACTTTCGACTCCCTCCGCAGATTTTCTATGGGGTTGAGATCTGGAGACTGGCTTCTGGCGCTTACGAAGCCACTCCTTTGTTGTCCTGGCTGTGTGTTTGGGATCATTGTCATGCTGAAAGACCCAGCCACGTCTCATCTTCAGTGCCCTTGCTGATGGAAGGAGATTTTCTCTCAAAATCTCTCGATACATGGCCCCATTCATTCTTTCCTTTACGCAGATCAGTCGTCCTGGTCCCTTTGCAGAAAAACAGCCCCAAAGCATGATGTTTCCACCCCCACGCTTCACAGTGGGTATGGTGTTCTCCAGATGCAATTCAGTATTCTTTCTTCTCCAAACACGAGAACCTGTGTTTCTACCAAAAAGTTCTATTTTGGTTTCATCTGACCATAACACATTCTTCCAGTTCTCTTCTGGATCATCCAAATGCTCTCTAGCGAACCGCAGACGGGCCTGGACGTGTACAGGCTTCAGCTGAGGGACACGTCTGGCAGTGCAGGATTTGAATCCCTGGCGGCGCATTGTGTTACTGCTGGTAGCCTTTGTTACTGTGGTCCCAGCTCTCTGTAGGTCATTCACTAGGTCCCCCCGAGTGGTTCTGGTATTTTTTCTCACCGTTCTTGTTATCAGTTCTTGCATGGAGCCCCAGATCGAGGGAGATTATCAGTGGTCTTGTATGTCTTCCATTTTCTAATAATTGCTCCCACAGTTTATTTCTTTACACCTATTGCAGATTCAGTCCTCCCAGCCTTGTGGACAGGTGTCTTTTATACTGATAATGAGTTAAAACAGGTGCCATTAAGACAGGTAACGAGCTGAGCCTCGTTAGACCTCGTTAGGAGAAGTTAGACCTCTTTGACAGCCAGAAATGTTGCTTGTTTGTAGGTGACCAAATACTTATTTTCCACTCTAATTTGGAAATAAATTCTTTAAAAATCAAACTGTGATTTTCAGTTTTTTTTCCCACATTCTGTCTCTCATGGTTGAGGTTTACCCATGTTGACAATGACAGGCCTCTCTAATCTTTTCAAGTAGGAGAACTTGCACAGTTGGTGGTTGACTGAATACCTATTTGCCCCACTGTATAATGAACATAGCAAGGATATAACATGACTCACAGGTCACGTGGAGGGATTTTTTTGAATGAAAAAAAGGCGAACTACCAGTCATGCCAGGGTGCAAAATTTGGCAGAACACTGGGGACGAACACTGCTTGCCTGCCAGGGCCGCAGCAGAATGACGAGCCGAAACTTGCTCGCCGCCAGGGGCTGGCCAATCGGTGAAAAAAATTAACCTCGCCGCTGTGTGTGACATGCGTCGGTGTAGTTTTGTGTGATTTTTCGTTTTCGAATGGCGAGAAAAAGACTTGGACAAGCCGCTCGGTTCGGGGTAGCATATCGGCTAGCTGTTTACGCTCTTTCCCGCGTCACCGAAACCGGGACAGGGAAATGACAAAGCCAGACTAACTCCGGTGGCATAAAATTCCGTTTGGGACAGGAAGAAGTCGGCAGTTTTGACCATTATGAAGTCATTTTGCCCTGTCGTACTGAATAAATGCATTTTTAATATTTCATACTCCATTTAGCACTAGACTGTTATTTGTCATGACCGTACCATTTGTTTAGCAATTGAGGAAAATACTTTGATTAGAAGGATATCCTGTAAAAATATTGGAGAGATTGAAACAATCATGACATTTTGCTACTCTCTGTCATATCTTCCTCATTTTGAATCTTCCCTCTCAATGGGCTGAATTCTAAATCAGCTGAAATCATTACTCTGCCGACGTCATCATCCAGCTGGAGACGCTCGAGCGCTATAACGACAGGCAGGGTTAAACGGCAGATTAACTCATTTGCTCCCAAAAACGTATAAATAAGTTCTATTTTTAATTGTTTCAGTGTCCCAAAGACGTATTTATACTAGGGCTGTCAAACGATTACAATTTTTAATCAAGTTAATTACAGCTTAAAAATTAATTAGCCGTGATTAATCGCAATTAATCGCAATTCAAACCATCTATAAAATATGCCATATTTTTCTGTAAATTATTGTTGGAATGGAAAGATAAGACACAAGATGGATATATACATTCAACATACAGTACATAAGGACTGTATTTGTTTATTATAACAATAAATCAACAAGATAGCATTAACATTAAGATTCTGATAAAGCGATCCATGGATAGAAAGACTTGTAGTTCTTAAAAGAAAAATGTTACTACAAGTTATAGAAATTTTATATTAAAACCCCTCTTAATGTTTTTGTTTTAATAAAATTTGTAAAATTTTCAATCAAAAAATAAACTATGTCAATAGTTACTGACACTATGCTCATGGGTGCTGAAGCCTATAAAATCAGTCGCACCCAAGCGCCAGCAGAGGGCGGCAAAACTCCATAAAACACAATTAACAAGTGAGCGTTTCACTGTACCATCATTTAAATCTGTCTGAGCGGGACATTTGCGTTAATTGCGTCAAATATTTTAACGTGATTAATTTAAAAAATTAATTAACGCCCGTTAACGCGATAATTTTGACAGCCGTAATTTATACGTCTTTTACGTTTTTTTTTTCACAAGAGACATCTCTAGGTTCTGATGCAACTTAGCTCCAAAGCACAATGCTGAAAATCCATTTTAAAGCAATAAAACTGGCCACTGGAGGGCAGTAGCCCATTTTGTAAGACCTGCAATCCGAGTCAACGGAGCGAACGACCGGGCCGCACGGCCAGGGCGCCGGCAGAAGACGACCGAATAGACGGCCAGGACGCCAGGCGCGGGAAGTCCGAGCAGGACGACCGGGATCACCAGTGCAGCGGACGATGCCGTTGAGTCAGTGCTGCTCACCGTGCAGAGCAAAGCCGGCCCAGCCTCGACGCAAACTATGCAGCTGCTTAGGGCCCCTGACCACTAAGAGCCCCCAATCTGGCAACCTCATTTCATATGTTGTTAATAGAGCATCGTGAATAATGTGTCGCGCATTGCCGTTTATCGGTGCAAACTAGAGCTGTCCCGACTAGTCGATGTCATCGATGACATAAATCCGTCGACGAGCAAAACATCACGTCGGCGGTTAATGAAGGGTTAAAAAAATATATGCGTGGAAAGTTCAGAATGTCTGACGCTCTGTATGCAAGTGGGGAAAGCGGAACAAAGCCAAAAAAGCGCACCAGAGTGTCCAAAACATTGACTTATTTCAAAGAAACAAAGGAGGGTACACTCTTTTGTCCTGTCTCGTCAATGCCAAGCTTGGCTGCACGTCGGCCGTTAATAAACACCTAAAGCGCCGTCACCCAGTTTGTAAGTCCATCTAACTAACTAACGACATGTTTTATTGAAGTTGCTAAGCCCGTCACGATATGCAATGAGTCCATTTATCGCACGGCAAATAAAAATGAGGCCGGTAATTTTCACGGCTGCCTTTTATCGCTGCGCACGTGCGTGCGTGCTTACATTGGTGCGTGCGTGCTGATGGCATATGAGACTCCAGTTCCTTTCTCTTATCAACACGCTGTAGAATTAAAGTTCAGACATACAAAATAAGAAAACACATCTATATTGAACACTGTAACGTTAGCACTGCTACACTAAGGTGAATGGGGGAAAAAGGCAACTTACTTTAGCCTGCTATAAAACTTTGGCAGTCGTCTCGTGAAAGCAAACTTGCGGTTAAAAGGTGACACTTCGAACATGAAAAATCGCTGGTTAACAGCATTTGCAAATGAAAAAATGACCCAAAAAATCCATTACTGACACTACATGCAATTACAAAAAGTGCTTTTTTTTGCGGAGTGTAAAGCTGAAGTTAGCGGTTTAGCGAACGTACTTCCGGTGAACATTTCAAAATAAAAGCATGTCACGTTCTTCATATAAATAGCGATTTCTGGAGTTAATCCCACATACTTCAAAATTCAGATTCTACACTAAGAATACCTTTAAAATGACACCCTTTATGAAAAATCTGATTGGCAATGAATAATAATTATAATTATTATAATACTATTATATATAGTTATATACTATAATATTAATGCTAGGTGTTTTTTTAAGCATTGTTTCGAATCATGTTGGAAAGGCGAAGTCAGTGTTCTGAATCTGTTTACATTCCATTCTTTTGCACTAGTTAATTCTATCAGCATTTGAACTCGTTGTTTATTTTTTGATTTATTATTGTTATTTACGTGTTTATTTGTACTTAGATAAATAATTCACGTGTTCCAATATGTTTTTGTGAATTGATAAGCGTCAACAAAAATTTCATTGCTAAATCAGTAAAAACAAAAAAACATTTTTAAATTTAATTATTAGATTAGTCGACTAATCGTAAAAATAGTCGGCTGACTAATCGGGAGAAAATTAGTCGTTTGGGACAGCCCTAGTGCAAACATCCATTTTCTTGTCATTACAATCTGGCAACCTGGGGAACGGCATTGAACCTGCTTTGCAATGATTGGTGCTCAAACTTGCTTGGAAAATAGATGCACGGATATGTCGAAGAGAATTTATCCTTCTGGAGCAGAGAAACGAAAAATCTGATTAATATACAAAATATGGAAGTATGGGTTGGATTGCATGTATGGGTTTCACAGTACACTGTGACGAAAAATATGGGCCCCTTGGCATTATTTTGCTTAGGGCCCCCCAAATGGCCCTAAAATATTCCTAAACAAAAGTAGTTATCTGCAACATAGAGAAGCATTTGCATGGTTGGTGAAGAGCCCGCGCCGCCGTGCTCGGCCGCTCTCGTCCCCAGCTACCCTCCAGTGTCCCGCGACTCAGCCGGAAAGGCACACGGCCAAACCAGTTCCCCCCCAGAAACACAACATGCCCCAATCAAAACAGTTAACCTCAGATTGACCCATAAAATAATTGTAAAAATCTTAAAAACAATAGCAATACAAACAATTGACATCATGGACAACTTTACGGAGGTGATTATTCCAATGTGCAAATGACTATATTTAGCATCTTTGTTGTGTCGAATGTGTCTATTTTTACTGCTTCACTTCACATTTGGACTCTTTTGATTAGAGTATATGAGATCACGATGACAATACAGAATTAAACAGAAGCGCTGCGTATTCCGAACACACTCGGGAACTCGTGTCGTGAAGCGATTTTGGAACGCTGGCACTGAGGATAGCAAACAGTTGTGGAAAATGGATTAAAGTGATTTTTTTCCAGAAAATTCCACATAAAATAACCCACAAGGATTTAGTCCAAAGATATTTTGAAAAATTCCTGATAATTAATTAGGGTTAATATCACATCCCTTTTTTTGTCTTTTAGGTGGAGCCATGGCGGCGCTTTTGTTTCTGCTGATTCTCCACGCTCTTCCATCTCTTGTTGTGCCCATACATAATTCATCAACTGGAGGTAATGTGGGACGACGGGAAGGAGCGAAGTCCGTCCGGAGTGCCGTTTGCCAGCTAAATTGAGCGCGGATCATGTGTCACGTTCCGGGTGATAGATCCACGCCTTCCCAAGATTGCCTGACTATTTTTGTTTTATTTTCTCCTGCCAGGATGCGCCATCATCCGGCCTCCGAGGGATGGAGGAATCCGGTATAGAGGCCTGACACAAGAGCAGGTAATAATGGACTATACAGTGGTACTCAGGGATGAAAGTGGCTAGAATTTCTTGCCAGAACTCCCTGACATAAAGGTCGTCACGGAGCCAGAATGTTTTTATGGCACGGTCAGGGCCGGCCCAGCCTATACTAGACTATGCAGCTGCTTAGGGCCCCTGATCACTAGGGGGCCCCTGATCTGGCAATTGTTTAATTTATATTCTATTTTGTTTACTACAGTCTGCTTTATTTGACTTTTGTGAGTTTTGATACTTGATTATAAGCTTAAAAAAATAAAAGTTCTTCCTTAACTTCCTCTTTTAGAAAAAGGTTTGGCGCTATCAACTGTAAGTACTGACAATCATTTGGGGTGAGAAGTTTGAAGTATGCAGTGCAAGAAAATCTGATTAATATACAAAATATGGACGTATGAGTTGGATTGCATGTATGGGTTTCACAGTACACTGTGATGAAATGGTGGGCCAAAAATATGGGCCCCTTTGCATTATTTTGCTTAGGGCCCCCAAATGGCCTGGGCCGGCCCTGGGCACGGTTATACCTATAAAGTGAGTACACCCCTGGCATTTCTTCAGATATTTAAGTATATATTTTCATGGGACAACACTGACAAAATGACACAATGAAAAGTAGTCTGTGTGCAGCTTATATAATAGAGTTAATTCCCCCCCCCCCCCCCCCCCACTCAAAATATAGCCATTAATATCTAAACCCCTAAAGTGAGTACACCCCTTAGAAACTACATCCCTAAATGTCCAAATTGAGTACTGCATGTCATTTTCCCTCCAAAATGTCATGTGACTCGTTAGTGTTACTAGGTCCAGCCAGGTGTGCATAGGGAGCAGTAGTGTTCAAATTTCTAGTGCAGCTCTCACACTCTCTCATACTGGTGACTGAAAGTTTCAACATGGCACCACATGGCAAAAATCTCTGTGAGGATCTTAAAAGACAGATTGTTGCGCTACAAGAAGATAGCCAACACCCTGAAACTGAGGTGCAGCTCAGTGGCTAAGATCATCCAGCATTTTAAAAGAGCAGGGTCCGCTCAGAACAGGCCTCGGGTTGGTCGTCCAAAGAGGCTGAGCGCCCATGCCGAGCGTCACATCCAAATGCTATCTTTGAAAGATCGTCGCGGGAGTGCTGTCAGCATTGCTGCAGAGATTGAAGAGGTGGGGGGTCAGCCTGTTAGTGCTCCGACCATACGCCGCACTCTACATCAAATTGGTGTGCATGGCTATCACCCCAGGAGGAAGCCTCTTCTGAAGACGGTACACAAGAAAGCCCGCAAACAGTTTGCTGAAGACATGTCAACAAAGCACAAGGAGTACTGGAACCACATCCTATGGTCAGATGAGACAAAGATTAATTTGTTTGGTTCCAATGGTCTCGAGCATGTGTGGATGCGACCAGGTGAGGAGTACAAAGATACAGTTGTGGTCAAAAGTTTACATACACTTGTGAAGAACATAATTTCATGGCTCTCTTGAGTTTCCAGTTATTTCTAAAACTCTTATTTTTCTCCGATAGAGTGATTGGAACAGATACTTCTTTGTCACAAAAAATATTCATGAAGTTTGCTTCTTTCATGACTTTATTATGGGTTAACAGAAAAAGTGATCAAATTTGCTGGGTCAAAAATATACATACATGGATCTGAAAAAGCGAATCATTGACTTGAACAAGTCAGGAAAGTTACTTGGAGCCATTTCAAAGCAGCTGCAGGCCCCAAGAGCAACAGTGCAAACAATTGTTTGTAAGTATAAAGTGCATGGCACTGTTTTGTCACTGCCACGATCAGGAAGAAAACGCAAGCTATCACCTGCTGCTGATAGAAAATTGGTCAGGAGGGTGAAGATTCAAGTGAGAATCACCAAAAAGCAGATCTGCCAAGAATTAGAAGCTGCTGGAAAACAGGTGTCAGTGTCCACAGTCAAGCGTGTTTTGCATCTCCATGGACTGAGAGGCTGCCGTGCAAGAAGGAAGCCCTTGCTCCAAAAGCGGCTAGACTGAAGTTTGCTGCTGATCACATGGACAAAGATAAGACCTTCTGGAGGAAAGTTCTGTGGTCAGACGAAACAAAAATCCAGCTGTTTGGCCACAATGCCCAGCAATATGTTTGGAGGAGAAAAGGTGAGGCCTTTAACCCCAAGTACATCATGCCTACCGTCAAGCACGGTGGTGGTAGTATTATGTTGTGGGGCTGTTTTGCTGCCAATGGAACTGGTGCTTTACGGAGAGTAAATGGGATAATGAAGAAGGAGGATTACCTTCAAATTCTTCGAGATAACCTAACGTCATCAGCCCGAAGATTGGGTCTTGGGTGCAGTTGGGTGTTCCAACAGGACAATGACCCCAAACGCACATCAAAAGTGGTAATGGAATGGCTAAATCAGGCTAGAATGAAGGTTTTCGAATGGCCTTCCCAAAGTCCCATTGAGAACTTGTGGACAATGCTGAAGAAACAAGTCCATGTCAGAAAGCCATCAAATTGAACTGAACTGCACCAATTCTGTCAAGAGGAGTGGTCAAAGATTCAACCAGAAGCTTGTGGATGGCTACCAAAAGTGCCTAATTGAAGTGAAAATAGCCAAGGGACATGTTACCAAATATTAGCGCTGCTGTATGTATATTTTTGAGCCAGCAGATTTGATCACTTTTTTCTGTTCGCCCATAATAAAGTCATAAAAGAACCAAACTTCTTGAATGTTTTTTGTGACAAAGAAGTATCTGTTCCAATCACACCATCGGAGAAAAATCAGAGTTGTAGAAATAACTGGAAACTCAAGAGAGCCATGACATTATGTTCTTCACAAGTGTATGTGTGTCATGCCTACAGTCAAGCATGGTGGTGGGAATGTCATGGTCTGGGGCTGCATGAGTGCTGCAGGTGTTCCACTGAGGGAAACATGAACTCCAACATGTACTGTGAAATACTGCAGCAGAGCATGATCCCCTCCCTCCAGAAACTGGGTCGCAGGGCAGTGTTCAAGCATGACAATGACCACAAACACACCTCCAAGAAGACCACTGCGTTACTGAAAAGGCTGAGGGTAAAGATGATGGACTGGCCAAGCATGTCTCCAAACTTGAACCCAATAGAACATCTTTGGGGGATCCTCAAGCGGAAGGTGGAGGTGCGCAAATATCCGGCAGCTCCGCAACATCGTCATGGAGGAGTGGAAGCAGGGGTCGCGTTAACCAAATATTTTCCGTCGTTGACCGATTTTTTAAAACGGTGACGGAAAAAACTGAAGTCCATCAGTCATTTTGACCGGTTGCAATTCACACCCCAGACCACAGGGTGGCGAGTGAGCTTATTAATTAGCTATTGTCTCTCTTGATGCATGACGTCGTTGGCCTTACTCTGAAACAATGTCAAGGCAACTGAGTGTCCGAAGTTTCTTCAAAAAGCCCCAAAACGACGATGGTGTTGATAAAAGAGGTGAAAAAACAGGGACTACACAAGCGGGCACGCAATTCAAGTCCATGCGCACCAGGAGGAAAGTGAGACTACGTTCAGGCCACAGCAGGTGAACTGTTAATTTCATTGTTCCATATGCTACATATGGTAGGCTACCTACCTAATGGGGACCACTGTCAGCTGTTTTTGTCACTGCGGAGAAAAAGTTACATATTCATCTGCTTGATGTGTGATGGCACGGTGTGGATTCTCTGTTAAGCTTGTTCGGACAGAATATTAATTTAAAACGAATGAAAACTAAATACTGTTGAATATGTTGAAGCGGTATGCAATGTTAAGAGTCTTGTTAGCTGTAGGCGCACTATCCTATTCCCCTCACTATCCACTCGCGGTGGCCTGCGCTTGTCAGTGACGATTCTTATTCTCGCTATATGACTATACAACTTTAACATTTGTTAATAATACGCTCTGTGTGTTAAATGGGCACTTACAAGCGGACGCAAGAAGTAACAACGGGATCATTTTTAAACAGGCATTTCACGGGAGAGCATTTCGACTCTTCGGCCAATCATATAGCGAGAGAGAGTGGATAGTGAGGGGACCGCGCGCGGCTCATATGTGTCTCTGTCACGTGACTGTCGTAGCCGGTGTAGGCGCTTGAACCTACAGACCCTACCCACCGGCGTCACAAAACCACGTGCTCGCTGTATGGTTCCGCCCACTTGTCCGTCATTTTGTCTCTGTATTAGCATTGGTTTCAATTGATCGAGGAATTTAAAATGCATTTCATGGAAGACCCGGTGCTTTCTGATGCCGTAAACTCACTGGATGTGTTGCATAAAAGGCGTTATGTGGAAAAGCTTCGTTCTATACAGTCGCCAGATCCATATTTGATGCCCAAATCGATGTTTTTCGACCCACTGTCTTCGCCCAGTCTGCCTGACATCTGCTACGCTGATATTTACAATTATCTTGTCCACACAAAATCAGCCTATTCTCACGAAAATTTGAAAAACTTCAAGAGCTTGGACGCTTATAAATACTTCGTTGCTGGTTGGGTGAAACAGGTACTCGTCCACGAAAATTCGGCAGGAATCTATCTTGTGCTTTGAAAGGTGAGTTACGAAATTTTCAATTCAAAATCTTTTGTTCTTGCTAACATCCACTGTCAAGTCTAATGTATTTCATGTCATTTGTCAATGGAGCTAGGGCTTTTAATGTTTATATGGTTTAGCGATAGCACTCTTACTACATACATACGTGTATGTTGTCGGCGATTAGCCTAGCAATGATCTTAATTGTGGTTGTCAGCCCAAAACCCTCTAAATATATATTAAATGCGTCTTACCAGATATAAAATGACTACTACATAATCTGTGGTAATCGTTTGGAGCCCAGTTTTCTTGTCGAATTGCAGCAGCCCATCTCGCTCTCTCCTCTCCGTGTCTCTCGGAATCCGGTAGAACTTCAAGTCTCTCCGTCTATCTTCTCTGTTATTGCAACCGACCGCCACACACGCCTTCATCATTTTGATTATTAATGTTAACGAGCAGAAAACACGCCGTAAATAGGAGGAATGTACGTAGCCGTAACAGGTCAACACGATGTGTTGACGGACAAGTGGGCGGCACCAGTCAGGAGAGCGAAGTTATGACGTCACGTGGGTAGGGTCTACACCGGTAACGCGCTCGGCCAAATGGACACACAAGTACGGAAGGTGAATTATGCCAAACAAAGGGTCACCACAATGTCATTATCATCATTTTAAAATTTTATGTGACGGGTAAAAATAGATTATGACCGGATTTTTATGACCCTGTCAGTCAAAATGACAGACAACGAAAAAGTCTAGCGCAACCTCTGAGTGGAAGAGCATTGCAGTGGCAACCTGTGAAGCTCTGGTCAACTCCATGCCCTGGAGAGTAAAGGCACTTCTGGATAATAGTGGTGGCCACACAAAATATTGACAGTTGACATGTTGTACTGTCAGTGTTGGGAATAACGCCATTATAAATAACGCTATTACATAACAGCGTTATTTTTTCAGTAACGGGGTAATCTAATTATTTTTTCCGCCGTTACCGTTACTGACGGTCAAAAGCGGTGCGTTATAAATTGAAGAAACTACCAGCCGTACCAAGTCTACTCTGCTCTGTTTATTTGTTATCCAAGACTTGGGGTGCGTTCAGGTTCATGGCAATGAAAATAGTAAACACACATAGCCTACCTTTGCAAGAACGATGGAGTTGCCGTTTGATACGGTCATAATGTGCAGGTCCCGCAGCAAAACTGTTCGTAGCTTTGTAGCGATTTGTAATTTCGGAATCGCTGATGAGTTTAGAAACATACGCCAAACAATAAATCCAGCAGAATGTCCATTTCGCGTAATTGTGGAAGCCCGTCGACATCTTTACTCCGTTTTCCTTCAGCTTGCCCGTAAGGGTCAACATTGTTCACATCCTTAAGTTTGATCACATATCTGTTCTTCTTCTTAGTAACGAGTTTGTCTCTTTATCGAACTGGCAAGTTAAAGTTTAATGTCCCGCGAGCCAGACCTGCTTCCAATATGGCTGCATTGTTGTCAAATCTCACGTGATCCCCCATTCTGTGACGTAAACGCTCGAGCCCTTAGAGCCATGTGTCATGGTAAGCCAATCAGAGCCGGAACAGGAACAGCGCGTGTGGCAAACACACACACGCAAAACAGATGCAAAGGGATACGATGGCAGCGCATTCAGAGGAAAATTTGACCTTTACGAGGTGGAGATATAAACACTATTTCAAGTTGGTCGAAATTAAAGGAAAGAACGTGCATGTAAAGTGTAATTTATGTCCCGACATCTGTGGTAAGCAATTTAAATCTGTTTATTTTTGCTGCACTTCAAGTATAGGATAAATCTGTTGCTGGTGAGGAGCAATAAATATTACAAGCTTGTATAACACAACTACCTGTCTGTTCTTCTCTATTCAACTGACTCGAATACTGCTCAGAAAATTTCAAATTCTTTGACATACAACAACTTCTTTTTAAAGTAACGGAAATAGTTACTTACCCTGGTAACTAGTTACTTTTTGTTAGGGTCCGCGAACGCGGAAACAAGGTTGGACCTCACAACAGACAACAAACGACTGAAGGAAGCGTACATGGGTTTATTAAATACAAAACAAAAACACGCATTCGCGGCAAAAAGGGGAAATAACAAAACGGGTCCGTGACAGGAGGTCGACGGGGATCAATACACAAACGCGAGGGTAAACCAAGGTGCTAGATAGAGCCAATAAAACAACTAAAATACACTCACATACCTGCACAAGGTAGAGGCATACAAAACTAAAGCGACTGGCGACTAAAACCCACTGAGGGTGCGAAATTACCAAAGTAGCAAGTTACTCGAAATGCAATGATGTCAAATGGCGACCAGCAAGAATCAATATCTCGGCGTCCTTCCAGTGGATCGCCTGCGTCTTTATACTGTTGTTGATGAGCTGCAGGTGTGACGTCGGGAACGCCCCCACAGTCGGCTCTGCAACAACACAAACTCTGACCAGGAGCAGAACGTGACAGTACCCCCCCCTCAAAGGGAGCCCCTTGGCGACCCACCTGGCTTCCCCGGACAGCGTGTGTGAAAGTCTCGGATGACAGATGGATCCAGGATCCAGGAGCGGGGGATCCATTGGCGTTCCTCAGGACCGTAACCCTCCCAGTCGACCAGATATTGAACCCCCCTGCCCCTCTTCCTGGAGTCTAAAATGGACCGAACCGTGTAAACCGGGTCACCATCGAGCAGACGCGGAGGCGGAGGAGGAGGTTCCGGAGGGCAAAGCGGGCTGGTGGAGACAGGCTTCAGCAAGGAGACGTGGAAAACTGGATGGATCCTGAGGGATGGAGGCAGCGCGAGTCTTACGGCTACCGGGTTGACGACCTTATCAACCTTATAAGGTCCAATGAAGCGGGGACCCAGCTTCTTCGAGACCCCAGCAATGTTCAAGTCCTTGGTAGAAAGCCAGACCTCCTGGCCTGGTCGATACTCAGGGGCCGGTCTCCGGTGACAATCCGCCAACTGCTGGTTGCGCACTGCCGTCCTCGAAAGCGCTGCACGGGCGTCCCGCCAGACTCTATGAGCTCGTCGTAGGTGGTGCTGTACCGAGGGTATGGAGATGCTCGATTCCTGGGTAGGGAACACAGGGGGCTGGTAGCCGTAAGCGGTCTTGAAGGGCGACATACCTGTGGCTGTGCAGACCAGCGTATTGTGCGCGTACTCCACCCAAGGGATATGGGTGGACCAGGAAGATGGGTGCTGGTGGCAGACGCACCGAAGAGCAGCAGCAAGGTCTTGGTTGGCCCGCTCTGTCTGGCCATTGGTCTGCGGGTGGTACCCAGACGACAAGCTAGCTGTAGCTCCCATGGCTTTGCAGAAGGCTTTCCACACTCTCGACACAAACTGGGGACCCCTGTCAGACACTAGGTCCGTGGGCAGGCCATGGATGCGAAAAACATGATTCACCAGTAGGTTTGCAGTCTCTAGCGACGAAGGAAGCTTGGGCAGAGGAATGAAGTGTGCCATCTTGGAGAATCTATCAACGACGGTCAGCACCACAGTCTTTCCCTTGGACACCGGAAGACCAGACACGAAGTCCAAGGCTATGTGAGACCATGGACGGGGTGGAATTGGAAGTGGGTGCAGGAGGCCAGAGGGAGCATGATGGGACTGCTTGTTGCGGGCACACACCGAGCAGGCAAGAACAAACGCCCGGATGTCCTTGTTCATCCCAGGCCACCAGAACGTCTGGGAAACTAGGAACCGCGTCCGGGAGACCCCTGGGTGGCAGGCGACTTTAGAGGCATGTCCCCACTCTAGTACCTCAGACCTGTGCTCTTGAGAAACAAACAGTTTATCCCTGGGGCATCCGACCGGTACGTTCCCGTCTTGCAACGAGCGGGCAACTTTCCTCTCCACTTCCCACCGAAGTGCTCCCACCACACGTACAGCAGGCACAATAGGCTCTGGAACAGTCTCGTGGTGGACTGGGCTGAAGATCCTTGATAAAGCATCTGGTTTGGTGTTGCGGGACCCAGGGCGGTAAGTGATGGAAAAGTTGAAACGGGTAAGGAACAGGGCCCAGCGTGCTTGACGGGAATTCAGACGTCGGGCTGCTCTGATATACGACAGGTTTTTGTGGTCCGTGAAGATTTCGAAGGGCACAGACGTCCCCTCCAACCAGTGCCTCCACTCGTGTAGTGCCAGAACGATGGCCAGCAGCTCTCTGTTACCGACATCATAGTTACGTTCGGCGGGACTGAGGCGACGTGAAAAGAAGGCACAGGGGTGAACCCTCTGGTCGACTGGGGAACGCTGTGACAGGATCGCCCCCACTCCCGTATCCGAGGCATCCACCTCTACAACAAATGGTAAATCGGTGTTAGGGTGAGTGAGGACAGGAGCACGAGTAAACGAACTTTTAAGTGCTACGAAAGCAGCCTCAGCCTCTGGGGTCCATTTAAATGGAACTTTTATAGATGTAAGCCTCGTCAAAGGTTCCGCCTTCTGACTGTAGTTTCGAATGAAGCGCCTATAGAAGTTAGCAAACCCGAGGAACCTTTGCAAGTGCTTTCTTGATGTCGGAGAAGGCCACTCGACCACAGCCTGTATCTTCGCTGGATCTGCTCTCAACTGGCCCTTCTCCACAACGAACCCCAGAAACTGGACCGACTGGGAATGGAACTTGCATTTCTCTGCTTTGACATATAACCGGTTTTCGAGTAACCGTTGTAAGACCAAACGTACGTGCTGCCTGTGCTCATCAAGGTTTCTGGAAAAAATAAGGATGTCGTCAAGATAAATGAAACAAAACCGCCCGATCATGTCTCTGAGAACATCGTTAATCAAGTTCTGGAAAACCGCTGGCGCGTTAGTGAGCCCGAACGGCATAACTAAATACTCAAAGTGGCCGATAGGAGTGTTAAACGCCGTTTTCCACTCGTCCCCTTCCTTTATCCTCACCAAATGGTAAGCCTCGCGTAAATCAAGAGTGGTAAAAACAGAGGCGGATTGCAACGGAGCGAATGCAGAGTCCAGGAGAGGTAGGGGGTATTTATTCTTGACGGTTATGTCGTTTAGACCCCTGTAATCAACGCATGGGCGAAGTGTTTTATCTTTCTTACTTATAAAAAAGAACCCAGCCCCAACTGGGGATTTGGACGGTCGGATAAGCCCAGCTGCGAGGGACGACGTTATGTAGTCGTTCAGGGCCCCCTGCTCCGGTTTAGACACCTGGTAGAGTCTAGAAGTGGGCAATTTGGCGTTCGGAACCAGATCGATGGAACAATCATAGGGGCGATGTGGAGGAAGTGACTTAGCTAGGGTCTTGCTGAAAACTAACTTGAGGTCATGGTATTCGCAGGGCACCAAGGACAAATCGATCGGTTCCGGCTTAGACGGCACTGACGCTCCAGGGAAAGATGACGCTGCATGTAAGCAATGGGAGTGGCAGTGAACACTCCAATTAACGATCCTAGGGGCCTCCCAGTCAATGTCTGGGTTGTGCTGCTTTAACCATGTTAACCCGAGAACAACTGGAGCAGACTTGGTTGGCATAACAAAAAATGGTCTACGCTCGGCGTGATTACCAGACACAACCAATGCGAGGGCTTCAGTTTCGTGGGTAACTGTGAAAACAAGGTCTCCATTAAGGTCCCGTACCTCCCGGGGCTCCTTCAATTTAATTAGGGAGCCACCAAGCGAGTCCACGACCGAATAATCCACAAAGCAGTCATCTGCCCCTGAATCAACTAAGACAGTTACCTTTAAGCTGTGACCGTTCCCCGTAATAATCCCAGGCAGTTGCAGTCTGGTGTTCTTGAGCTGTCTTGCGGCTTTAGCGGCCGTAGACGGGTACTCACATGGCCGCGGTGGGGTGCCTCTTGAGGGGGACTTCCCCGCTGCGAGCCCGCTGTTTGAAGTAGGTCCGCCCCTGCAGGCTGCACGAGGGTTTGATGGACAAGAGGCGACGCGATGGCCAGGCTCACCGCAGTAAAGGCACAGCTGCGCCGCCATGCGTCGTTCACGCTCCCTTGTGTTGAGCCGCTTCCCGCCGAGCTGCATGGGCGCCTCTCCTGTTGTAGACTGCCCACCGAGACCAGGCGAGGGAGGAGAAGCCGGATTGAAGACACTCCTGCTCGCCGCTGGATCGGCTCTCCCGATGACGGCCCTCGGATCAGCTCTCTCAATGACGGCCCTCGTCGACCGGTCACGCCATTCCACGCCTCTCTCACGCTCCCGTTCGAGAAGCCGATTGTCCAAACGCACCGCCAGACCTATAAGATCCTCCAAATCACGTGCTTCGTCACGGGCGGCTAGTTCGTCTTTTACTAATGGGCGTAGCCCCCTCCGAAATATACAGCGTAATGCCGCGTCATCAAAGCCGCTCTCCGCTGCCAAAATGCGGAAGGAGACGGAGTAGTCCGCTACAGACTGTTTGCCCTGAGTCAAGTCGAGCAAGCGACTACCTGCCTCCTTACCCCGAATAGGGTGATCAAAAACTCTCCTCATTTCCTCGAGAAAATCCGGAAATGAGTCGTGTATCACTGGGTAATGATTGCTGATCGCCATCGACCATGCGGCCGCTTTACCGGTGAGGAGGCTCATGACGAACGCAACCCTGGACCTATCGGAGGAATACGTGAGGGGCTGTTGGTCAAAAACTAACGAACACAGATGCAAAAACTGCCCACACAAGCCGGGTTCCCCCCCATAGCGTGGTGGGAGCGGAATGTTAGGCTCATGCAACGGAGAGGAAGCCGGAGCCGGCGGAGAGGCGAGGGGAACGTGGACGGATGCCGTAACCGCCGGTGAGACGGGGCGGTGAGCGCAAACCTGGTCTACACGTGCCTCGAGAAAGCGCAGGTTAACGGTAAGAGCGTTTATCGCTGACCTGATCTCATGGAGAACGCGATCGTGCGGGTCTACAAGCTGCCTCGAGTCTGAGGACGCCGGGGCTTGGGACTCGCTGTCTACGGGGTCCATTCTTGTGGCCGAGATATTCTGTTAGGGTCCGCGAACGCGGAAACAAGGTTGGACCTCACAACAGACAACAAACGACTGAAGGAAGCGTACATGGGTTTATTAAATACAAAACAAAAACACGCATTCGCGGCAAAAAGGGGAAATAACAAAACGGGTCCGTGACAGGAGGTCGACGGGGATCAATACACAAACGCGAGGGTAAACCAAGGTGCTAGATAGAGCCAATAAAACAACTAAAATACACTCACATACCTGCACAAGGTAGAGGCATACAAAACTAAAGCGACTGGCGACTAAAACCCACTGAGGGTGCGAAATTACCAAAGTAGCAAGTTACTCGAAATGCAATGATGTCAAATGGCGACCAGCAAGAATCAATATCTCGGCGTCCTTCCAGTGGATCGCCTGCGTCTTTATACTGTTGTTGATGAGCTGCAGGTGTGACGTCGGGAACGCCCCCACAGTCGGCTCTGCAACAACACAAACTCTGACCAGGAGCAGAACGTGACACTTTTACTATAGAGTAATTCAGTTACTAACTCAGTTACTTTTTGGAAGAAGTTTTGAGTAACTATAACTAATCACTTTTTTAAAGTAACGTGCCCAACACTGTACTGTACATTGAAATTGACAACTTTCACTAAGGGCTGTACTCACTTTTGTTGCCAGGGGTTTAGATATTAATGGCTATATTTTGAGATATATAAGCTGCACACGGACTACTTTTCATTGTGTCAAAGTGTCATTTTGTCAGTGTTGTCCCATGAAAAGATATAAATATCTGCAGAAATGCCAGGGGTGTATTCACTTTTGTGAAACACTGTACATAAGGGAACTGATTTTCATTCAAAATTGTACTTTTTGTGCAAAAAAAATACCAGAAACACAAAGAAATGCAAAGAGTGACGAAGTGTCACGTCAATAGGTAATGAAGTCTATATTTTGGTTTACAATGGTGACATTATGCAGTCTTGCAGTTCAAAAATAGCACTCGTGCGGTACACTTTTGGCGGTAATGGTACGTTTTTGATCAAAAATCACTAGGACCTATGTTTTCCTGCCATTGAAAATGAATTGGAAATTTGGACGTACAGGGCTGTCAATGGCATCCCATTAGAAATGAGTGGGACACTTTTTGGCAAAGTTTAGGGGAACTAAATTCTGTAAATAACTTTTATGCCCCTTACCCTCCTGGAATTTTTGATTTGTAAATGATGTGATTTGGTCAAAAATTGTAAGGCAGGTAGCATTTTAGAGACCCCCCCCCCCCCCCCCCCCCAAAAAAAAAACAACAACAACCGCATTTATGGGCAAACATCCATCTAGTCTGATCACTATGTAAATTTTGTCGTTTAAATGATCCTAATTTGCCTAATAAAAGTGCCCTAGCTTAATGCTACGAATGCTAATGTTTTTACAATTCTCATAGCAAATCGCTCACACATAACTCCACAACCTGTAGCTGTAAACTTAATTACAAATGCATACGCAAACATATTAGCTGAAACAATTTGGGCCAACCCAGCGCGCCGCCGCTATCCTATATATAAATATATATAAAACGCTGCCACCAGAGGGCAGTGTACCCTCCATCATTAAACGAAATAAAATACTTTTGGACTTTTTGGATAGTTATTTTGAGATTTACTTAAGGGGTTCATTCCGATTTATGCGGAAATCCGGTATTTGTCAACAGATCCGCAGTGTTCAGATCCTGCCGGTGGATTACGAGATCGAGTACATCTGCCGGGGCAACCGCGTCATCGTCGGGCCCAAGGTCAGGAAGTGCTTGCCCGACGGCACGTGGACGGACATGACGCAGCACAGCAGCTGTCGTGAGTACTTTGTCGAAAAAAAAAGCCTCCCGGAGAAGCCGAACGGAGAAAATCAGCCGTTTTGTTTTGCCTCTTGGTGGCCAGTGTTGCTGTGTCCTCGCGTTTGGACGTCGCTGGAGAACGGGCAGGTGACGTCCAGACCCCCTGGCCCGCCGGCGGAAGGCACGGCGCTCCACTACCGATGCCACGGCGGCTTCGTGCTGGAGGGCCGCAACGTCAGCCGCTGCACCAAGACGGGAAAGTGGGATGCGCCCAAGCCCGTCTGCCTCTGTGAGTTTTTCTCCCATTCAAATGAGTTACTATGGAGGTGTGCCAAATTCAATTCATGCCTAGCAGTCATCCCAGTCCAAATGGATTGGACATCCACTAGATTTGGGACAAAATATCTTTTTGTTATCCTTTAAAGTCATATAGTAAAATTTTAGATAGGATTATATAAATCATAATATTCCAAGGTCTACTTAAGTTTAGGCCTAAAGAAACATAAATAACAAAGAAATTTAGCATTTTCATGGAAATCTTCCCTTTGCTCTGTCATAGCCTCATTTTTCCCAAATGCATTAAGTAATGTTTCAGCCTTAAAATTTTACACAAAATATTGCTTCTGAAAAAAATAAAATTATGTTTTGCAAAATTATTGCAAATGTTTTAAAAATAAAAATACCACCTATTATTACATGCGGTCATAGTCTAGTGCATTGGAAATTTTCTCTTTGCTCTGTCATAGCTTCTTTTTTCCAGAATGGATTAAATTATGTTTTGGCTTTAAAATTCTACGCAAAATATCACAACAGGACAAAATAAAATCTTATTTTTAAAAATTATTGGAAATGTCTTACAAATAAAAATAGGACATATTATTACATGCTGGCCATAGTCTAGTGCATTGCAAATCTTCCCCTTCCTTGGTCATAGCCTCATTTTTCCAAAATGGATTAAATAATGTTTTGGCCTTAAAATTCTACGCAAAATACCGCTTCTGAAAAAAAAAAAATCATATTTTTCAAAATAATTGCAAATATTTTAAAAATAAAAATAGGCCATATTATTACATGTTGGCCATAGTCTAGTGCATTGAAAATTTTTCCCTTTCCTCGGTCATAGCCTCATTTTCCAAAATGGATTGAATAATGTTTTGGCCTTAAAATTCTACGCAAAATACCGCTTCCGAAAAAAAAAAAATCATATTTTTCAAAATAATTGCAAATGTTTTAAAAATAAAAATAGGCCATATTATTACATGCTGATGATCATAGTCGACATTGGAAATCTTCCCTTTTATCTCTGTCATAGCCTCAATTTCCCAAAATGGATTAAATTATGTTTTGGCCTTATAATTCTGCGCAAAATATCACAACAGGACAAAATAAAATCATATTTTTTTAAATTATTGAAAATATTTTTAAAATAAAATTACGTCATATTATTAAATGCTGGTGGTTTACTGCACTGGAAATCTTCCCTTTGCTCTGTCATAGCCTCCTTTTTACAAAATGGATTAAATAATGTTTTGGCCTTAAAATTTTACATTAAAATATGGCTTCTGAAAAACATAAAATCGTATTTTGCAAAATTATTGCAATTGTTTTAAAAATAAAAATAGGACCTATTATGACATGCTGGCCATAGTCTAGTGCAGAACAGTACCAGAGAGCATTTTGATTTAAAAATAAAAAATAAAAATATATAAATAAATTTAAAAAATAGTGTTATTTATTTCCTGGCTTTTTTCTGTGAAGAACCCAGATAGGGTTATTTGGTTATTATCTATTTAATTAATAGTGTTAATTTTATATTATATTATATTATATTTTTATTTTATTTACTTTTGTTCCGTGAAGAATCCAGAAAGGGTTATTTGATTGTGGCTCTCTGAAAAACAATATATATTTTTTTACATTTAGGCACTCCTGCAATTGTCACACTTTTTTCTGTTACAAACTGACCCCGGCCCCTCATCAGAGAAGGGAAAAGTTATGTAGTCCTCACAGGAAAAAGTTTGGGGACCCCTGGTCTAGTGCACTGAAAATCTTCCCTTTGTTCTGCCATAGCCTCTTTTTGCCAAAATAGATTAAATCATGTTTTTGCCTTAAAATTCTACGCAAAATATCACAACAGGACAAAATAAAGTCATATTTTTAAAGGTTTATCAAAATTATGAAAAATTAAAATAAGACAAAATGATCACCGTTATAATCAGACAGTACATTAATAGCCTTATTTTGTTTTCCCCAAAATGGAT
The DNA here is from genome assembly GCF_030265065.1 of Corythoichthys intestinalis. NCBI lineage: Eukaryota > Metazoa > Chordata > Actinopteri > Syngnathiformes > Syngnathidae > Corythoichthys > Corythoichthys intestinalis. The sequence goes on along the minus strand of NC_080398.1, from coordinate 6,804,929 downwards.
TTCAGTATTTTGGGGCCTTTAAATTCTATGAAAAATATCCTATGAGATGAAAATAAAAGTACATTTTTAAAAATATGAAAAATAAAAACATTTGGCAATACGCCCCTCACAGTCCAAATGGATTTGATGTCTCTTGTAGTCAATAGCAGCCATTGTGGTGACTCATTTGTCAAAAAAATAAAGTAGTCCGACCCACATGAGATCTAATTGCCGTATATGTGGCCCACCAACCTAAATTTGAGAGTTTGACATTCTTTTACAGCACAAAATCTACAAAATAGGAGAAGACGCTTCATATTGTTGTATGTAATACATTTGCATGTGCATGAAACATATTTTTATGACATTTTTTTTTCCCGATTGGCAACGTATGGTGAGTTTAAGTGTATCGTCCCATTCCGAACTGGTTAGCCGTCCATGGCAGCCAACGAGTAATTTGGGAGCGTTAATATTCTGTCGCACAAGCGTTAGTGAATGAAGATTTGGTCAAAGAAAGCCACAGTTTGCCAGCTGGTTGTCAGCGTTGCCATGGCAACCGATAAAGTTGCTGAGGGAATATTTGGATTTGGGAAAAAAGGCTGTTGTACAATGTGAAAGTCCATTGTGTAATCCTGAAAACACTGGAAAACAGTGACAATTGACTCATCTGGTATTTGTGGTATTTACTTGTTTTTTGGCTACTATTTATGTAAAAACCTGTTTTAAAAATAAATTAACAGGTGTAAGATTCAATAAAGAACAATTCTTGTGGCGGCAAATTGGTATTTGCCGTTTAGAGATTACGTAAGAGCTGCTCTGCTCAGTGTCATTTTAAAGATTATTGCTGACATCTAGTGGACATTTATTTATTGCAATATGGATACAGCCAGCATTAAAGCAACTGCGGAAAATTTAATAAACACAGGGCCGGCCCAGGCCACTTGGGGGCCCTAAGCAAAATAATGCAAAGGGGCCCATATTTTTGGCCCACCATTTCGTCACAGTATACTGTGAAACCCGTACATGCAATCCAACCCATACGTCCATATTTTGTATATTAATCATATTTTCTTGCACTGCATACTTCAAACTTCTCACCCCAAATGATTGTCAGTACTTACAGTAGATAGCGCCAAACCTTTTTCTAAAAGAGGAAAGAAAGAGGTTAAGGAAGAACTTTTATTTTTTTTAAAGCTTATAATCAAGTATCAAAACTCACAAAAGTCAAATAAAGCAAACTGTAGTAAACAAAATAGAATATAAATTAAACAAAAGCCAGATTGGGGTCTCCTAGTGGTCAGGGGCCCTAAGCAGCTGCATAGTCTGCGTATATAGGCTGGGCCGGCCCTGAATAAACATACGTACAAGATTTAAATCGTTTAAAGTGTTGTTAAATATTTCTATTTATGTTCCACTTTTAGTTTTCAAAATATATTGAAACGTTGATATTTTTTAATCATGTCATTGATTTCAACAATCATTCATTTCTCGTTTTTTATGTACGGATTGATGTGTTTATTTCCATATGTGTTATTTAATTTTAACATTCATTTATTCATTATTTTTAAAGGTTATTATTAAACCTTTACTATATTTATTTATGTCACTTTCTGTGTATTTCACTTTTCGAAATGTTTATTTTATTTATATACAATTCAAATTGTTTTTGTTCATTTCGATATTTATTTGAAATTTATGTTTCAATTTACTGATATATTTAATTATTTATTAATTATTTATTTTATTTTTTTCAAACAATCTTTATTTGTTGATTTCCATTTTTATTTAATTAGTTCATCAAACATTTGTTTTGTTATTTATTTGTATTGATCTATATTTCATCTTACAAATTGTATTTATTCATTGTGTTTTTTTTTTTTTTTACTAAAAAATATTTACTTTAAATTACATTTATTTCAAATACTTATTTCTACATTTATATGTATGACTTTTTAGTTAATGTTGCACGTTTTCAGTGCCGCTGACGGTGAGTCAGCAGTTATTAAATGTATTGGACGTCTGACGCCGTCAATTGGAGCCCATAATAATGCATCAATGTAACAGGCGACTTTCTTTTTCTCTTTTTTTTGCCTCCCAAAGACGACAAGAACAACACAGGTGAGACATTTTCATTGTCATTCTTCATTAAGTGAACAAAAGTGACCGCAAGAGGGCAGCAAAGTTCTTTGAAAAAGCTTCAGAATAATAACAATTTTTTTCTAGGCGCTTTTCAGATTTCAGTCACAAAATAAAAAGTATGAAAGGTTAAATACGCACTTATAGATAAAATGAATCAGAACATGAAATTACAAGTAATAGTAACAGAATTATGACTAAAAATAAGCTTGTTTGAATAAATATGTTTTAAATTGTGACTTGAAGGTTGTGAGGGAGCGCCAGAGTGTTCACAGTTTTGTCCACTAGAGAGCAGTATGAGCTTGGAAACGAAAGATCATTTCTGTCAAAACGAGAAATCCATTTCAAGTGTTATACATTAATAATATGAAATTTTATCATATACTTTTAATTTTGGGGGGGGGGGGGGTGCAGAAGCAATTGTTTTTAAAAATTCAATAAATTGTATTACGCACTTTAAAGAATATATGTTGTTTTCTGTCCAAAAAAATATGATAGGAGAGGGGAAAAAATGAAAATATTTACTTTAATAACTACGGTGTTTTGTAAAAAACAAACAAAAAAAAGTACATAAATAATAATATCGTGACCGTTTTTATTTCAAAGAAAAAATATAAATTCCCAATTTTTTAAGAAAACGTTTTCATAAAAACAACCCAAAAAAATGTTTTTGCGTACTATAATGAACAAGAGCGTAGGTTTGCAAAGGGTCGGTAGATACATAACATTAGCAACTTTTCAGGGTGCTCAATTGCCTCCACCAACTTTTAAGCAACCTTATTTGCATGATATAATGACCTCAGTTATATAGATGATTTAAATTGTCTTCCCATACGTTGTAAGGATAGAATTGACCCTACCATAATTAAGTGAATTACTTACATAATGTTCAAACTTACATTTACCCCTTTTCACTGGCTGAATGTGCTTTTCAATCTCCCCCGAAACGCACGAGTGATTGGCTAATGACTTGCATTTAAAATGTACTGATTAGGGCTGTCAAACGATTAAAATTTTTAATTGAGTTAATTACAGCTTAAAAATTAATTAATCGTAAGTAATTGCAATTCAAACCATCTATAAAATATGCCATATTTTTCCGTAAATTATTGTTGGAATGAAAAGATAAGACACAAGACGGATATATACATTCAACATACGGTACATAAGTACTGTATTTGTTTATTATAACAATAAACCAACAATATGGCATTAACATTATTAACATTCTCTTAAAGCGATCCATGGATAGAAAGACTTGTAGTTCTTAAAAGATGAATAATAGTACAAGTTATAGAAATGTTATATTAAAACCCCTCTTAATGTTTTCGTTTTATTAAAATTTTCAATCAAAAAATAAACTAATAGCTCGCCATTGTTGATGTCAATAATTACACCATGCTCACTCATGGTAATAACCCATAAAATCAGTTGGACCCAATCGCCAGCAAAAGGCGCCAAACACCAAAAAAAACAAATAACAAGCGGATATTATACTGTACTGTACATTTTAATCTGTTTGAGCGGGGCATGTGCGTTAATTGCGTCAAATATTTTAACGTGATTAATTTAAAAAAATAATTACCGCTCGTTAACGCGATAATTTTGACAGCCCTAGTACTGATTTATTTAAAAATATTTTTATTTGCAGCCTATACAGACACTTTTTCAGATAATCATATATTCATCATCGAGGTATAAAGTTTTCTTTTTTGTTGTTGTTGAATTTGGCAGTGAAGGAAGGCTACATTTTCCTTTTTGTTATACCCTGAGAAAGACGTTTTTTCAGTTCTATTTTATTTATTTATTTATTTCAACAAATGTTGAGCGGCCTGCAGACAAATGTTTAATTTTTGGATTCTTGGATGGCTAAGAAATCATTAAAAAGTTTATATTTATTATGTATGTTAATATAATGGAAGTTATGTTGAAATATTGCAATTTAAATTTGCTCATAAAATCCACACATTTATGCTGGAAGTTTTCTAAATGTTGTTAGTAAACAGGCGCCATCTTAAAGCAGTACACTTCACAGCGCTAATAAATTAGATTAACGTTACTCGCTCACGTAATGTTAGCCCTGCGCGTGGCTAACGTGTCTTACATACAGGTTTTATTTAATCTGTGAAAACATAGCGTTGTAGAGTGATGATGGTGCAAAATGTAAATATGATAAAGCTAGCTGTCAATTTTAGCTCAGTAGTCATTGCTGGATAAAACACAAAGTAGCACTGGTCCCTAATGTGCTCCAATACAGCAGGTATCATACTGTAATGTTTTCAACGTTACTTGCTTCATTAGGTTGCAATTATTTATTTTTGGGGGAACTTGTGAAACGACAACAACAACAGAAAGGCACGTCTCTTGCTCTCCCGCACCTCCCTCACCCCCGCATGTCACGCGGTGCATTCAGGAACGCATGCAAATATCCCCGCCATATTATAACCTGATATGTTACGATACATTTATTTTGAACACTGCAAAAACTCCAAATCCTATCCGGACTTACAGTTTAGACTAACTTAAAACTTAACTAGAACTTAAAAATGGCTTGACACAAATGGAAATTCAGTTGAAACACGTGGGGAAAAACACCTAACTTTTAAGTGATGTGTGTTATCAAGCGTAATGGCATTTTTAGGTATATATACAGTTGTGGTCAAAAGTTTACATACACTTGTGAAGAACATAATGTCATGGCTCTCTTGAGTTTCCAGTTATTTCTACAACTCTGATTTTTCTCCGATAGAGTGATTGGAACAGATACTTCTATGTCTCAAAAAACATTCATGAAGTTTGGTTCTTTTATGACTTTATTATTGTTGAACAGAAAAAAGTGATCAAATCTCGCTGGGTCAAAAATATACATACATGGATCCGAAAAAGCGAATCATTGACTTGAACAAGTCAGGAAAGTCACTTGGAGCCATTTCAAAGCAGCTGCAGGTCCCAGGAGCAACAGTGCAAACAATTGTTTGTAAGTATAAAGTGCATGGCACTGTTTTGTCACTGCCACGATCAGGAAGAAAACGCAAGCTATCACCTGCTGCTGAGAGAAAATTGGTCAGGAGGGTGAAGATTCAACCGAGAATCACCAAAAAGCAGATCTGCCAAGAATTAGAAGCCGCTGGAACACAGGTGTCAGTGTCCACAGTCAAGCGTGTTTTGTATCTCCACGGACTGAGAGGCTGCCGTGCAAGAAGGAAGCCCTTGCTCCAAAAGCGGCACCTTAAGGCTCGACTGCAGTTTGCTGATGATCACATGGACAAAGATAAGACCTTCTGGAGGAAAGTTCTGTGGTCAGACAAAACAAAAATCAAGCTGTTTGGCCACAATGCCCAGCAATATGTTTGGAGGAGAAAAGGTGAGGCCTTTCACCCCAAGTACACCATGCCTACCGTCAAGCACGATGGTGGTAGTATTATGCTGTGGGGCTGTTTTGCTGCTAATGGAACTGGCGCTTTACAGAGAGTAAATGGGATAATGAAGAAGGAGGATTACCTTCAAATTCTTCAAGATAACCTAACGTCATCAGCCCGAAGATTGGGTCATGGGCGCAGTTGGGTGTTCCAACAGGACAATGACCCCAAACACACATCAAAAGTGGTCATGGAATGGCTAAATCAGGCTAGAATTAAGGTTTTCGAATGGCCTGACTTAAACCCCATTGAGAACTTGTGGACAATGCTGAAGAAACAAGTCCATGTCAGAAAGCCATCTAATTTAACTGAACTGCACCAATTCTGTCAAGAGGAGAGGTCAAAGATTCAACCAGAAGCTTGTGGATGGCTACCAAAAGCGCCTAATTGAAGTGAAAATGGCCAAGGGACATGTTAGCAAATATTAGCGCTGCTGTATGTATATTTTTGAGCCAGCAGATTTGATCACTTTTTTCTGTTCACCCATAATAAAGTCAAAAAAGAACCAAACTTCATGAATGTTTTTTGTGACAAAGAAGTATCTGTTCCAGTCACTCTATCAGAGAAAAATCAGAGTTGTAGAAATAACTGGAAACTCAAGAGAGCCATGACATTATGTTCTTCATAAGTGTATGTAAACTTTTGACCACAACTGTATATATATATTTATATATATTATAAGATCTAAAAGGTTTTCGAGTGAGTTTTTTTTATATTCTAGTCACATCTGAGAGGAAATTGTTGTCTGTTTTCAACAATGTACATTGGAAATTGACTGAAAATGGTTCAATATTGGATGAAATGTCTTGTTTTCTCATGTATATTTATAATAGCTTTTTACCGAAAAAATATATGTTTTATCCGATTACTCGATTAATCGATAGCATTTTCAGTCGATTACTCGATTACTAAAATATTCAATAGCTGCAGCTCTACATGTGTATGTCAATCTGATGTTGTTAGATTGTTTTCTTCTTGGAGCTGAAATGCATGTGTGGCAGCTTAGCATTTTATTTTTTTTACGTAGCATTTTGACACTTACTGTCATATTTTTGGAATCAAAGCACCGTGTACCGGAACAGCATTCCGTCCCTGAATCTTATAACTGAACTGCGTTCCTGACCGTTCTGGCCCACTTTCACCCCTTGATACCAGGGAAAATATATCGTATTTGGGATTGAAAATGAAACTAAAGTTGCACCGATACCAGTATTGGCAGGGGGCGCCGATCCAGCCCGAATTGGTGGTTTCGGTATCGACGAGTACCAATATTTAGGACGCCGATACAATCTACTGGCATCACTTGAACGCAAATGTACTGTCCTCCCCACGTGAGCTAACTTCCCAAATCCCGATGCATGACATCTGTAAGTCTTTGTCACGAAATTACCAAACTAAATTAACACCTTCGTCTTCAATATTAAGGATGTAAGCTACAACGCATATCCGCGATGTTACGCTGCTCATCTATCATGGCATTCACAAACGATTAGCATGCGTAAGCTAATGCCTGCTATTGAAGCGCCGATGGGATCAGAAAGGTTAAGACCGTGGGAGACTAAGCAAACTCATGGTTTCATGATGAACAATGAGTGGCAAATTAAGAGCGCCGTACTTCAAACTCATCCTGTTTATGAAAGTCGATTGTCATATGCTGGTGTTGTGCAGTAATGAGCAGAAGTGACTTCTGTGGCCAGAAAACACTCAAGCGGCACGGCACGCACACTAGATATCATCAAATAGCAACCTAGATGTGCTACATTAAATCCCATGCCATTAGCTGCGTGAGCCCAGAGCGACGCGTAGTCCATATACTACATTGATGAATTAGAAACCGCCATGACTGAATGGAAGTTAAGCAGGCCAAATCAATCCATACTAGTGACTATAGATAATGCTGTAAATACTCTTAATTCAGTACATGTTACAGATGGACTCGGATCACAAATAGGATGTTTTGCTTATCTGGTAAATATAGCTGCTAAGAAAGCTGCAGCAATCAACAGTGTGCCCCACTTTACAAACAGTAAAGATTTTTCTCAGCACTTATGTACAAAATTTCTTCAGATCAGTAAGAAGTAAGCACATAAATATTATGCACTAAAATGCTTGTTTATATGATGGTACTGTTATTTTTGCTTGTTAGCAAATTAAAAATAATTAATAATAATAACAGTTGTATTTTCTGTTTCAGAGCATTAATTGTACTGAATTGTATCGAAAATCGTATCGAACCGTGACTTAACTGTATCGTTGCATCCCTTATACGTACATATATATGTATAGTTTTTTGCAAACAGAGTGATATCGGAATGGTATCGGTATCGGCCGATACTGCACAGCCAGGTATCTGTATCGGTATCGGGCCCAAAAATGGTATCGGTGCAACACTAAATGAAACACTACAAATGATTTCTTAGACGTGTTGTGGTTGTTTCAGAGCGTTGTTAATCTTCCTGCTGGCAAAAACTTTTTGTTTGAGGAAACCGGGATTCGCACTCGGCATTGTTTTTTCCATATTCCTTTCAGAATTTGGTTGACTCATTCAATGCCATTGTTGTCTCTCGGCGTCAATGTCACTGAAAAGTAGTCATTCTCTACGAACGAGAAGAGATTTTCCCTTTCCGAGGTGGTTGCTTTTCAGGCACCGATCCGCGCAACCTTTCCAACAAAGTCGTGGCGAGCACGCGGGGGTCTTCAAAACAAGGCGCGGAAAGTTCAGCGCTGAATAATTGATGGGCGGGTCGCACGAGGAGGCGGAAGGCAAATGCCAGACCCTCCCTCACCTGGCGTAGACCATAAAACACTGATCCTGGAAAGACATATTCATCTTTTGTTTATAAATCCATGAAATTAGTTGAAGGATAAGTTAAGTGCATGTATCACTTCACATTATTCCACTTCATTCAACTATTTCAAATTATACAGCCAATTCATTTCACGTTCTTCTATTTCATTCAACTATTTTCCACATCATACATCAATTATTTTGCGTAATTCTACTAACCACGACATCATCATATACCATCAACTGAATTCCACGATTTCCACTTCATTTAATATTATTCCAAATCATTCGGCATCATTCGTTGAACCGTTTCGCGCCGAACAAATAATATTGTTCCACATCATTTTACAATATTCCACATCATTCAACATTTTTTTCACTCTTACAGTACATCATTTATTTAGCATTATTTTCCATGAAGCATTCATACACAACCCTCAACATTTTTCCCACATTATTCCACATCATTTTATATCTTTTTTCAAGGTTTCGCTTCGTACATTATCTATTGAACAAGAATTCCCATGGTCCATTTATCCACTGTCTTCAACATTTTATCCGCATTATTCCACATCATTTTACATCATTCTACAGTATTCCACATCACTGTTTCACTTTGTACATCATCTATTTAACAAGATTTCCCATGATCAATTTATCCACAGCCTTTCCCCCCCAACTCATTCAACATTTTTTCCACAATATTCCACATCTTTCAAAAAGAACATTTTCAAAATCAATATTCCCCCATCCGTTTAACATAAATTCCTAAATCCACATCCTTCAACATGTTTTCCACATTATTCTACATCATTTCACATCATTCATCATACAGTATTCCACATCATTTAAAAGTTTTGTTTTTTTTCAAAATCAATATTTCCCCCATCTATTTAACATAATAACCTGTATCCACACCGTTCATGATTTTTCCACATTATTCGGCATCATTCCACGTCATTCATTTGACAGTATTCCACATCATTCAAATTTGTTTTTCAAAGTCAATATTCCCCCATCCATTTCACAGAACATCCTAAATCCACACCCTTCAATATTTTCCACACATCATTCATTCTACAGTATTCCACATCATTCAAAATAGTTTTCCAAATTAAAATTCCACCATCCATTTAACATAAAGTCCTAAATCCACATCCTTCAACATGTTTCCCACATTATTCCATATCATTTCATGTGATTCTACCGTCTTCCACATCAATGTTTCTCTTTGTACATCATCTATTTAACATAATTTCCTATGATATATTCATCCACAGCCTTCAACATTTTCCCCCACATCATTTTACAGTATTCCACGTCATTTTTCCCCCACATTGTTCCACATAATTAATTTTTCTTTTTCAAAACCAATACTACCCCATCATTGAACATGATACCCTGTATCCACACTCTTCAACGTTTTTCCACATTATTCTGCATCAGTCCACATCATTAATGCAACAGTATTCCACATTATTCACATTTTTTTTCAAAATCAATATTACCCCAATCATTTAACAGAATATCCTAAATTCACAGCCTTCAACATTTTTCCACATCATTCTAGAGTATTCCAGGTCATTTTTTCCCACATTGTTCCATATAATTAAAGGTTGTTTTTTTTTCAAACTCAATTTTCCTATGTCCATTTAACATAATACCCTGTATCCACACCCTGAAACATTTTTCCACATTATTCTGCATCATTCCACATCATTCATTCGACAGTATTCCACATCATTCACATTTTTTTCAAAATCAATATTCCCCCATCCATTTAACGTAATATCCTAAATCCACACCCTTCAACATTTTCCACACATTATTCCACATCATTCATTCGACAGTATTCCACATCATTCACATTTTTTTTTCAAAATCAATATTCCCCCCTCCATTTAACGTAATATCCTAAATCCACAGCCTTCAACATTTCTCCAAAATTATTCCACATAGGGCTGTCAAAATTATCGCGTTAACGGGCGTTAATTATTTTTTTAAATTAATCACGTTAAAATATTTGACGCAGATGCCCCGCTCAGACAAATTTAAATGACAGTCCAGTGAAACGCTCACTTGTTAATTGTGTTTTATGGAGTTTTGCCGCCCTCTGCTGGCGCTTGGGTGCGACTGATTTTATAGGCTTCAGCACCCATGAGCATTGTGTAAGTAATTATTGACATCAACAATGGCGGGCTACTAGTTTACTTTTTGATTGAAAATTTTACAAATTTTATTAAAACGAAAACATTAAGAGGGGTTTTAATATAAAATTTCTATAACTTGTACTAACATTTTTCTTTTAACAACTGTCTTTCTATCCATGGATCGCTTTAACAGAATGTTAATGTTAATGCCATCTCGTTGATTTATTGTTACAATAAACAAATACAGTACTTATGTACAGTATGTTGAATGTACTGTATATATCCATCTTGTGTCTTTCCATTCCAACAATAATTTACAGAAAAATATGGCATATTTTATAGATGGTTTGAATTGCGATTAATTGCGATTAATTACGATTAATTAATTTTTAAGCTGTAATTAACGCGATTAAATTTTTTTAATCGTTTGACAGCCCTAATTCCACATCATTTCACGTCATTCTACCGTCCGATTTAATCTATTAGTTGTCATTAAGCGTGTGAAGAAAAAGACTGTCTCCTGCTCTGCCCAAATGCATGCTAGGAAGTTGTTCAACCATGACTGTCAGTAGCAAAACAGAATACAATATGGTACAAATGGTATACAATATGTTCTGCATTGTGTTCAGTTAAGCGTGGTTTGAGACAACGCATGAACGGGCATTCCATGCATGCATTAATTGCGTCAAATATTTTAACGTGATTCATTTAAAAATTTAATTACCACCCGTTAACACGATAAATTTGACAGCCCTAGTTATAATATCAAGAATTTAGACAAGTTTAAGGTAAAGAAGGTCCTAAACAATGATGAATTGGTTATCAAAATAGTTGGCGATTCATTTGCTAATTGATTAGTTGTTTCATAATCGATTAATTGTTGCACCTCTGTATCAGCACCCTACAACTTTTCCCCCACCCACGATATTCCACATCCCGTGACGCACGTGAGGATAAGCGGCTCGGAAAATGAATGAATGAATGAATAATTCCACATCTGCTCGCATTCACCCGCAATCGCGTTCTTTGAGTCGAAGCTTTTTTGGCGCTGCGTTCAGGCGTCGCGAGCGATGAAATGAAGTGGGACGCTGCTTGTAACTCATTAGCCGCCGCTTCCTCTTCCTGCGCCGCGCATCTTTTCATGTGTTTTCAAGTCGTAGAGAGAGAGATGTTGCCTGGATGGCTGCCTTCTGCTGCTATTTCCACTCTCTCTCTATCTCTCGCGGGTGAGCGAGTAGCCAATCAAGGCTCTGCCCCCGCTGTCTCATTGGCACCTTCTTCTCCTCCTGCCTAAAAGTGGCGACGGCGACTCCGGCGTGCACATTTCCTGCAGCGAGAGGAGGACGGCCGCTGTTTTTTCTTTTGTTTTGTTTTGTTTTGTTTGAATACCCCCCTCTCGCCACATGCGGGCGTTTTAAGCGATGCGGCGGACGGGTCTGACTCTGAGCATCTTCTTGTTGTTGTGCTTGTGGGCGGCGCCGGGTTTAGGCAAGAAGAAACTGTACATCGGCGCGCTGTTTCCCATGAGCGGCGGCTGGCCCGGCGGCCAGGCGTGCATGCCCTCCGCCCAGATGGCGCTGGACCTGGTCAACAACCGCAGCGACATCCTGCCCGACTACGAGCTGGAGCTCATCCACTACGACAGCATGGTGAGTTACGCACGCTTTTGCTGTTTGGCTTACTTTGATTTGTTGAATTCTAAATGACACTGAAGAACCCTTTTTGGAGAAAGTGACTATTTTTGGTCATTAAACTTCAATATTAGCAATATTATTCTTTTGTTATTTTTTTCATTGTTGTATTTGAAAAATATATTTTCTATATAGGGCTGTTAAATGATTAAAATTTTTAATCAAGTTAATCACACCTTAAAGAGTAATCGTAATTAATCGCAATTCAAATCATCTCTAAAATATGCCATATTTTTCTGTAAATTATTGTTGGAATGGAAAGATAAGGCACAAGATGGATATATACATTTAGCATACGGTACATAAGGACTGTATTTGTTTATTATAACAATAAATCAACAAGATGGCATTAACATTATTAACATTCTGTTAAAGCGATCCATGGATAGAAAGACTCGTAGTTCTTAAAAGATAGTACAAGTTATAGAAATGTTATATTAAAACCCCTCTTAATGTTTTTGTTTTAATAAAATTTGTAAAATTTTCAATCAAAAAGTAAACTAGTAGCTCGCCATTGTTGATGTCAACCCATAAAATCAGTCGCACCAAAGCGCCCGCAGAGGGAGACAAAAAACACAAGTAACAAATGGACATGACACTGCTGCCATTTTAAGCTGTTTGAGCGGGGCATGCGCGTTAATTGCGCCAAATATTTTAACGTGATTAATTTAAAAAATTAATTAACGCCCGTTAACGCGATAATTTTGACAGCCCTAATTTTCTATAGGGCTGTTAAATGATTACAATTTTTAATTGAGTTAATCACAGCTTAGAAATTAATTAATCGTAATTAATCGCAATACAAACCATCTATAAAATATGCCATATTTTTCTGTAAATTATTGTTGGAATGGAAAGACACAAGATGGATATATACATTCAACATACGGTACATAAGGACTGTATTTGTTTATTATAACATTAAATCAACAACGTGGCATTAACATTCTCTTAAAGCGATCCATGGATAGAAAGACTTGTAGTTTTAAAAGATAAATGTTAGTACAAGTTATAGAAATTTTATAATAAAACCCCTCTTAATGTTTTCCTTTTAATAAAATTTGTAAAATTTTCAATCAAAAAGTAAACTAGTAGCTCGCCATTGTTGATGTCAACCCATAAAATCAGTCGCACCAAAGCGCCAGCAGAGGGAGACAAAAAACACAAGTAACAAGTGGACATGACACTGCTGCCATTTTAAGCTGTTTGAGCGGAGCATGTGCGTTAATTGCGTCAAATATTTTAACGTGATTAATTTTTAAAATTAATCAATGCCCGTTAACGCGATAATTTTGACAGCCCTAATAAATATACAAGATGGCATTAACATTAACATTCTGTTAAAGCGGTCCATGGATAGAAAGACATGTAGTTCTTAAAAGATAAATGTTAGTACAAGTTATAGAAATTTTATATTAAAACCCCTCTTAATGTTTTCGTTTTAATAAAATTTGTAAAATTTTCAATCAAAAAATGAACTAGTAGCTCGCCATTGTTGATGTCAACCCATAAAATCAGTCGCACCAAAGCGCCAGCAGAGGGAGACAAATAACACAAGTAACAAGTGGACATGACACTGCTGTCATTTTTAGCTGTTTGAGCGGGACATGTGCATTAATTGCGTCAAATATTTTAACGTGATTAATTTAAAAAATTAATTAACACCCGTTAACGCGATCATTTTGACAGCCCTATTTTTCTATGTCATTAGAAATAAATGTATAAATTAATACAGACTTAATTTAAAAACAAACCTAAAAGAATATACACAGGAATACACTCTTCCCAACTCCCGCTCTTCTTTCTCGTGTCTCCGACTTTTCTTGCATCATTCAACCAACGTAGTAACGCATAGCAACGCACATTGTCTCCTTGCCGAAACGGTGACAAAATCCGAACGGAGAAAAATAACGTAATGCACGGAAAACGTAGATTTTGATTGTACGGCGTACACATTTAAAAATCAATGCTCACTTGTACAAATTTCGCCTAAACCGTACAACTTGATAGCTATGGAAACTGCATTTAGTTTTATTGATTTGGGTGGGTACACTGCCCCTTGGTGGCAACAGTGAATATGCCAAGACCAACATGAGGTAGGTTTTTGTTTGAGCTTCGACTTCTTCACTAATTAGTTGACGAGACACCTCTAACAGACATTGCGCCACGGCTTCCAGAGGGGGGCCGTCCCAGGCAGAGCCTTGTGGCGGCTTTTACTGTGATAAAAATACGCTGCTTTCTAACGCCGAATTTAGGTGGAAACAGAACCAAAGTTTTAGTGCATACAAGCAGGCAGCAGTGTCTTGAGAGGGATTTGGTCAAGGTTTCAAAGTAATTATTATATAAAACAGCACCATGCATGCACTTTGAAACATTGTGGAAAAAAACTGAAATGAAAGGGAAAAAATGAACTATTTATGTAACATTTCAATCTAAAAAGGATAAGGGCCAAATAGCCTGTATCAAATTTTGCACCCCATCAGAAATTACAACTTTGCAGTTATACGCATGTGCGTAATGTTAAAAATGTATTTAAATCATTGAACGCCACTGACGGCGATAGATTTCCTATTCATTTAAAGTGTGAGGATTGGCCGTGAATTCTCTTCCATCAGTGCCACTGAGAGAGCTAGACGTCCAATACGTTTTCAAATAGAAATTTTTGAAAAAATGGATCGAACGTCACTGGCAGCCAATGAGTTAAATGAAGGTTTTTTTTTTAAAAAAGTCATAATTCATATATAAAAGGGTTAATTTATAAGAACAAAAACATAAATTGTGTTTATTTTAGGGCTGTCAAAGGATTAAAATTTTCAAACCATCTATAAAATATGCCATATTTTTCTGTAAATTAATGTTAGAATGGAAAGATAAGACACAAGACAGATATATACATTCAACATACGGTACATAAGTACTGTGTTTGTTTATTATAACAATAATTCAACAAGATGGCATTAACATTATTAACATTCTGTTAAAGCGATCCATGGATAGAAAGACTTGTAGTTCTTAAAAGAAATTTTATATTAAAACCCCTCTTAATGTTTTCGTTTTATTAGAATTTGTAAAATTTTCAAACAAAAAAATAAACCAGTAGCTCGACATTGTTGATGTCAATAATTACACCATGCTCACTCATGGTACTAACCCATAAAATCAGTTGACCCAAGCGCCAGCAGAGGGCGCCAAACACCAAAAAGCAAGTAACCAGCGGACATTACACTGTACTGTCATTTTTATCTGTCTGAGCGGGCATGTGCGTTAATTGTGTCAAATATTTTAACGTGATTAATTTAAAAAAATAATTAATCCCCGTTAGCGTGATATTTTTGACAGCCCTATATTTTATTTTATTTTTTGCTCACTTGTTCTGAGCCAATTTTAATATATTACTTTTTTTTTTTAATTAAAGTTTCTACAAATAATTCAAATGCGTGTATTTTTGTGTGTCATTTATTATATTTTAGTACATATATATGTATATATATATATGTATAAAAAATACAATAAATATAATAAAAAAAATAAATAATAATAAAGAATATAAATAATAAGTAATACATACAGTATATTTATATATAGTAGATATATAATTTGTATATATTATATATACATATATAAATTATATATAAATATAATAAATAAAATCATAAATAATATATAATAAATATACAGTATATATAGTATATAATACATACAGTATACAATATATAAATATAGTAAATCTATAATTATTAATATATATAATCAATAAATATGTATATAATAAATACTGTATACAAGATAATAAATAATATGATGGTAACAAGTAATATATGTATAATAAATATATATAGTGTATATGTTATACATATTTAAATAACATAAATAAAGTAAATAAATATATAACAAATAATATATAGAAACGCAAATAGATATACACACACACACACACACACACACACACATATATATATATACACATAATTAATATTATATCCAATCATGCATTCACTCAGTTGTGTCTGAAATGAATTCATTTTGTTATACTAATAATGTTTTTTAAAAAATGTTCTATTTCTTTTGGATTTTTTAAACGATTTTCAAAATTTTTGGATATTCCATTTTATTTTTTATATAAATATTTGTGTATATTTTTATTTTTTACAGTTACCGTATTTTTTCTGTACTTATACCTTCCTCCAATGCTTTTTGATGCTGTTTTATCTGTAAAATATCAAATCAGGCATCAAGAGGTTAAATGAATGAATGGCAGGCTTCATTGCTTTTTTCGTCTTGTTTTTTTACTTATTTATTTATTTATTTATTTTAAATTTCTATGAGTTGGTCATTCTTTTGAAGTGTCATCGAGTGAGTCCGTTCAGAAATGAGAAAGCGGAACAGTAGACGCACTCGTTGGCGGTCTGACGCTCATGTTAAAAATGCCGGGATTGGTCCTGGCCTCCCGACGGGAACGGTCGCCCGCTTGATTGGGATAGCTGAGACGGTTCTCGCGTTGGAATAGCAATAGGAGTGTGTGTTTGTTGGCATGGCAACAGTGGATCTTGAAGCGGATGGCAAAATATGTGGGGAAGACGCGTGGCATGTATATGCGCTGCTGTGCGCCAACACAAGTGGAAGCGTGCGGTGATTAGATGACAAAAATGGATGTCGCGTGTGTGCGTTTTGTTTGGAGATGCAAATGCAAACTAAACAGGCGCGCACAGTCACAACTAGGGCTGTGACAATATATTGAAAAGGTGATGTATCGCGATACTTTGTAGCCCAAAAGGTTATCGATATGCTATCACCAAGAATCTATAAATCGTTTCAAAGAAGAGTCACTATTTGAAAAAAAATAAAGAACCAAACGATTGCTACCAAAATCTTTCATTTGTGTCTATAGTCACTCGCTGCCATTGACGGCCAATTTTTGGGGGTCGCTTCCTATTAATTTTGGGACATTTGTAGGTCACTTCCTGTTGATGATGGCTCACTTACTCTTCATTTCGAGGTATTTATATGTCACTTCCAGTTAAGGTTGGGTCACTTCCTGTTTATTTTGGGTCACCTTCTGTTAAATTTGGGGCATTTACAGGTCACTTCCCGTTGATTTTGGGACATTTTAGGTCACTTCCTGTTGATTTTGGGTCACTCCCTCTTAATTTCGGGGCATTTATATGTCACTTCCTGCTGGGTTTGGGTCACTTCCTGTTCATTTTGGGGCATTTATATGTCACTTCCTGTTGAGTTTGAGTCATTTCCTATTCATTTTTGGGTCATTTCAAGGTCACTTCCTGTTGTTTTGGGGAATCCCTAGGTCACTTCCTGTTAATTTTGGGTCACTTCCTGTTAAATTTGGGGCATTTTCAGGTCACTTCCTGTTGATATTGGGTCACTTCCGCTTAATTTTGGGGCATACCCAGGTCACATTCTGTTAATTTTGGGTCCCTCCGATTGATTTTCAGTCACTTAATGTTAATTACGGGGCATTTATATGTTACTTCCTGTGGATTTTTGGTCACTTCCTATTAATTTTGGGGCATTCCTAGGTCACTTCTTGTTAATTTTGGGACATTCTTGGCTCAAATTCTGTTGCTTTTGGGTCACTCTGTTAATTTGGAGTCATGTCCTGTTAATTTCGGGGCATTCCTAGGTCACTATTTGCTGATTTTGGGTCACTTCCTTTTCATTTTGGGGCATTTTAGGTCACTTGCTGTTGATTTTCGGTCACTTACCGTTAATTTTGGGGCATTTACAGGTCACCTCCTGTTGATTTTCGGTTATATCCTGTTCATTTAATTTTTTTGATTAATTCATTAATTGAATTTTGAATTCCTCTTAACAGCTATAGCCGTCAGCCAGTGAGTAAAAAGTTGACATTGACAAAATAATCTAATAAAGAAATGAAATATTTATGTCTTGATTTGAAGGTCAATCCATTGACTTTGACGGGAGTGTGGCCCCTACCAACATCAAAATGGATTGGACGTCTAGCGCCATTAATGGCAGCCAATGAGTAAAAAGCAGATACTTTGACATAGATAAAATAATCTTGAAAGAAATAAGATAGTTATGATTTCATTTGAATGTCAATGCATGATTGACTTTGATGGGAATGTCGCCCTTACCAACATGGCCGCCCCGAGGCCATTCTGGTAGGGCCGATAAACAGTCTTTTCATGTTTTTAACATGAATTGAAATGGCTTTTCTCACTTGTAAACATCCTATCCATTTGAAATAGAAGGCTAGCAGCAACTTAGCCTTCGCTCATAAAGTGCCAGCCCTTCCAATTTAATTTGGATGGAAATGTCACCTCTACCAACATGGCCGCCTGCCCAGAGGCCATTTTGGTAGGGGCGACGAAAGGTCTTTTCATGATTTTGCCGTCAATTGAAGTGAGTTTATCTTGAGTATCGCCTTCGACGGTAGCTAAAGAGTCAAGCGAAGTATCGGGATGAAGGGTTTCCGCGGCTATCGAGGCCACGGCACCTCGCCGCGTACGCGCCGACCGTTGCCATGGCGACGTCCGACTGCCAACTTTGATGAATTATTAACGGCGACGCAGCTAGACGGCGCAGATGCCACGCTCCGATGCCCGGAGACGAGGGAGGCGCTTCCTGAGTTTTGTTATCGGCGACAGCCGCGATGGGCGTGACGGCGCTTTTCCCAAGTGGCCGGAGCACGCAGGTGGGATGTCGCAAGTGATTAAGGGTTAAATTGGCGACGGTTCCTCCTGTCGTCTCATATTGTAATGACTAGTATAATAACTTTTGGAGGGGTGGGTGAAAAGTAAAACAAAGTCAAATATATTTTGTGAAAAATAATATTTTTACGAGAAAGTCCAATTTTTTTCTCACAAATTCTATTTTTTACATGTACAAAATATCTATGAATATTAAAAATTGAAAGTCTTTTTCTTTAGTGAAAATTAAAAAAAAAAAAGTTTTTTTTTTGCTCATTAAAGGTTACATATTATTTTACATAAAGTTCTATTAGTTTTTTTACTTAAAAAAAAACTTGTTTTGAGCAAAATGTTTTGACCAAAAACAGACTGTTTTTGTGTGAAAAATAGGGAAAAAAAAGGTTTTTGAAATTTTTTTTTATGATATTAATTAATATAAAGTTGTTTTTTTAATTTAAAAAAACAAACTGTTTTTGAGCAAAATATTGATGACCAAAAACTGACGTTGGGGGAGTCATATTTTTTGTGTGAAAAATGAAAAAAAAACTTTCTTTCCTCTACATAAAGTTTTATTGTATTAATATTATCAAATATAAGGTTTGACTTAAAAAAAATTTTGAGCAAAAACTTAATTTGGGGGGTGACGGTTGTCCATATTTTTTTGTGAAACGTGAAGACAAAAAAGTTTGATTTCATATTTTCTTTCTTTGCTCCAAAAATGTTAATTTTTCTATTTTTTATTATATTATTATAATTTTTTTTTTTTACTTAATTGATGACCAAAAACTGACTATTGGGGGGTAAAAAAAAAAAAAAATCTTATTTTTTGAGTGAAAATGAAAAAAAAAAAGTTTGATTTCATATTTTCTTTCTTTGCTCCAAAAAGTTACATATTCTTTTACATAAAGTTTTATTGGAATATTATTATTGAATATAAAGTTTGACTTAGAAAAAGGTTTTGACCAAAAATTGAATTTTGGGAGCAGGCATATTTTTTTTAAAAATCGGGGGAAAAAAGTTTTGTGAAAATAAAACAACAACAACAACAACAAAACAATGGTTTTATGATATTAATTAATAATATAATGTTATTTTTTTGTCCTTTAAAAAAAAAATGTTTTTTTTGCGCAAAATGTTTTTGACCAAAACTGACGTGGGGGTTTGGAGTCATATTTTTGTGTGAAAATGAAAAAAAAAAATTCTTTCTTTGCTCCAAAAAGTTACATATTATTCTACATAAAGTTTGATGAAAAGTTTTTTTTTTTTTTTTTTTTTACCAAAAACGGACTTTTAGGGGGGAGGGGGGGGTCATATGTTTTAGTCATATGTTTTCAGCCCATGAAGACAAAAAGTTTTCATTTCATATTTTCTTTCTTTGCTCAAAAAATTTACATATTCTTCTACATAAAGTTTTATTGTATTAATATTGATTAATATCAACTTATTTTTTTACTTAAAGACCAGATTTGATCAACATGTTTTGACCAAAAAATGTTTTTTTTTTTTGTTTTGGTTTTTTTTTTTTTTTTTTCTTTGGGTGGGAGTTAGGGGGGGTTATATTTTTTCGTGATTTTTTTTTTTCATGAGAAAATTAAAAAAAAAAAAAAAAAAAAATCACAATTTTTTTAATGGGGGGAAACTATTTGTTGAAAAAGACTTTTTTTTCTAAGTAATAAGACCATATTTTCATTTTATTATGATTATATTATTGAGTTTGAATGAATATTTCGATTAAGAAAGTTTGAAGCCATATATTTTGAGACCAGCCAGTTGGTCCACCCCTCCTTCCGAAAATGTAAGGTTGTTAAAAATTCCTTTTATGAAAAAAAAATATATATATATATATATACTCTTTGACTTAAAGTGTGGCTCAAATTCAGTAAAGTAAAAGTAAACAATCCTCCAATTTGGGGGGTGAAAATTGCCCTATAAGGTGGACGGGGAGAATTTTAAATTTTAAACCATTTGAATTAAGAGACATGATTTTCGTTGTTTTTTTTAAACATTTTTTTAAATAGTGGTTTTTTTTTTACTTCCTGTGTAATCCACACGGATATGTACTGCACAGCCTCTTTATGTGAGTCTTTCCATATACATCCCATAACCCTTTCCATAGGGACTTTCCTCAAGACTGAACTTCCATATTTTTGTGGGAAAACGTCTTCTATCTGCTCGGGTTGATTGCGGCCTCCTGCCTGTGAAAGCTCCCGTGGGGAGGAAGACATTGATGCCGCTGATTGATTGGAGGAAAAACGCCTCGCTCGCGATGCAAAAATTGTCGCTTCTGCTTGGGCGTCAAAACTGCCAAGTCGATGCTAATTTTGTTAGCGCTTGAAGGACTGTGGCGCTAATGCTAGAATGATTAGGTTTAAGCAACGTACGCTCTTTTATGGGGCCTCAGCACATACACTGTCTTTGCACATGCACACAATATGCGCCTCCTTACAAAATGTATAAAATTAAATTTAAAAAAAAGGTTTAAGTTAAACAGTAGGTGTACTATTTTTGTTTTGAACAATCATTTCACACGTCCAGCGCCCTTTTGAAATTAACAAAAAAATTCAGCCCCTGAGACCAGTTTCATATAATGTCATGAAATTTGGTGGACATGTCCATCATAACAAGCCGCACAAAAAATTCTCAAGGATCAATGCCTGAAATTGAACAGGAAGTCAGCCATTTTTTGTTTCAAGTGTCCATTTCACACTTACAGCACCCTTTGATAATCAACAAAAAAATTCAGCCCCTGACACTAGTTTCATATAATGCCATGAAATTTGGTGGATGTATCCATCATAACTAGGCGCACAAAAACGTCTAAGAACCAATGTCTGAAATTGAACAGGAAGTCAGCCATTTTCGTTTCAAGTAGGTATTCCACACATCTAGTGCCCTTTCGAAATTAACAAAAAAATTCAGCTCCTGACACCAGTTTCATTCAATGAAATGAAATTTGGTGAACATGTCCATCATAACAAGGCACACAAAAAGTCTCAATGACCCATGTCTGAAATTGTACAGGAACTCAGCCATTTTTGTTTTAAGTAGGTATTCCACACATCCAGCACCCTTTCAAAATTAACAAAAAAAAATCCGCCCCTGACACCAAATTCATATAATGCCATGAAATTTGGTGGACATGTCCAAAATGAAAACGCGCACAAAAAAGTCTCAATGATCCATGCCTGAAATTAAACCGGAGGTCAGCCATTTTTGTTTTAAGTAACCATTTCACACTTCGAGCACTCTTTGATAATCAAGAAAAAAATTCCGTCCCTTACACTAAATTCATCTAATGGAATGAAATTCAGTGGACATGTCCACTGCAGGCGCACAAAAAACTCTCAAAGACCCATGCCTGAATTTGAGCAGGAACTCAGCCATTTTTGTTTTAAGCAGCTATTCCACACATCTAGCGCCCTTTCGAAATTAACAAAAAAATTCAGCATCTGACACCAGTTTCATTTAATGACATGAAATTTGGTGGACATGCCAATCATAATTAGGCGCACAAAAAAGTCTAAGAACCAATGTCTGAAATTGAACAGGAAGTCAGCCATTTTTGTTTCAAGTAGGTATTCCACACATCTAGCGCCCTTTTGAAATTAACAAAAAAAAAAAAAATCAGCCCCTGACACCAGTTTCATATAATGCCATGAAATTTGGTGGACATGTCCATCATAACAAGGCACAGAAAAAAGTCTCAATGACCCATGTCTGAAATTGAACAGGAACTCAGTCATTTTTGTTTCAAGTAGCCATTTCAACCTTCCAGCACCCTTTGATAATGGACAAAAAAACTCAGCCCCTGGCACCAATTTCATATAATGCCATGAAATTTGGTGGACATGTCCAAAATGACAAGGCGCACAAAAAAGTTTCAAGGACCAGTGTCTGAAATTGAATGGGAAGTCAGCCATTTTTGTTTCAAGTAGCCACTTCACACTTCAAGCAACCTTTGATAATCAACAAAATTCAGCCCCTGACACCAATTTCATATAATACCATGAAATTTGGTGAATGTTTCCATCATAGCAAGGTGCACAAAAAAGTCTCAAAGACTAATGTCTGAAATTGAACAGAAAGTCAGCCATTTTTGTTTCAAGTAGCCATTTCACACTTCCAGCACCCTTTGATAATCAACAAAAGAATTCAGCCCCTGACACCAGTTTCATCTATTGACATGAAATTTGGTGGACATATCCATCATAACAAGGCGCACAAAAAAGTCTCAAGGACCAATGTCTGAAATTGAACAGGAAGTCAGCCATTTTTGTTTCAAGTAGCCACTTCACGCTTTAAGCAACCTTTGATAATCAACAAAAAAAATTCAGCCCTGACACCAATTTCATATAATACCATGAAATTTGGTGGATGTGTCCATCATAGCAAGGTGCACAAAAACAGTCTCAAAGACCAATGTCTGAAATTGAACAGGAAGTCAGCCATTTTTGTTTCAAGTAGCCATTTCACACTTCCAGCACCCTTTGAAAACAACAATAACAAATCAGCCCTCGACTCTGCTTTCATATAATGCCATGAAATTTGGTGGACATGTCCAAAATAACAAGGCGCACAAAAAAAATCTCAAGGACCCATGTCTGAAATTGAACAGGAAATTGGCTATTTTTGTTTCAAGTAGTCATTCCCCACATCCAGCACCCTTTTGAAATTAACAATACAATTTAGTCCCTGACACCAGTTTCATCCGATAACCTGAAATTAAGTGGACATGCCGAAAATGATTTAATGCACAAAAAATCCTCAAAGGCCCGTGCCTTGACTCAAACAGAAATCCCGCCATTTTTTCCAAAAGCAGCCATTTTGGGTTCATTTCGGGGCTTATGTCCTCCTCCAGATGGTTGATGCGAAACTAGCACCGCATTTTTTTTTTTTTTGACGCCCTCTAACGTGGGCGTATTTGATGATCAATTCAAGGTTTCTCAAGAGCTCGCTTGCCAATTTAATTACCAATTTCCCCTCAGCTATTTTGCGAGGCTGAAAAGTCACGCTTGAATATGTTTTTCCTCCAGCTCATTAGAAAGTGCAGGTGCTCCTTTTTGGCCCCGCTACTTAATTTTTTCTTATTTTGCTTTCCCGCCTGGCTGCGACTAAAGTAAGAAAATGACGGACGTCAAGCGTTGTCGCTCGTTAGCCGGAAAGAGACAAACGTCCTAAATTAGGAGCCCCGTCACGGGCCGCTGATCGTCGGCGACACCCGTCAGGAGGCTTTCTATTGTTTTTGCCAGGCTGAATCATCACACGTGTCAGAATTCTTTAGGCTTGATGGCGGAGGGCGGGCGAGCCATCGCCGCTGTCACTTGTATTCTGAAACCACATCAAGCTAAAGTACACACAATCTCCGAGTAATTGAGTCACTCTGACAGAAATGTTAATAATTAAAAGGTATAACGCAAAGCAGGATGCCAAAACACATTAGTTGACATTAGACGTCAATCACAGTCAATGGCAGACTTAGTGTTATGAATATAATGATGAATGTGATGTATTTGCATTGTTTTCATAGATGCTTGCAAATTTGTCAGTCTGATTCATGACAAAGAGCATTTGTTTTTATAAATACTAGGGCTGTCAAACGATTAAAATTTTTAATCGAGTTAATCACAGCTTAAAAATTAATTAATCGTAATTAATCGCAATTCAAACCATTTCTAAAATATGCCATATTTTTCTGTAAATGATTGTTGGAATGGAAAGATATGACACAGGACGGATATATACGTACATTCAACATACTGTACATAAATACTGTATTTGTTTATTATAACAATAAATCAACAAGATGGCATTAACATTAACATTCTGTTAAATCGATCCATGGATAGAAAGACTTGTAGTTCTTAGAAGATAAATGTTAGTACAAGTTATAGACATTTTATATTAAAACCCCTCTTAATGTTTTCGTTTTAATGAAATTTGTAAAATTTTCAATCAAAAAATAAACTAGTAGCTCACCATTGTTGATGACAATAATTACACAATGCTCATGGAAAAATGCCCATAAAATCAGTCGCACCCAAGCGCCAGCAGAGGGAGACAAAAAACACAAGTAACAAGTGGACATGACACTCAGTGCTGTCATTTTAATCTGTTTGAGCGGGGCATGTGCGTTAATTGCGTCAAATATTGTAACGTGATAAAATTAATTACCTCCCGTTAACGCGATAATTTTGACAGCCCGAATAAATACACATTTTTGAGAATATTTATTTCAAAAAAGAAAAATATAAAAATATATCTTTTGTTTTTATTTGAAATATTTTCCCCAAAATCCAAATAACCCAGGAATTAAATAACACTTTCCGATTTTTTAAAATGAAACAATAAATGTTGATATTCAAAATTACAAGATAAAATAATCACTATATATATATTTTTTTTTTAATTTAAAAAATGTTTCCTCTGTATTTTTTAATTAAAAAATAAATTGAAAATTATATATCAAATTAAATAAATACAAAATAAAATAATCACAATGCTCTTTAAAAATTATAGAGATTATAAGAATACTGTTTTTCATGAAAATATATTTTTCCCCCCTTAATTTTCTAATTAATAATGTCGGGGGAAAAAAATCAATACAAACGTTAGAAATTCCCATTTTTGTTTTTTATTTTAAAAAAATACTTCTAAAAACATTTTCCTCCATTTTAAAAAAAAAATACTTCTGAAAAAATATATTTTCCTCATGTTTATTTTCATAATTAAAAAAATAATCATTAAAAAATATATCTAGAATAAAGTAAATGCAAGAGAAAATATTCACTATGCTTTTCAAAATTTAAAGAGGTTATAAGAATACTTCTGAAAAATATTGGTTTAAAAAAAAAAAGCAAAATAAAAAAGAACTTCAAAAATTAAATGCTTTTTGCCCTTTTTTAACTAAATTTAACTGTTAAAAAAAAAACATTTTTGAAAATCCCCCTTTTTTATTTATTTTTATTTAAAAACAAATTCAGAAATTAAAAAAAGTCAATAATCACTGTAACATTTTTAAATATATTTTTTCAATACAGTATTTGAAAAATATGTTCCCTTTTTTGTTTTTGTAATTAAAAAAACATTTTAAAATGTATTTAAAATAAAATTAATACAAAAGAAAATAATGACTGTACTTTTTAAAAATTGAAGGAATCTGGCCTTTTAGCCAGATTGCCGGAATCATGCCACAATCCGGCCAAAAGGCCAAACTCCACACGTTCACCATAGTCTTAACCCCTTGTACTGACTCCATTTTGAAAGCTGGAAAAAGGCTTTGAAGCACAAAATGACAATTTATTCAGGTCAACGGCGATCAAACAGCAAGGCGAAACAGTAACAGACTCAGGCGAGGAGGCAGACTCGTTCCAAGGTCACCATATCACAAGTCAACAAAAGGTTCCTAAGAAAAATGACAAAGATTAGTTAAACATTCAGTCTTTTTGAAGGCTCTCGCGGGGCGAGCTGTGGGCAGAAGAAGAATGTGCTTGGGCGTTGTTTAGGATTATTGTTGTTTTGTGGATTGGACAGGAGGATTCGGGAGTTACTGTTGTCAGGGCAATGAGGGTTATGGATTTTGCCACCTCAGCGTCAAAGGAGCTCTTGGAGTCATATTCGTCTTGTTATCAGGATATCAGGCGTTCTCCGGTGTTCCTTGTGTTGGGACAGGATGTACCGCTATTTGTTCTGGACTGTCCAGGAGAACTGAATGCGGGAGTGGTGCAGACGCTTATATGTAGATGTCTTGCCTGGTCAGCGTCAATCTTGCTCAGTCAGTTGCATGATGCACACGTTGGGCTTCCGTGATAAGATGGCGTCATGTATCTTTTATGCCCTATATTCTGCTTGTTTTCCTTAAACTATTGTATAAGTGCTATTTATTTTATATTGGGTGTGTTAGAGTAATACAAACAATCAAACAGTAAATAAGAGAAACGATACCATTCCCTGTTTGATTATATTAAGTGTGTTAGAGTAATACAAACAGTTGATCGGTTAATACAAGAAAATATACTATTCCCTTCAAAATCAAATAAATAAAAAAAGAATATGAGAATAGGGTTTTTAAAAAAATTTTTTTTAATTTTTTTAAAAAGGAAATCGCTAAATTAATAAAAATAAGTAAATGTTTTTTTGTAAATGAAAAAAAATACAATTTTTATAAATCCCCATTTTTATTTTTTTAATTTAAAAATATATTTCTATAATATAAATTAAAAATTAAAAAATTAAATAATTACTAATTTTTTTTTTATTAAATCATTAAAGATTAAATAAATAAAACGGAGACATAAGAATATTTGTTTTTTTTCTTTTCTTTTCTTTTTTTTTTTTTAAATAAAATAAAATGCGAAATAAAGCATATTGGTAAAAAAGCGAATATTACACATTCTTTTGATTAAAAGCCAAATTGGAATGGATGAAAATTAGAGGATTTTGTTCCAGCCTTGGGAACATAAAAATGAATATTGTTTTGGATGAATACACTGGAACAAATGCCACTTCAAAAATGAGAATTTTGTTTCTTTTTCCTTACATGTAAATCTGCCAAAACTTCTCAAATCAAATCTCAAATTAAATGGATTTTATCTTATTTTAAGTGTGATGAGACTTTTTTTTTTTTAACAAAAACCAGACACTCGTTCTTGATAACTTTTTTTTTTTTTTTTTTTTATGTTTGGAATTGCGAGGATATATTATGTCTGTCTTTGTGACGATTGCGGGCATTTTTGCAGTGCGACCCCGGCGAGTCCACTAAGCTGCTGTACGATCTGCTGTACACGGAGCCCATCAAGATCGTTCTGATGCCCGGCTGCAGCGGCGTCTCCACCATCGTGGCCGAGGCAGCTCGCATGTGGAACCTCATTGTGGTGAGTCAGGCGAATTTACTTGTAAAAAAGATCAACGTTCTTTACATCACATTATTTCCCCTTGTTGGAATTTGACCTCTTAGCCAGATTGCCAGAATCAAGCCAGCCAAACTCTGACAACCCGGCCAAAAGGCCAAATTCTGCGCGTTCACCTTAGTCTTAACCCCTTGTATTGACTCCATTTTAAAAGCCGGAAAAGTCTTCGAAACACAAGTTGACAATTTATTCCAAGTCTACAGCAATCAGACAACAAGGCAATACAACAAATAGACCCAGGCGAGGAGGAATGCTGAATCCAGAGTCACCGTATCACAAGTCAACAAAAGATAATTTCGTCTTTTGAAGGCTATTGTGAGGCGTGCTGTGGTCGGGAAGAAGGGTGTGTTTGGATGTTGTTTAGGGTAATTTTCTATTGCAGGTTGGGCCGATGAGTTTGTGCGTCACTGTTGCCAAGGCAACCGGAGTTGGAGATTTTGTCAGCCTCAGCGCTGAGTGTTCAAATTCTCAGCCGTGGAGTCTTCTTGTTCATAGGCGTTCCTTGTGGCAAGACAGGATGTCCCGCCATTGTTCTGGACTGTCCATTGTTGGTTACCAGAAGAGCTGATGGTGGGATTTGGTGGTCCAGACGTGGGCTTGTAGATGTCTTGACCATCACCTGCTTGTCTTGCTCCGTCAGTGTCAATCTCGCTCAGTCAGCTGCATGACGGCGCGTTGGGCTTCCGTAGTCAGCAGGCATCCTGTATGTCTTATGCCCGTTTTCTTGGCGCTGCAAATTCCAATCACACCAAGTCCAACTACTCATAATATCAAATATATTTTACTTGTTTTTCTAAAACTATGATTTAAATGCTATTTTTTTTGGGGGGGGGGGGTATTAGAGTAATACAAACAGTAAATATGGGAAAGGATACTATTCCCTTCACCTCCCTTTTGGCATTGTGAACCGAATTTGACTTGAACATCATTTGTGGTGTCCGCACCCTGGAGACCTGACAAGAGTGTTTGTTTTTGAACAGCTGTCGTACGGCTCCAGCTCGCCGGCGCTGTCCAACCGCCAGCGCTTCCCCACCTTCTTCCGAACGCACCCGTCAGCGACACTGCACAACCCCACCCGGGTGCAGCTCTTCCAGAAGTGGAAATGGACCCGCATAGCCACCATCCAGCAGACCACCGAAGTCTTCACCTCGGTCAGTACCGCGCGCAGACGTACATCTAACGGGAGTCTAGTCTTACCGTGGCGCTTGTTACCCGCCGTCTTGGTCTTGAATTGGTCTCGGTATATTCTAGTTTCTGGTAAGTCGTGATCTTGGTCCTGGTTTTAAGTAAAGCCTTACCTAACTCTTTAACGCTAACAGCAAAACTTTGCATTTTTTTTTTATTTCTAACCTCGCACCTACCTAGCCAAGCTAGCTGTTATCGCTAAATTCCTATCCTTTCTGATTTCTTAAACCTAAACCCGAATTTACCAGTTCTGATTTCATGTACTAGTAGTTGTGTTAATCATCTCCCTAACCCTTGAGACCAGTCTCCATTCAAAAAACCTCATTTTGACAGTCTTACTCTAACTCACTAAAACTCTTAATTTGCAAAATCACCATCAAATTTGATCTGATCTTTGTCAAAATCACACAGATAAAAATACAGTCTCTGCTTCAACTAAAACCACCCAAACATTCATAGGTTTTCATATTTTAATGAGGATAGCATCAGTGGCGCCTCCAGAAATTTTTCATAGGGGTGGCCAGATGGGGCCACTTAAAAACTGGGGTGGGGTGGCACACCAAAACTAAAAGCCATAATTTCATGTTTTCATTATATTATTGCAGTAAAACGGTCAGGGGAAAACAATCAGAAAGACTTAAGGACACGGCTACTGATATACTTAGGTGTAAGTGTAATATTTGATGTTACTAATGATTTCATGTGCATAGTCCATAACTGTCCAGTCAACATTTTGAGTTCCACAACAATTCTTTTTTATTGTGTTATATATACATTAGGCGTAAGGTGTACATTTAACAAAACAAAATAATTACTGGGGAAAAGAAGGCGCTGACAGATAGAAATAAAAGCAAATATAGAGGCAATCATATCTTAACTGGATATTTCCCAACACAGTGTTAATGTGACACAAAAATAATTATTACTGAATGAACAAAACATTAAAAGTACTTCCCGACAGGGATCAACAGATAACCAGGCTATAACGTATATGAAATGCATAACTGATGCTACAACAATCTAACGATATACTGGCAAGCGGGGTGGCCAGTGGGGTGGCCAACAAATTTATAGGGGGGGCCGTGGCCACCCCTGGGCACCCCCTGGTGGTGCCACTGGATAGCATGCAAACAATGACAGAAGGGGGACAAATAAGTAAGTGAACCCTCTGCCTAAGGAGACTTAAAGAGCAATTGAAACCAATGTTTACCCAACAATTTAAGTCAGGTGTGTGCCCAATCAATGATGAGTGCTTTAAAGCTGCCCTGCCCACTATAAAACACACACCTGGTAAGAAGTTTACCTGTGTTAACTTCATCACAAGGAACAAAATTTGTTACAAAAATGTATATGTGCAAAACTGTTTGAACTGATTTCTTTGGTGGCCTACATTTTTGGAAGGAAGTAGCAAGAATTTTTTGTTCTTAATTAGATGAGAATAGGGGTGGGATAAAATAAGTTTTCTTCTTCCCACTCCTTTTCAGGCATGTAGTTGATGTTGCAATGTTACTTATCTTTGCTGCTCTTTTTTGTTACACGATTATATGAGCTGTATATATTTGTTGTCTTGACAAGGAATAATGGCCTGAAATAAACGAATGAAATGAAATGAAAATGAAAAAAGTTCTTGATGAAAAACTGGTGTGCATCATGGCTCAGTCAAAAGAGCTCTCTTAAGTCCTGCGATCAAGGATTGTTGATTTGTTTAAAGCTGGGAAAGGATACAAAACTATCTCTAAAAGTCTGGATGTTCATCCATCGACAGTCAGAGAAGTTGTCTACAAATGGAGAGAGTTTGGCACTGTTGCTTCTCTCCCAAGGAGTAGCTGTCCACCAAAGATGACGCTGTGCAGAATACTCAGAGAGCTAAAAAAGAACCCTAAAGTGTCTGCTAAAGACTTACAGAAATCATTGGCACAGTCCAATATCTGTGTGCACACATCAACTATATGTAAAACTATGGCCAAGAAGGCTCCACGGAAGAAGCCACTGCTGTCTAAAAAAAAAACAAAATACATTGTTGCTCGTTTAATGTTTGCAAAAAGGCACCCCACAGAAGTTTTGGCAAAATGTTTTGTGGACTGATGAAATCAAAGTTGAATTTTTTGGGAGTAACACTTGCATTCATTAATGAAAGAATGAATTCAAAAGTTTTGCGGGAAAACCTGAGGTTTTCTGTCAGACAGTTGAAGCTAAAAAGAGGATGGATGCTGCAACAAGACAATGATCCAAAACACAGGAGTGAATCAACGTCAGAATGGTTTCAGAAAAACTAAATACACATTCTAGAGTGGCCAAGTCAAAGACCAGTCTTGAACCCCATTGAGATGCTGTGGCATGACCTAAAGACAGCGATTCAACCCAGGAATCTGACTGAATTACAGCAGTTTTGTAGAGAAGAATGAGCCAAGATTAGTCCTGCTACAAGAAGCGTCTGGTTGAAGTTATTGCTGCCAAAGGGCGGAAGGGCACAAATATTAAATGTGATGGTTCACTTCCTTATTTGTCCCACTTCTGTCATTGTCCTTCTATCCTCATTAAAATATGAAAACCTTGAAATGTTCGGGTGGTTTTAGTTAAAGCAGACTCTGTTTCTCCATCTGTGTGATTTTGACAAAGATCAGATCACATTTGATGGGGGTTTTATGCACAAACGTGAGAAATTCCAAAAGGTTCAGATACTTTTTCATACCACTGCATGTCTAAAACTAAATGCTATTCTGCTTATCCTGACCCATTTTGTCATGGTTGTAATTCCCAAACTCCTTAAACTCTCATTCCCTCACCACAATGCTAATCTCAACCTTCAGTTTACATTATTAGCTCCAAGATACCAAACCACAAAATCCTGTTCTAGTTCACCAGTGTTGTTTGATGAACGGCCCAATTCAGTTCTCGTTTCGGGGTTCTAATTTTACCATCTGAGATCTCGACAGCTCTCTTGTGGTAAATTTCGGAGTGGAAGTTTAAGCGTCTTCTAGATAACGAGCTAACATTTGAGTCCCATGACCGCACCTAAGAGAAGCCTCGTTTTATTTAATGCATCGCAAGAAATTAACAAACAGGCAACCGAGCGCTCGTTTGAAACTTGATTGGCTTTATCTTTTAATCACTTTCTCGGTTCGGTCATGTTGATGTTGTTTGCTTCAGACGGGATTGTTTTAATTAGCCGCGGGGTTTCTTCTCGGTGTTTGTTTAGCTACTACGCCGTCTAGGCCTTTTTGGCAATCTTTCTCGACGATTATCGGACTCAGTGGCACCTCGAGATATGAAAGCTTCGGTACATGAAAAATAGATTTTACAAAAATTTTTACAAGGTTTTTTGGCTTCAAGTTACCAAAAAATTATTCAGCTCACAATTAGATAGTATTCCATAAAGGTTATCTTGAATCCATTTGTATTTGAAATCTAAAATTTAGCTAAATATTATTAAATCTATTTGAATCAATGCTAAAAATGAGCTAACTACTCTTAAATTTACCGGAGTTGTGCCTAAATGTCAGCTTGCCACTCTTATATCCACTTGATTTCGATCTGAAAGTTAGCTAAATATTCTTAAATCTACATAAATCGGCACGAAAATTGAGCTGACTACTCCTAAATTTACTGGAGTTGTGCCTAAATGTCAGCTAACCACTCTTATATCCACTTGATTACGATCTGAAAGCTAGCTAAATATTCTTAAATCTACTTGAATCGACGCTATAAATGAGCTAACTACTCTTAAATTTAGCCTACTGGAGTTGTACCCAAATGTCAGCTAGCCACTCTTATGTCCACTTGATTACGATCTGAAAGTTAGCTAAATATTCTCAAATCTACTTGAATTGACGCTAAAAATGAGCTAACTACTCTTAAATTTACTGGTGTTGTGTCTAAATGTAAGATAACTACTCTCAAATCTACTCAAATGCTCCCTAAATGTTAGCTAAATACTCTTGTATCCACTTCATTACGATCTGAAAGTTACCTAAATATTCTTAAATCTATTCTAATCTACTCTTAAATCTGCTTGAATACTCCCTAAAAGTGATCTTAAATCCATTTGTATTTGAAATCTAAAATTTAGCTAAATATTCTTAAATCTACATGAATCGAGGCTAAAAATGAGCTAACTACTCTTAAATTTACTGGAGTTGTTCCTAAATGTCAGCTAGCCACTCTTTTATTCACTTGATTACAATCTAAAAGTAAGCTAATTATTCTTAAAACTACTCGAAGTGTCCCTAAATGTAAGGGAACTACTCTTAAATCTACTCAAATACTCCCTCAAAGTTCGCTAACTACTCTTAAGTTTACTGGAGTTGTGCCAACATGTCAGCTTGCCACTTTTATGTCCACTTGATTACAGTCTAAAAGGTAGCTAAATATTCTTAAATCTACTTGAATTGACGCTAAAAGTGAGCTAACTACTCTTAAATTTACTGGTGTTGTGCCTAAATGTCAGCTAACCACTTTTATGTCCGCTAAAGGTTAAGTAAATATTCTTAAATGTACTTGAAGTGTCCCTAAATGTAAGATAACTACTCTTAAATCAACTCAAATATTCCCTAAAAGTTTGCTAACTACTCTTAAATCTGCTTGAATAGTCCAAAATGAGAGCTAACTACTCTTCCATGTACTTGAATCCTCCATGAAGATTATCTATTCTTTGATGTACTAAAATACTCCCTAAAAGATGGCTAACATGTCTTAAATTTACTTGAATCGACACTAAATACTAGCTTACTACTCTTAAAGATACTCGAACAGTCCCTATAATGTTAGCTAAATACTCTTAAATCCACTTGATTACTAATTAAAAGTTAAATATTCTTATATCTACTGGAATACTCCCTAAAAGTTCTCTTAAATCCATTTGTATTTGAAATCTAAAATTTAGCTAAATATTATTAAATCTATTTGAATCAATGCTAAAAATGAGCTAACTACTCTTAAATTTACCGGAGTTGTGCCTAAATGTCAGCTAGCCACTCTTATATCCACTTGATTACGATCTGAAAGTTAGGTAAATATTCTTAAATCTACTTGAATTGACGCTAAAAATGAGCCAAGTACACTTTAATTTACTGAAGTTGTGCCTAAATGTCAGCTAACCACTCTTATGTCCACTTGATTACGATCTGAAAGTTAGCTAAATATTCTTAAATGTACTTGAATCGACGCTATAAATGAGCTAACTACTCATAGATTTACTGGAGTTGTACCCAAATGTCAGCTAGCCACTCTTATGTCCACTTGATTACGATCAAAAAGTTAGCTAAATATTTTTAATTCTACTTGAACTGTCCCTAAAAGTAAGATAACTACTCTTAAATCTACTCTATACCCTAAAAGTTCACTACTCTTACATTTACTGGAGTTGTGTCTAAATGTCAGCTAACCACTCTTATGTCCACTTGATTGCGATCTAAAAGTCAGCTAAATATTCTTAAATATACTTGAAGTCTCCCTAAATGTAAGATAACTACTCTTAAATGTACTCCATTACTCCTTTAAAATTGGCTAACTACTCTTAAATCTGCTTGAATAGTCCGAAATGAGAGCTAACTGCTCTTCCATCTACTTGAATCCTCCATGAGCATTATTTAAATACTCTTTGATGTACTGAAATACTCCCTAAACAATGGCTACCATGTCTTAAATATACTTGAATCGTTCCTAAAAGTTAGCTAAAGTTAGCTACTTGAATACTCCCTAAAAGCTAGCTAACTACTCCTACTCTTAAATTCATTTCATTTCCCGGCATTACCACTGTATTTGTCGGGAGAATCAGCATCCGAGGCGCAACGATGGCACCGCCGCTCAATACGTAGACTGTTAATCCGCATCGTTGTAATTGATGTTAACGATCGACCCTTTGTGGAAAATCGCCTCTTCTGACATTTTCTATGCCGATTTTGAGGTTTCTTCTCCGTCTCTCTCTGTCCGTTAGACTCTGGACGACCTGGAGCAGCGCGTCAAGGAGGCCGGCATCGAGATCAGCGTTCGGCAGAGCTTCCTCACCGACCCGGCTGTGGCTGTCAAAAACCTCAAGGTGCTTTGATTAAAAATTCACTTCAGCTGTCACCGCCGCTTCCAGACTTGCTCACATCACAGCTGCAAATATCATTAGCATGGACGCCAGTTGGCAGAAATTAATTCGCGGCGTTAATGAGATGCTCCTGAGCTTCTGGAACGCTGAAGGTCAAAAGCGTGGATTTCCTGGAAGTCAGTGGTCTCAAACATTCTCCCCGTACTTGATATCTACGTTAAGTATTCGTGCGGGCCTGTTTTTTGTTTATTAATTGCCACAGATTAAGCTAACATAGTTCAGGCGAATGTCAGTTTTTAGCAGTTTGTGAAAGCCAAATTGAATTTGTTAGGATAAGTCAAAGTGTCAAAGAGACCTAATAAATGGTATATAGCTATATAGATATATTTTTGCTATGTGGCTAAATGGATTTTGCCATGTAGGATGTTTTTTGCCATGTGTCAAAATGGATTTTGCCATGTGGCATGTTTTTTGCCATGTGTCAAAATGGATTTTGCCATGTGGCATTTTTTTGCCATGTGTCAAAATGGAGTTTGCAATGTGGCATTTTTTTGGCCATGGGTCAAAATGGAGTTTGCCATGTGGCATTTTTTTGCCATGTGTCAAAATAGATCTTGCCATGTGGCATTTTTTTGCAATGTGTCAAAATAAATTTTGCCATGTGGCATTTTTTTTCTGCTTGTGTCAAAATGGATTTTGCCATGTGGCATTTTTTTGCCATGTGCCATTTTTTTTGCCATGTGTCAAAATAGATTTTGCAATGTGGCATTTTTTTTCTGCTTGTGTCAAAATCTATTTTGCCATGTGGCATTTTTTTGCCATGTGTCAAAATGTAGTTTGCCATGTGGCTTTTTTTTTTTGCCATGTGTCAAAATGGATTTTGCCATGTGGCATTTTTTTTGCCATGTGTCAAAATGGATTTTGCCATGTGGCATTTTTTTTTTTTTGCCACGTGGCATTTTTTTGTTGCCATGTGTCAAAATGGAGTTTGCCATGTGGCATTTTTTTTGCCATGTGTCAAAATAGATTTTGCCATGTGGCATTTTTTTGCCATGTGTCAAAATGGATTTTGCCACATGGCAAATACCAGTTTTGGTTCTCACTGTCGCTCCAAAATCAACCGCAAGTGACCCGTAAATGCCCCTAAATCAACAACAAGTGACCAAAAATGAATAGGAAACGGCCATAGATGTAGAATTCCTACCGCTTCAAATACAGTAATGATCCTTAATCTGTAAATCACAGCATCATTATTATGATTAATTCCTTTTTCTTATTGGTCTGACAGCGTCAAGACGCCCGGATCATCGTGGGGCTGTTTTACGAGACCGAAGCCAGGAAAGTGTTTTGCGAGGTGAGCGCCTATTCCCCCCGCCCTCCCCCCTTCTGCTCATTGAATCCCAAATGTTTTCCCCCTAATGTGTTGTTTGGATGCCGCAACATGGCCAGGGTTTACACCAACCTCGTGCTTACTTATTCATGGAGCTTCGAGGACTTCACGATCACGCTGCAAAGAAATGATTGGTATTAAATCATTGAAAAAATGCAATGTAACGGGACACGACAGAATCGTTTATATGGAGAAGCAAGAGTGGTCAGATTTAATGAAATGAATACATCGTCAAAGAAATCATTAAATGAGTCTTTAGTGTAATTTTTCCGCCCTGAATTTAGTTATTTCAACATATTTGATATGGCTTGATAGGTTTTGTTTTATGTTATTTGTTTCAATTTAATATTTTCTTAGATTTTTAAACATTTCAGTTTTTGTGTATTTTAGTTTTTATACATTTCAGTTTTTGTGTATTTTTTTATTTACTTTTTAATACTTGCTGATTTCCACTTTTGTTCATTTAATAAAATTTTCATTTGTGTTATTTCTTCATTTTATTTAATTTTATTTCTATACAATAAATGAAATTTTAGAAAATGAACTAACGATTGGAAAATATTTGATATTAAAATTTTAAAAATCTAAAAAAATATATATTTAAAAATAGAATAAATTGATATACAATTATGAAAAATAGAAAATTTCATGTTGAAATAAACTAATAAAATTTAAATCCATAATTGTATTTAATAATTATCATCATAAAATAAACATTATTATTTTAATTATTATGGAGCATTATTTGCAATATTAATTAATAGAAATACCATTATTCATTTATAATAATGAATATTTCATTTATTATGAAGAATTATTCTTTTATAATAAATACAATAATAATTAAATAATTAGTATTTATTAATTCATTATCTTACAATTATAAGTACAGCGAAAATTGAAATGCATAATTCAACAGAATTATGCATTTCAATTTTTGTATTCATTTTTTCGATTTCAACATGTATTTTTATTTTTTGAAAAATTAATTCCATTTGTTTTATTCATTTCTAAATATAGCTGATTTGGATTTTAGAAATATTTATATGAATTTATCAAACATTTTCTTAATTTTTACTTCATTTCTGTATTTTATTTAATTTTAGTATTTTATTTCCTTTTGGGTATTTTTTTAAATGTAAACATTTACTAATGTAACCTTTTATTCTTAATATATAATTTAATTTGGCACTTGAAATTCCCAGATTTTATTTTGAAAATCTACTGTCTTCACTTTCAGCGGTGGTTGCTCTTAATTGTCTGCCGTTGACGATGCCAGCCTTCCGCTTCAAGTGGATTGGACATCTAATAATGACGAACTCATTGAAAATAATGGCAGAAGCATGAAAAGAGCTATCATCGCCCCTACCAAGATGGCCTCAGGGCGGGGGCCATGTTGGTAGGGGCGAGGTTCCAATCACAACCCATGCATCAAATCGAGTCATAAATAGCTAAAAGATGATTAATTTTCAATGTCAAAGCATGTGTTATTTACTCATAGACGGTCATTGACGGCGCCTGAGGTCCAATTTGTTTGAAGTGGGAGGGTTGGCAGCGAATGAACACTCCCTCTTCAAATGGTTCGGACATCTACTCGCGATAATATATCGCTCTACCAGTGATAAAGTGTTTTCATGACATGAAAAAGCAATGTTAATAAAGTGAGTTGACCCTAACCTTAACCCTAACCCTAAACTGTTCAGAATCCGGGCACTTAGACTTCCATTCTCTGTGTCAAACAGCTGAACAGGACAGGTTTAAAAAAATAATAATAATAAAATAAAAATAAAAAAAATAAAGTGAGTTGAGGAGCTTCATCTTGGCCATTTTGCAGGTGTTCAAGGAGAAGCTTTATGGAAAGAAGTACGTGTGGTTCCTGATTGGCTGGTACGCCGACAACTGGTTTAAGATCAAAGACCCGGCCATCAACTGTACCGTGGACAACATGACCGAAGCCGTGGAGGGGCACGTCACCACCGAGATCGTCATGCTCAATCCCGAGACCGTCCGCGGCGTCTCCAACATGGTACACTCCGTTTGCGACCCACTGCCTAAAGACGATTTTCTGTCCAACTAGTGATTCAAACACCCGCTCCATTTGCTAATATCTGCACTAGAATTGATGAATAAGTTTGAATTAAAAAAAATTAAAAAACTTAAAAAACATTAAAAATCACGTTAATAAAAAAATCTTTTTTAAAAAACTCAATTAAATTACAAGAAATATTTTCTAGCTTTAAAAAAATCGTAAAAGAATTAAATCATATATTTTTTTACAAATCTGATTAAATTAAAATGTTTTTCTTAACTTTAAATAAAAAAGTTTTTTTTATTTTTATTTTATTGAACTAAAACTTTTTTAACTCTAAAAATTAAAATCAATGAATTAAATAAATCAAATAAAATTAAATTATGCTTGGATAAATTATTATATAAATAATACATTCATTTTTTAAATAATTAAATTAAAACTCTAATTTTCAATTAAAACATTTAAATCATGTTTAGATAAATGATTAAATAAAATAAAAAAAAGATTTAAAAATCTTATTGAGCTAAAAAAATGATTTTTTTAACTAAAAAAAATTAAAATCAATAAATAAAATTAATTAAAAAATAAAATGGAATAGTGTTAAATGTAATAAATTAATAAATAATACAGTATCTTTTAAAAAAAATAAATAGAAAAATAAATAAAAATAAAAACATTTTTTCAATTAAACATTTTTTAATCATGTTTAGATAAAGAAATAAATATAATTTTTTACAAATCGCACTAAATATATATATTTTTTAACTTTAAATAAATACAAAAATAAGGTTTTTTGAAATCTTATTGAACTAAAAAATATTTTTTTAACTTAAAAATTAAAATCAATAAATAAATTAAAAAATCAAATTAAATTCTGTTTAGATAAATTAATAAATAATACATTCATTTAAAAAAAAATGTTTTCACTTAAAAAAAAAATCATGTTTAGATCAATGACTTATAAAAAAAAAATCAAATTAAATTCAAGGAAATATTTATTAATGTTAAAAAACATATTTTTAAAATCATGTTTAGATAATTAATCATTTTATTTTTAAAATCCAGTCAAAAAATCTATTTGAATTACATTTTTTTAACATAAAATGAAACACATCTTGAAAATATATATACAAATGCATTTTTAAAAAATGAAACACAAAATTAAATCATTTTTTTAAATGGTTTGAATCTGGGACGTCATCATCAAAGTCATAAGATGACATTGACAGCAATAGACGTCCAATCCATATTTTAAAAATAAATAAATAAATAAACAAGCATGTAGATTTTTTATGAAAGAGAATCTTATTGTACACCGAGAGAATCAAGTTATTATACACAGTTTTTTAAATTTAAAAAAAAAAAAAAATCATGTTCATGTCAAGAGCTGTCATCATTTGCTACCATTGACAGCGAGAGACGTCAATGGCACTGAAACATGATCATCCACAGGCAGCCTAAAAATATATTTAATAAGATTTGGAATGCGCGTTGTTTCCTTGATATTTTGCACCCTCGGCAATCGTTGATCCGCTCAGCAATGTGAAATTTATTCAAGATATTCATTGTCATGTCAAAACGTTTGCTGGCACGGACGTCGCCGATAAATATTCGGAGCTGTTTATCAACAGTATGTTTGCTAAATCTCCCCGGCAGAAGGCGGATTTCCCCTCCTGGGAAAAAAAAAATCACACTCCTCTTTTCATTTGTGGTTTTTTTTTTTTTTTTTGGTCAGCATTTTTCTGCTCTAAAGCCTCTTAACTGGTGTGACTAGATTTGGGAAAAGAGGACACAACATAATCGTTATCCAAAATTGAGCAAAAATAACTGCAAATCTATTTATTATTTTTCCTTTTTTTTCCCTTCTAAATATTCTCGCCTTTACTTTTTAAATACGATGAAGTATTTGAGCTTAACAAAGACGAAAAAAAAGTTTTTTATTATGAGAATAAAGTCATGATATTATAAAACTAAACTCATATGTTGTAATATTATGAGATTAAAGTTACTGCATAATTCATGATGATAATATTAATGATACAATAACAATGTAATATTACAAGAATAAAGCCATGAATCGTAATATTTTAAGATTAATATCGTAATCCTAGATTACGTGGAAATTCGGGTTACGTCACCCAAAAAAATGTTATGTAATTTAACGAAAATTTTAATGTCAAATTGATGTCTTATCATGAACATTCTAATATTTCCAAGTATGGGCTTCATATTGTATTGATGGGACACGGAGCGCGGGGCCGATAAATAGGGGGCCTGCATTTTTGGGCGAGGCCGTCAAAGCTGACCGAGTGGAATCACAGACAAAAAGCTTTTTTCGTTGAATTTTTTTTGTGATTAAATGCTTAAATCCTGAATTATTCATAAATATGGACGTAAAACAGTCTCGATTCTTGGTTTAAAGCAAAAAAAAAAGTGCATTTAGCATTTATTTTACGTAAATATGTCAAAGTACAATGCTAGTCTGTTAGTAAATGTAGCTAGCGTCCGCCTTATACAAACGGAGCTTTTCCGGTGACAATTCTTGTGAATAAATGCTTAAATCCCTGAATTCTTTATAAAAATGAACGTAAAACAGTCTCGATTCTTGGTTAAAAGCAAAAAAAAAACAGACAAAAAGCATGCAGTTAGCATTTATTTTATGTAAATATGTCAAAGTACAATGCTAGTCTGTTAGTAAATGTAGCTATTTTACGTAACTATGTCGAAGAATGGTGCTAGTCTCTTAGCTCTTTGTTGTGATAAGGAGGCTGTCACAATGGCTTTTTCCGGTGACAATTCTTGTGAATAAATGCTTAAATCCCTGAATTCTTTATAGAAATGAACGTAAAGCAATCTCGATTCTTGGTTAAAAGCAAAAAAAAAAAAAAAGTGCAGTTAGCATTTATTTTATGTAAATATGTCGAAGTACAATGCTAGTCTGTTACTCACACAGAGCTTTTTCGGTGAAAATTCTTGTAAATAAATGCCTAAATCCCTGAATTCTTTATAGATACGGACGAAAAACAGTCTCCATTATTGGTTAAAAGCAAAAAAACGTGCAGTTAGCATTTTTTTTTTTAACGTAAATTATTTTGAAGTACGATGCTAGTCTGTTACTCAATGAGGCGGCCGCCATATGTAAACAGATCTTTTTGGGTGAAAATTCTTGTGAATAAATGCTTAAATCCCTGAGTTCTTTATAGATATGGACGTAAAACAGTCTCGATTCTTGGTTAAAAGCAAAATAAAAACGTGCAGTTTTATTTTACGTAACTATGTCGAAGACTCATGCTAGTCTCTTAGCTCTTTGTTGTGATGAAGAGGGCTGCCACAATGGCTTTTTCCGTTGAAAATTCTTGTGAATAAATGCTTGAATCCCTGAATTCTTTATAGATATGGATGATTCTCGGTTAAAAGCAAAAAAAAAAACCAAAAAAAATGTACAGTTAGCATTTATTTTACGTAAATAGTTCGAAGAATGATGCTTTCTCTTAGCTCTTTGTTGTAATAAGGGAGCTGGCACAATGGCTTTTTCCGTTGAAATTCTTGTGAATAAATGCTTAAATCCCTGAATTCTTTATAGATATGAACGTAAAACAGTCTCGATTCTTGGTTAAAAGCAAAAAAAAAAAAAAAAGCAGTTAGCATTTATTTTATGTAAATATGTCGAAGTACAATGTTAGTCAGTTAGTAAATGTAGCTAGTGGCCGCCATATGTCAACAGAGCTTTTCTGGTGAAAATTCTTGTGAATAAATGCTTAAATCCCTGAATTCTTTTTAGATATGCATGAACAACAGTCTGGATTCTTGGTTAAAAGCAAAAAAAAAAAAAAA
Organism: Corythoichthys intestinalis; assembly: GCF_030265065.1. NCBI lineage: Eukaryota > Metazoa > Chordata > Actinopteri > Syngnathiformes > Syngnathidae > Corythoichthys > Corythoichthys intestinalis. The sequence goes on along the minus strand of NC_080398.1, from coordinate 6,762,717 downwards.
CGTGCAGTTAGCATTTATTTTACGTAAATATGTTGAAGTACAATGCTAGTCTGTTACTCAAACAGAGCTTTTTTGGTGAAAATTCTTGTAAATAAATGCCTAAATCCCTGAATTCTTTCTAGATACGGACGAAAAACAGTCTCGATTCTTGGTTAAAAGCAAAAAAACGTGCCGTTAGCATTTTTTTTACGTAAATTATTTTGAAGTACGATGCTAGTCTGTTACTCAATGAGGCGGCGACCATATGTAAACAGAGCTTTTTCGGTGAAAATTCTTGTGCATAAATGCTTTATAGCTTCTTTATTCTTATTTATTCTTTATTTATATAGAACTATGCTTCTTTATAGATATGGACATAAAACAGTCTCAATTCTTGGTTAAAAGCAAAATAAAAACGTGCAGTTAGCATTTATTTTACGTAACTATGTCGAAGAATGATGCTAGTCTCTTAGCCCTTTGTTGTGATAAGGAGGGCTGCCACAATGCCTTTTTCCATTGAAGATTCTTGTGAATAAATGCTTAAATCCCTGAATTCTTAATAGATATGGACGATTCTTGGTTAAAAGCAACAACAACAAAAACGTGCAATTAGCATTTATTCTACATAAATATGTCGAAGTACGATGCTACTGCTCTGTTACTCAATGAGGCGGCTGCCATATGTAAACAGAGCTTTTCTGGTGAAAATTCTTGTGAATAAATGCTTAAATCGCTGAATTCTTTATAGATATGATCATCACAGAAGTTCCTTTTACCAGTAATACAACACCCATAGGGAGTACACAACTATGGCAACAGCATCGTGACATAAATATGTTACATCTATTAAGGATTTAGCGTAGGTTTTTGGGCTGTGGAACAAATTATAATGTATTCATATGGGAAAATCCCGCTCGACATACGACCATTTCGACTTACACTGGAATGAATAAAATTTGTATGTAGAGGTTTCAGTGTGTATAAAATAAAAGTATATAAACAGTTTCTACATTCCAAGAATTCATGCACTGTACGGATGATTGGAGGCCACATGACTAGACGTCTTTTAAGCACAACAAGCACTACATTTTTTTACGGCAGCGGACTTAGCTAGCGGCCATCTTGAGTATGGCGAGCAGTGCTCAGAAACTACGGTAGATCTCGAAAAGTACATCTTGCACAGCAGCAACAGGTCGTTATTTCTTAGTTGTGCCCGTTAACATTTTAGTGCTGTATCGGTACTGATACTGATAATCGTATCTAGCGGTGTGCCAATATATCGATTATTAGAAAAAGTGGAATTCATGCCACCAGTGTAAATGTTATTGTATTGTTGAGAGACATAAGTACTGTCTTTGAAACAAATGGTTTTGCACCTTCTTGTAAAAAAGCTTTGTGTTGTATAGGCATGTTTCCAATGTTCCTGCTGGATCATTAGGTGACTGGAAATAAAACATAACGGACATAAATTAGTTTGGCTGCTTTAATTAATGAATACTGGCTAATATACTTTGCTTAAAAGTATGCAATAGTCACAAAGTAAGAAAAAAGAAATCCTGACAGGTAGGGGTTAAAGATGCATCGAAAATCGTGATCACCGTTAATACCGTGAAGATAATCGTTCAATATCGAATCGTAGCACCCTGAATCGTAATCGAATCGTAGGCGTAGATGGCACACTCCTACTAGTATCGGTATCGGTGCCCACTGTAATTAACTAGCCCTACTTGGGCTAGTAGAGACTCTGAATGCCACAAAGTTGGCAATGTCACTATGGAAGCTAATGCTAGTTAGCCTGTACAAATCCGTAAATTAGTCTCTTGGTTATTAAAGTTACAGGGTTCAAACTGAATAAAAGTGGCAGTTTCTATTCCTAAAAATAAGATGTGTTTCCGATTCAATTTGCAAGTCTCAAATTAGCATATTTCTCGGCCGGGGTGCCGAGCACCGAAGGCGGCGTGATAACACGTCACGTTTAAATGGCGAGGTGAAATTTTTTAATGAACGGGACTTGTCAGGGAGCCCGATTGGAAGCGCGCGTGGGCCCCGCGGGGGTTCCTCGGGGACATCTCGAAGATTGCGAGCAATAATCTGCCGTCACACGCCGCCGCTCGCAGATTGGCTTAATTGCTCGCCGCCGACAGGATGGAGATGGCAAATCGCCGGGGGCTCATTTACGCCCCAAAACAGGTGGAGAGGTGTTTTGGTGGAATTTGATCAGACTTAATGCGCTGCGTTAAAAGTGACACTTTGTCGATAAATGTTGATGGAATGGTGATGATGAAAAGCATTTTCCTCTGTTAATTTTATGAACTTTGAAGTTTATTATTAAATCATTGGAAGCAATGGATGCCCAACCCATTTTCAACTGGGAGGACTGGCTGCAAAAAAAAATCTATTTGTCCCTAAAGGTTAGCTAACTAGTCTTCAATCCATTTGAATGCTTTCTAAACAAACAAACAAACAAACAAAAAGAAATGACTAACTACCCTTAAATCCATTTGAATACATTGTACTGTATCAGAATATTCTTAAATCTACTTGAATACTCCCTAAAATGTCACTAACCACACGTAAATATGCTTGAATATTCCAAAATGTGAGCTAATTACTCTAACATTTACTTGACTCCTCCATGAACATGATCTAAATATTCTTTGATGTACTCAAATATTCCCTAAATTTAAATATATCTAACAAGTCTTAAATATACCTGAATCCTCCCTAAAACTTAGCTAAATAATCTACTGAGAAAAAAATACACCGTAATAGATTGCCAACTGCTCTTAAATCTACTTGAATACTCTCTAAAAGCTAGCTGACTACTCTTAAAACTACTTGAAAATTCCTTAAAAGCTATCTAATTACTCTTAAATATAATCAAATACTCCATAAACGATAGATTGTCAACTGCTCTTCAATCTACTTGAATTCTCCCTAAAAGCTAGCTAACAACTCTTAAACGTACTTGAAAATTCCTTAAAAGCTATCTAAATACCCTTAAATAACATCAAATACTCCATAAACGATAGCTAAAGGGTCCTAAATCTACGTGAATACGTCCTAAAAGTTAGCTAGCTGCCCTTAAGTATGCTTTAATATACCCCCAAAATTGGCTAACTACTCTTAACTGTACTTAAATACTCTCTAAATGTTGGCTATCTACTTCAGTACTCCTCAAACGTTAGCCAGTTACCCTCAAATCTACTAGAATAGTCCCTAAAAATTGGCTAACTAAAGTTAGCTATTGGAAATACTCTGCTACTATCTAATTGATACTCACTAAAAAAAATTGCTAGCTACCCTTAAATATACTCGAATAGTCCCTAAACATTGGATAACTACACTTAAATCCACTTAAATGCTATCTAAAAATTAGAGAGTTATTCTTAAATCTACTTGAATCCATCCTAAATGTTAGCTAACCACCCTTAAATCTACTGGAATACCCCCTAAAAGTTGGCTAACCAGTCTTAAATCTACTCCAGTACCCACTAAACGCTAGCTAACTACCATTAAATCTACTTCAATTCTCTATAAACATTGGCTAACAACTCTTAGTTCTACTTAAATACGCCCCAAATGTTAGCTAGCTACACTTAAATCTATCTCAATACTCTCTATACATTGGTGAACTGCTCTTAAATAAACCTGAACACTCCCTAAATGTTATCCCTAAAGGTTAGCTAGCCGTCCTTAAATTTACTCAAATTCTCCACAAACGTTGGCTAACTACACTTAAATCCTCTTAAATACAATCTAAAAATTAGAGAATTATTTTTAAATCCAATTCAGTCCATCCTAAATGTTAGCTAACTACCCTTAAAGGGATCCACGGATAGAAAGACTTGTAGTTCTTAAAAGATAAATGTTAGTACAAGTTATTATAATTTGATATTGAAACCCCTCTTGATGTTTTCGTTTTTATACAATTTGTAAAATTATTTTAATTAGTAGGTCGCCATTGTTGTTGACGTGGCAGGGTGGTGACGTCACAGGGCCACGCTGCCAGAATTCCACGTGTCACTCTTACTAAAAAAAAAAAAAAAAAAAAAAAAAAACACGTGTGACTGTTTAATCATGTAAGGTACTGATTTAAATATGCCACAGGGTGTCAATGGCGAGTTTTACATTAATCATCAAGCCAATGAGTGCGTTTTTCCCCTTGACTGATGCTGTAGTTTCTTTAATCTACAGTGGGAGAGAGAAAGACGAGTGGACGCAGGCATTCAGATTTGTAGCTCGGACCGCGCCGTTTATTGACATAAGCTTCGGCAACTCTTTCACAACACACATAAGTATCATATAGTGAAAATACTACAAAACTAATACTCATATCTCTCAAAAAATGTCACCAAGATGAAAAGTGCTTCAATCTGTATTACTGAGGCCCTATTCTCACACAGTTAACACAACAATGCAAAGAGAACTGGCATTCACAATCAAAATAGATGCTCAAAATACACATAAAACTTACTCAGACTTTGGTCAAACTATATTTAAACATTTTAGCAACTCCTTTAGCTCAACAAATACACTGCATGGCAATATTTAGTCACAATACACAAACTATGATGCTCGGAGCCATTTTCAAGAGTCTGGTGAAGACAACACTCAAATGAACGTGAATCACAATAGACCCAGTCCCCCCCCCCCCCCCCCCCCCAAAAAAAAAAACGGGGAGCTACGGCGTAAGTCTAGGGACAAAACGCACTCATTGGCTTGATGTCTTATGAATGTAAAACTCGCCATTGACACCTTGTGGTGTATTTAAATCACTACCTTACATAGTTAGAGTGACTGTGGAGTACGGCAGCGTGGCCCTGTGACTTCACCGCCCTGGGACGTCAACAACATTGGCGAGCTACTAGTTTATTTTTTTATTTAAAATTTCACAAAATTCATTAAAACGAAAACATTAAGAGGGGTTTTAATATCAAATTATTATTGCTCGTACTAACATTTATCTTTTAAGAGCTACGTCTTTTCATCCGTGGTTCCCTTTAAATCTATCTCAATACTCTCTAAACATTGGCGAACTACTCTTACCTGAACACTCCCTAAAAGCTACCTACTGTAAATACTCTTAATATACTTGAATACACCTTAAAGGTTAGCTAGCCACCCTTAAATCCACTCGAATACTCCTTAAATGTTGGCTATCTACTCTTAAATCCAATTAAATACTATCTAAAAGTTTGCTAAATATTCTTAAATCTACTTAAATCCATCCTAAATGTTAGATAACTACCCTTAAATCCACTCGGCTACTCCCTAAAAGTCGGCTAACCACCCTTAAATCTACTCCAGTACCCACTAAACGTTAGCTAGCTACCCTTAAATCTACTTCAATTCTCTATCAACATTGGCTAACTACTCTTAATTCTACTTAAATGCTCCCCAAATGTTAGCTAGCTATCCTGAAATCTATCTCTATGCTCTCTAAACATTGGCAGACTACTCTTAAATACACCTGAACACGCCCTCAAAGTTAGCTAGCCACCCTTAGATCTACTCGAACACTCCTTAAATGTTGGCCATCTTCTTGAGAACAGCCCAAAAGTTTACTAACTGCTCTTAAATTTTGAATCCTAGATGTAAATAAGAACCCTAAATACTAGGAAAATGTGCTTATGCAAATGTTTGGCACATCAGTGAAATATTTGTGGTGGAATCAGACTTCACAGGAGTTTTTGGGCGCCTTGATGTCCCGCCTGGGCGGCATGAACCCAGAGGAGACGGGCGGCTTCCAGGAGGCCCCGCTGGCTTACGACGCGGTTTGGGCGTTGGCGTTAGCGCTCAACAAGACTGTAGCGCCGCTCAAGGCCAAAGGGCGGCGGCTGGAGGACTTCAACTACAACAACAAGGACATCACGTCCGAGATCTACCGCGCGCTCAACACCAGCTCATTCGAGGGCGTTTCGGTACAAAACCATTTTATTTGTTTGGGCAAAATTTGGTCCGTGCGATGAACTTTCTTCTTGTCTTTTTCGCTTTAGGGCCAGGTGGTGTTTGATGCCCAGGGTTCCAGGATGGCCATGACTCTCATCGAACAGCTTCAAGGTACTTCATTGGACCTTTTCTACTTCTGGTTCTTCTGAAATTAGTTTGTAGAACTAGGAAAGGGGGCAACATTTAATACATCAATACAAAATAAAAGGAATAACGAAATGTGTCATGAACTCATTGATAGTTGTCCAATTCATATGAACTTAGAGGATTGGCAGCAAATGAACGATCTTCTCATAATAAACTCATTTGCAGAAGGATGATTGGACCTCTATTGCTGTCAATTACACTGAAAAATTTAAATATTATTTGGGTGTTTTACAGATTTAACTCAGTACATCTAATTTTCCATTTTTATTTAACATTTCAATGTTTATCTATTCCATTTATTTCGTTTTTTTTTTTTTTAATAATGCAAATATAAAACAAGTAAATATAGAGAATTATTAATATTTTGTTATTTTAATTTTTTAAAATAAATTAAAAATGAGTTGAATTTATTTAACAGGACAGGGTCACAGGGGGACAGAAAGGAAGAAAGCAGACAGAAGAGGAGAAGAACAAACAACAACAAATGCATTATTACACATCTATGCTACCTAAGAACATAGTGGTGCTATCATTAGCTTATCATATTTACTCGTGGACCCCTTGTGGGGGGCCTGATCAGCAAGGAGAAGGAGGAGGGAAGTTTATCCAAAAGGAGACGTGATTAGGCTTGGTGGAGCGTACACAATTCAGTAATATGAGGTAGGAAACCCAGTATTATGTAAATTACCTACTCCGAAATATACCTGAACACTCCCCAGAAGTTAGCTACTGTAAATACACCTTAATCTACTTGATACTCACTAAAAGTTAGCTGGCCATCCTTAAATCTACTCCAGTACTCCCTGAACTTTGGCAAACTAAACTTTAATCCACTTAAATACAATCTAACAATTAGTGAAATATTCATAAATCTACTTGAATCCATCCTAAATATTGGCTAACTACCCTTAAATCTGCTCAAATGCTACCTAAAAGTTGGCTAACCGCTCTTAAATCTACTCCAATACTCATCAAACGTTAGCAAGTTACCCTTAAATCTACTTCAATTCTCTATAAACATTGGCCAACGACTCTTAATTATTCTTAAGTACTCCCCAAAGGTTAGCTAGCTGTCCTTAAATCATCTTTAAGTGTGGATTTGTTTACATCATATTCTATGCTACCTGATTGCTAATCCTGGCACCGAAATCTCTACCTGAGTGTGTTTAATTGAAACCCTGGACCGGAGCCCAGAAACCTCCAACCCTTCAACTTACAATTACTTCAGTCATACACTCTTTTATTATTTCTCCATCAGAGTACGGCTTCTTTGGCCAACATCCAAGACACTATGAGTGAGCACTCCGCGGCAATTTGTTGTTGTGTCATAGATTTAACAATAACCTTGCTTGACTCTTGATATGACTGCTTCAACCTGTTCGTTTCTTGCCTTCTCATTTCTGATTTAGGAGAAATCTTATCTTCAAAAGAGCTGCGCTCTTTACTAGAGGTGTGCAAAATTTCCGATTCTTCGATTATTCGCGATTCGGCCGTGGAAGATTCGAGAACGATTCACAAACATCCAAATTCCGATTATTGAAATATGCCAAGTAAAGCGGAAGTACAACATACTCAGCGCGCCGCGCGGTCTTCAGTACGCAATGAGGAACGGTGCGAGAGTAGCTAAACATCATGCTTCTCATTACCCGGCCCCTCGGGTAATGCTAATGCTCAACTCACGGCTCTAGTTCAACTCATGCCACGAGATAAAAAAACACAACAACATACCTGACTGCTGCCGACAAGCTGCTACAAAGTACATCCACATAATGTTACGGTAGATATCATTTATATAGGACTAGATGCAATATAGATTCGGTAGCGTTAGCAGCACATCTACAAAAAGCTAGATGCAGGCGTTAGTAAACGGCTGCCATCTTAAAGCAGTACACTTCCCTGCAAGGCTGTTGTAGCGAACCTTCCAAGCGAACCTAATTAACTTTTTTCATTCATTCATTTTCCATGCTGCTTATTCCTCTCGAGGGTCGCGGAGGTGCTGGAGCCTATCCCAGCTAACAACGGGCAGTAGGCAGGGGACACCCTGAACTGGTTGCCAGCCAATCGCAGGGCACAAGGAGACACACAACCATTCACGCACACACTCATACCTACAGACAATTTAGAGTGTTCAATCAGCCTACCATGCATGTTTTTGGGACGTGGGAGGAAACCGGAGTTCCCGGAGGAAACCCACGCAGGCACGGGGAGAACATGCAAACTCCACACAGGAAGGCCGAAGCCCGGGATTGAACCCTTGATCTCAGAACTGTGAGGCAGATGTGCTCCTAATTAACTTTTTATCTAAAATACTCCTAAATTGGTAAAATATTGACTTGAATCTATCTTTAAAATAGTTTTAAAACTTTCACATGTTGAAAGTAGACAGACGAGAACTAATGCAATAACGGGAGCAATTTTAACAACTTTAATGTCATGATGCGCTGCTGGTTAGATTTTGTTTGTTTCAGGGCCAGCTGTGGGAGCATTCGTGACGTCACATCGGCAGCGACTTCCAGCTAATCAACACTAATATATAAACGGTGGCGAACCAACACAACGGCGCCGAGAGATTAGTTTGCTGGTCGCCATTCGCACATACTGCTTTCGAGCCGCTCTGTATTTGTCATCTAGGTCGTCAGACGTCTTAGCTTTGTCATCCTCTACCTTGTGCAGGTATCGAGTGTATTTTTGTTTGTCTTTTTGGCTATCTGCCCTTTGCTCAGTTTTCGCGTTTTTGATCCCCGTCGACCTGTAAGTCACGGAATCCTTTTGTTAGTCCCACTTTTCCGCGTTCGCGAGTTTGTTTTGATTGTGAATAATAAATCCCCGAACGCTTCCCTTCTGTTGTCTGTGTTTGGGTCCAATCTTGTTCTCCGCATTCGCGGACCGTAACATTTAACGGTTGATTCACAACATTAAATTAATTGAATGTAGTTTAAAGCTGCTGATACAGAATGGGGACTTGAGTATTTTATTTACTGTTATTTTTGTATATTTGTTTACTGTTTTATGCTAACTTGATACTGAAATAGTTTGGTTTAGCCTGAGAGTATTTTTGAACAATTTTGGAACTAATGTACAAAACATTTAAAAAAAATAAAAAAAAAAAAAGGAGGGGGGTGCATCAATATTCATTCATTCATTCATTCATTTTCCATGCCGCTTTTCCTCACGATCGTCGCGGAGGTGCTGGAGCCTATCCCAGCTAACTACGGGCAGTAGGCAGGGGACACCCTGAACTGGTTGCCAGCCAATAATCGTTTTATAATCGAATCGGAGCCTCTGAATCGTAATTGTAATTGAATCGTTCGGTGCCCAAAGATTCCCAGCTCTACTCTTTACCATAATGGCGTTTTACATTTTAACTTTTTATCAGAGCAACTGTCTTGAAGCATATTAAGCGCATAGGTTTGGTACTTTGTCGGTAAAATGGATGCATATTTGTCAGTCTACTCCTCATTGAAAGGGCGATTTTGGTTTTCCACTTTTCTTCTCTTGGTCAACTTTGAGCATACCATTTTGTAAGATTCGGTTTTCTACTGGGACCGGTTGCGACTCGTGTTTCACCCTGCTGCGGTCCGTCCACGCTAGCTAGCACGCAGGCTCTCGCAGCCAATCAGTGCATTGTTGTCATAGAGATGACAATAGAAGTGGGAACATGTAAGATATTTGACTAAAAATGAAACATAATTTAGTGATAGAATAGTAGCGCAGCGACAGATCGGCTAATCATACAAATAATAAATAGGTTAAAAAAAAAAAGTTTTTTTTTTTTTTTTTTTTTCATTTATTTATTTATCTTAAACATGCCATTTGCTCTGCGTCCGCAAAGAGGTGTGCAGTGGTCCGGTTGTGATGCTTGTTGAAAGGGCCTTGCTTACGATGAAACGATACCTTCTACGAAAAATGAAAGTGAACCTTATTACAGCCCAACACTGGTGATTTTCCACTGAAAAACATCCTTAGTTATGACCTTGGAAACTAGCCGTAGCTGGTACCAGAGTGAGTTATAGGCACACTCCCTGATAAGATAGTCAACAGGCACCCATTGTAAATGTTCGTTCAAAGAATGTTTGAAGCACACAGACATGGCCATGTATTATGCTACGACACAGTCTCACAAGCAAGCATAACAAATGCATATAATTTCACAGCAGTCAATGATTGTGTTTTATAAGCATGAGACTTGCAGCCACTATGGTGCGTTAAAAGAGGTGCTTGAATGGCAAGGCCGCCAGCAATTGCTGTCAATGTGAGCTTTAAAAAAATAACACTATAGGTAAAGTTAAGTTGGCATTGAAAGAGTTAAGAATGAAAATGTAGGCGAAGAACGGAGGAATGAAGAAGGCTGTAGAGGAGAAGGACAAAGAGAAAAAAAGAAGCTTATGTGGCAGTCTTGACCGGGAATACTAATGAGCTTCTTTGCTACGTTGTTGTTTTTTTTTTTTGGTTTTTTTTTTACGGCGTCAGGTCATTTCTCGGCACCGACCAAATTACCTCTGACACCTCCGCGGGAGTCTGGAGTGTGAACGAGGCTCATCTTTTTAGGCAAGAGGGAATCATCGCCATCCTTAAAAGTCCTTAAGTGACAAAGCGAGGCCCGGCGGCCGCCGCGCTAATCCCGCCTCACACTGCGCGGAGCACGTTTGCCGCTCACCGCAATTATAGAAGATGCACAAAGCGGCCGAGTATGTTTGCGGATTCCCCCCCCCCCCCCCCCCCCCCCCCCCGAAAAAGAGGATTTGGTCCCTCGTGTGAAGGCGGAGAAGAGGCGCTTGAAGAAACGCTCTTCAAATAGCAGAAAAGAGGCAAAATGTCAAGAAGGGTCGGAGTCTTTAGAGCGCCTCGTGATTGGACGCGAGTGCGCGCACACCGAGGAGAACGTGAGAAAGGGGGATTTTTTTTTCAAAGTCTTTCATAAATTAATTATTAAAATAAATAAAAATAATAATGAAAAAAGAAAAGGAAAACAAATTTCAAAAAATGAATATTTTATTTTAATATCAATATAGGAATAAAAAAAATAAAAATACAAAAAAAAAGTATATTAATAACTGCATAAATTTAAAAAATAATTAAAAATTAAAAGAAGAAAAAGTAATACTCGTGGATTAATTGATTTAAAAAAAAGAATTCTTAAAGAAATAATAATTAAGAACGATAAAAAAATACAAATGAAATAAATAAGCAAAGTAAAAAGTTTTAAATTAAAAAAAGGACAAAATAAATACATAAATGAATAAATAAATATTGTTACGTGTTAAAGAATAACAAAATATAAAAGGTCAAAATAGATATGAATTTTTTATTTATTCTAAATTGGAGTAAAAATGATTTAAAAAAAAAAAAACAAATAAAAAATAAGTAAATTACATACATTTAAAAAATCAACATCAGAAAAAAGGGGAAAAATAAAAATAGTAAATGAATTGATAAAAAAGTAACATTAACTTGCAAATAAATAAAATAAAAAACAAAGAAAATAAAGTGATGAATAAAACCAAATTTTTAAAAAATGTATTTTTTAAATGATAAAAAGATCGGTAAAAAAATGACTTTGGACAGCCAGCACTCAAGCTGCTTTAGAGCATCCCATTTTTTTTTTTTTTTTAATGAATTGGATGTGAATGGAGGTCAATGAGTAAAATGCATTTGAATTGATTTTTTCTTTGTTTTTGATTGGAAAATTGTCCACAAAGGCATTAACCATGTCCTGTCTGTGTTGTGCGTCCATCCACCCTCCCACCAGGGGGCAGCTACAAGAAGATCGGCTACTACGACAGCTCGCAGAAGAACTTGTCGTGGTTCGGCAACGACGTGTGGATCGGTCAGTCCTCGTTTGCGTCTTTCTTTCCTTAAGTTCCTCTTCCCATAGTGGCCTTTTTTCAATCCTTTCTCTCGTTGACTTTTTCTGTTTCCTCCATCTCTCCTTCTTTCTGTCCTTCTCTCTCACTCTCACTCTCCCTCTCTCATTCTCTCCCACTTTCATTGTCTCCCTCTCTCCTTTCTTGACGTTTTATTCCTCCATCCCTTCTTCTCTCTCTCCCTCTCTATCTACTTCTCTCACCTGTCTCTTATTCCCTCTCTCTCTCCTTCGCTCTCCTCACTTATTCCCTCTCTTCTTTCTCCTTTCTTCCATCCTTCACTCTCTGTCTCTCTCACGGTCTCTTATTCCTTCTTTCCTTAAGTTTCTCTTCCCGTTCTTTCTTGGTGCCCCTTCTTCAATCCTTTCTCTCTTTGACTTTTTCTTTTTTCTCCATCTCTCCTTCTCTCTGTCTTTCTTTCTCTCTTTCTCATTCTCTCCCTCTTTCATTCTCTCTCTCTTTCTCTCCTGTCTCTCTCCCCTCCTTCTCGAACCTCTCTAACCCTAAACCCTAACCCTTTCTCTCTTTTTCTTTTTCCTCCATCCCTTCTCTCTCTCTCCCCTTCTCGCATTTCCTTCTTTCCCTCCTATCTCTCCTCTCCTTTCTCCTTCCCTCTCTCCTTCACTCACTTTCTCTTTATCTCTACTTCTGTCACCTCTCTGTCTCTCGCTCTCTCATCGTCTCTCTCTCCTTCTCTCTCTCCTTCTCTATCCCTCACCTCTCTCATTCCCTCTCTCTTTCCTCTCCTCATTCACTCTCCTTCTCTAACATCTCTAACTAGGGTTGTTCCGATCATGTTTTTTTGCTCCCGATCGTTTTAGTTTGAGTATCTGCCGATCCCGATATTTCCCGATCCGATTGCTTTTTTTTTAGCTCCCGATTCAATTCCAATCATTCCCGATCATTTTTCCCCATCATAGACATTTTGGCAATGTATTAAGAAAAAAAAGAATAAAACTCGGACGAATATATACATTCAACATACAGTACATAAGTACTGTATTTGTTTATTATGACAATAAATCCTCAAGATGGCATTTACATTATTAACATTCTTTCTGTGAGAGGGATCCGCGGATAGAAAGACTTGTGACTTTGCATATTGTGACTAAATATTGCCATCTAGTGTATTTGTTGAGCTTTCAGTAAATGATACTGTAGCCATGCCCAAATCCATGATGGGAAGTGGAACCATGTCTGTGCGTAGTGCTACCAATTGATATATCTTCTCTGCGTTGGGAAATATCATAAGGTGTTAAGAAAAAGATCAATTGCAACCTTGCTTCCCCACATTGCTTCCTATGATATTTCTGATAGTAGGGAAAGGTACTGTAAGGCTTTAGTCGATTAAAAAAAGGCTCCAAAGGCTGCCAAAATTCACTTTACTCATTTTACGCTGCCTTTTATCTCTCTATATAGGTAAAACGGCGCCATTACAGATTGAGCGCGACATTGCGTGAGTGGGTTGTGCAGCACATGCATTAATTGCATTAAATATTTTAACGTGATTAACGTTTTTTTTTTTTTTTTTAATTAATTACCGCTGTTATCGGGATGAAGTTGATAACCCTACCTTAAGCCTAAACTAAAGACTCTGGATGAGTGTAACATATTATGTCTGTAACGTTAAATACAATTAGAAAACGATTTAATTTAAAAATATATATATATTTTAAAAAGGCATGGCCGATACTTCTGTCACCTCTCTCTGTCTCTCACTCCCTCTCTTTCTCATCCTCTCTTTCTCTCACCTCTCTCAATACCTCTCGCTCTCCTTCTCTCACCTCTTTTTTTCCCTCCTTCACTCTTTCTCTGCTCTCGTTTCCTCCCTCTCTCTCTTCTCTCTCTCTCTGTCTCTCTCTCTCTCCCACTCTTTGTCCACTTTTGCTCTCTCCTTCAATCCTCCATCGCTCTCCTTCTCTCTCTCTCTCGCTGTCTCCCCTCTCTTTCTCTCTCCATCTCCCTTCTACTTTCTCTCTCCTCTCTCTCTGTCTTTCCTTCTCCCCGTCTCTATCTGTCTCCACAGTCGGCCTAACAACCACTCGAACTCGGTTCTCTCCTCTAATCGCTGTGGCAACTGTTACTGAGCCGCGTCTCCATGGCAACACTATGTCCTCATGTTTTTTTCCCTTTTCCCTCTCCACCTTTTTTAAATCAAGGACACTAGATGGTAGAGCGCACGCACGCGCATTTTATTTGTCTCATGTGTATTAAACTCACACCATTAAAGATGCGGCTTCAATGTTGCGCTGCACTGTAAATACAGAGGCCACAAACAGCAGGCTGTAGCAAAAAGTAGGATTCACCAAAGACTGAAAGAAAAAAAACGCCGCGAGCACTCCCCGTCCAAATGTTTTGGACGTCTATCACCGTCCATGGCCTCGGAATGGGAATGACACGATTAATTGACGACTACTTGATTATTAATAAGCGATATGGTTGGCTTTTAAATTGTCAGACAACTGTCTTTTTTAACTTTTTAATTGTAAAGATTGTCATATATTTTAGTTTTTCAAACAAAACTTTTTTTTTTTATTATTAAAAAAAATATGTATTATAAATTACAAAAACAGGAAGAAATAGTAATGTTTTCATTTATTTCATTTAAATGTTGTTTAGTAAATATTCTTTTTTAATTTTTAATAAAAAATAAAACAAAAAACAAATAATCAGGAAATATTCTCTTATTTTAACTACATATTTTTTTTGTTAATTATTTTTTATATAAACTCGTAAATATTCTTTTTTTTTTTTTTTTTTAGTGTTTCTTGGCAATATTTTATTTTACTTTTTAAAAATCAGAAAGAATATCTTCCATTTTAAATGAATAAGTTGATTAATTAATAATTTTGTTAAAATATTAATTTTGAGAACAAAACATTTAAATATTCTCATTTAAATGATTCTTTTTTTTTATTGTGTTTTATTATTCTTTTAAAAAAATGCAATTAACACTCAATCATCACTGTTTTAAATTAATTGTTTTATTTTGGAAATGCCCAAAAAAACCTCAATATTCTCTTTTATTTTTAAATAACCCTTTCTTTTTTTTTTTTTTTCTTTTTTTTTTTTTTTTTTTTAAGTATTTGTATATATATATATATAACACACACACACACAAACACACGAATATGGAGCGAAAAGCCACCAAAAAATCCAAATCAACAACAAAAATAAAATGTTTACAGTCTGTATGAATACCAAGAAATGTTTTTATTATTATTAAAAACATATTGAGGAAATCAAAGTACCATTTGTACGTATGATAAATTGTTTATTGTTGTTATTATTATTTATTTGTTTACTTTAGTTTTATTTATTTTGTTTCTTATCTTATTTTATATATTAAAAATCAGAAAATATATTTCCTTTTTAACTAATGGGTTAATTAAATCATAATTTTGTTAGAACTATTAATTTAGACAACAAATAGTAAATATTCTCATTTTTATTAATTTTTTTTAAATTGTCTTTTCCTCAGGAAAATGAAATATAATCTTCACTTTTTAAATTTTTGTCTGTTTTAAAAATGCCCAAAAAAACCTGTAAATATTTTTTGTTTATTTTTAAACAGAGAGAAAGGGAGAGAAAAGCCACAAAAACAAACAAACAAACAAAAAATCTGAATTAACAAAAAAAAAAAAATCAAATGTGTACTGAAACAAAATGCATGAAACAAAAAAGGCTGACTTACTGTTCGATTTCAGACACGGGTTCTAGAGACTTTTTTTTGTGCGCCTCGTTATGAATAGCAAGAAATTTGTTGATTATTCTTAAAAAAAATATTGAGGAAGTCAAAGTCCTATTTGTACGTAATATATGATAAGAAATTGTGTTTTTTTGGTCTGACATGTCAGAGGAGGGAGGGGCAATTGTCATGTGGGAAGCGGGTTTTGTCAGCCGTCAGACAGATGGCGCCTCTGAGACATCGCCGGCTTCGTGCGTTACCGCGGTGACGAGCCCTTGACGCCTGACACCGACGCTGACATCTGACACATCGCTGCCTCACAAACACACACGCTGTCTTTATCCACTTTCTTGTTGAAAGTCAAAAAATGTACATCGGCACATGGCATTATGCTTATGTTAATGATCCTATAATAATTAGACAGGGTTCCTGCAGCCCCTTAAAAAGTCTTACAATGTCGGAAATTTCAAATCCGGATAACGAAGGTCTTAAAGAGCATACGACAGGAGAAAAAAAGTCTTAAATAGCATTATTATGTGAATTCGAATCATATTTTGAGACAGTTCGACTATATACAACAATTTAGCAAAGCGCAGATGACGAGAAATTAGTCTTTTAATCTGCCGGTTAGCCACGCCTTTCATTAGAGCACTCTAGCGTCCCCAACAGGTGGATGACGTCAGCGGGTGACTGGGCTCACCGGTTTTACTATACAGTCCATTGAGGGGGAATTATTCAGAACGAGGAAAACGCGACGAAGAGAGCCGCAAAATGTCATTGTTTCAGTCTCTCTACTCTATTATTTTTACAGCATATTCTTTTTATCCAAGTTTTTTTCCCCCAATAGCTAAATAAATGGCTTGAGAAGGACGAGTCAGCCCGTCGAGGGTGAACTATTTACAACGAGGAAAACGCGACAAAGAGATCTGCAAAATGTCATTGTTTCTGTCTCTTTACTTCAATATTTTTACAGGATATTCTTTTTATCCAAGTATTTTCCCCAACTGCTAAATAAATGGCATGGTCATGACAAATAACAGTCTTGTGCTAAATAGAATATGAAATAATAAAAATACACTTATTCAGGACGACATGGCAAAATGACTCCATAATGGTCAAAACTGTCGACTTCACCTTTACTGTCGAACCTCCCGAACGATATTTTATGACACCTAAATCGGACATATGTCATTTCCCTTCCCCGGCTTCGGAGAACGTAAACAAACCAAGAGGCGTGACAGCTAGCCGACATGCTAACCTGAACCGAGTGTTGTTTCAAAGTCTTCGAAGCGGAAATTCACACATAACTAGTGTTGTTAATCACGGTGTTACAATATAACGGCGTTACTAACGGCATTATTTTTTTCAGTAGTGGGTAATCTAATAAATTACTATTTTCATCTTGGCAACGCCGTTACCGTTACTGAGGACGGAAAGGCATGCGTTACTATGCGTTATTATATTGGTCGAAAAGTCTGAGGGAGAGGACTCACCGAGATGACAGAGCAGAGCAGGAGTGGGGAGGAGGCAAGAAAGTTGTGACGCCGAGCAAACGCGATGCTAGGTAGCTCCAATAATACCTGTTGTAGTCGATAGCCTACAAACTACGCCCGCATGTTATGGTAGATATGGTAGACATGGTAGATATCACATATATATAGATATAACTAGATGCGAAATGACAGACACGGCACTAGATGCGTTAGTAAACAGCCGCCATCTTAAAGCAGTAGACCTTTCAGGACAGCTCTGTTGTAGAGAACCTTCCTAGCGAACCTAAGTACCTTTTTATCTAAAATACTTCTAAATCGGCAAAATCTTGACTTGAATCTATCTTTAAATGATGAAACCGTTTTAAAACTTTCACATGTCGAAAGTAGAGAGAAGGGAACTAATGCAAAAACGGGAGCAATTTTAACAACTTTTAACCGTTGATTCAGGGTAAAGGGTAAATTGGGGTAAAGAATTGGGCTTGGGCCAATTGTACCAAAAACATTTAAAACTTCACATAGTGTGGCCAATGTTTTGTTTTGTTTTTTTTGAGGAAAAAAAAAAAGTAATTATCACCAATTACTTTGCCAAGTAACTAATTACTTTTACATTCAGGTAATTGAGTTACTAACGCAATTACTTTTTGGGAGAAGTAATTTGTAACTATAATTAATTACTTTTTTTCAGTAAGATTAACAACACTGCACATAACTAGCCTGGAACATTTCACATGATGACTGGGTTGTCGATTGTCTTCGCGGATCGGCAAACCGCCCGGCGGAGAGCAATTTACAGCTCGTTCCCCGGAGGAGGGCGGCTGTTGCCTGGCATGGCCAGACTGTTCTCCCTGTATTTTTCAAACACTGAGAGAAAAGTCTGGGAACCAGCCCATTAACGGCCT
Source organism: Corythoichthys intestinalis (assembly GCF_030265065.1). NCBI lineage: Eukaryota > Metazoa > Chordata > Actinopteri > Syngnathiformes > Syngnathidae > Corythoichthys > Corythoichthys intestinalis. Next base: position 6,744,695 of record NC_080398.1, on the reverse strand, counting down.
CTCGAGCAGGTACAAAATCAATTGACAAATCAGATTCGTTTATTTGCGTGACGTGTTCGTAACGAGCAACGTCACTCTTGCGCGTCGAAAGTCGTCTCCACGACAACATAGACGGTGAACAGGAGAGCCGAGAATATGTTCCAATCCACGGTAAAATCAGTTTTAAATGACCAAAAACACATCGACACGAGTCATTGACAAGTCTGTCTCGCGCTAGCCATGTTGAATAAACTCCGCTCTCCTCGTATGTTTACATCCGCGCGCAAGTCCCTCATCCTGCCGTCGTTGTTTTACTAACGTCACGTCTGCTCGTCGCTGATTGGTCCACTCCGCTGTCTGTTTGCTGTGGCTTGCTCCGCCCTGGAAATTGTATCCGCTGAATGGTTGCCAGACTCAATAGCTGGAACAGCGGTGAGTCTGGTGTACCAGGCAAGGGCGGCTGCAGTTGTTGTGCAGCTAACGTGCAGCTAATGTGCATGAGGAGAGCTTTTTACATGCCTATCAATGATCAAACGTAAGTAGTCCTTTATTTCAAGAAAGTTTGTAGTGTTTACTTTGTAATCGCTGTATTCGTATTTGACATAATACAAAACAAGATGTTGACTCACTTCCTCGTAAGTCCAATAGTAGGGCTTGTTTTGGCCAATATCCACGGTGAATGGGAACCTTTTGAAACTCCAAAAAGGCGCACACGCCTCTCCCTCATACAGCAAGATTTTTCTGCAGCCATTTGGCTGGCGTGATGCGAAAAATAAACGTGTTAATCCGAAAAATCAGCTGAATCCTTAGTCCTCATACACCACAGTACGGCTGTATAGTGAAGAGGACGCCTTCATCCGTACACGTCACAGCGCCCTCCTCCTCAATGCAAGACCGAAGCCAGAAGTCACTCATTTTCATGGCGCGGGATTCAAAAAACTAAATAAATATAGCGATCGCGTCCACACACATCCAAGCGGTCCATATCATTCAGGAGCATAAAATACCGCGTGTATTATGAAATAAACATGCTTTTTCGTGTGACATGCACTTTAAATTGTCTTGCATTTGATGGAGAATTGCTGTAGGTACAATCTTTTCTCTTAATTATTTTTTTTTTTTGGCTTGCTGTGAATTTGGTGGTCTTAGGGGCGGGGCCTCCAGCGGACCGTACGGTGGTGGAGGAGGAATACCGCTTCCTGTCGCAGAAGCTGTTCGCCGCCGTGTCTGTCTTCGCCGGCCTGGGCATCCTGCTGGGCATCGTCTGTCTCACCTTTAACATCTACAACGGCAACGTGCGGTAAATGAATTTTAAAAACTACGCACAAAAACAATCACTGACACTAATACAGGGCTAAAATGACGTTATCGGCATGGCTTTGTTTGGTTCTGGTGATTTGATTTTGTTAGGTGTTTTGCTTGGTTTGGTTTCTTTTTGAATTTTTGAGGGATTAGATTTTGGTTTTATTTGGTTTTATTTTGTTTTGACTTTTTTATCCTGTGGTACGCACTTTAAAGTGTCTGTGATAGCATAAAAACATTTTAAATAGCATTATTCTGTGAATTAGAATCATATTTTGAGACCATTCGACTATATACAACTAGGGTTGTTCCGATCATGTTTTTTTGCTCCCGATCCGATCGTTTTAGTTTGAGTATCTGTCAAGTTCAAAAATAGACCCTTAGGTGGACATTTGTAAAATTACCCAAAAAATAAGGAGAGAAGACACTCAGTTTTCTTGGCCAAGGAGAGCAAGGAAGGACTAGACAGAGAAATGCTAGATTACGCTGTATAGTCACCAAAATTGATCTAAAAAAAACCTCCTTGCTCTTTCTTTTATTAGGGGTTTGTCCTAACACAGAAGGGTGCCGCCCTAAAGGGAGGGGGAAAGCAAGCTGGAGACACCCATGTGATTTTGGTTAGCTATGTGTGAGCATGTAGGTGGAACTAACTAAAGCAAGGGCACTTAGGTAAAGTGGTCAGAATGACCCAGACACTTCAGTTATGCAACGCTGCGGCCATGGAAGATGTCCTCGAATGGAAGATTGTCCTCGAAAGTCTAGACGAAAGTCCAGACGTAAGATGCTAAAGATGTCCTAGAAGGTCTAGTTACGCAATGTTCCGGCCATGAAGCAAGGCAGTTGTCACCCCGGCCCTTTTTAACACTTTGTAACACTTAAACATTATACTACAGCCTAGTATAGCAAGCAATAATCATTTACTGGTTATATCAAATAAGAAAAAATATGGCAATATGTATTATGTATGTATTAGGTATATATGAGCACAAGCAAATATTCAATCAAGCAAATATTCAATCAACCCTCGATAATTAACTCAACAGTAACTCAACAAGCTGTCAAAATTCTCTCTACTCATAATACGCTGCCTTTTAGTGCTATCTATAGGTAAAACGGCGTCATTATAGATTGAACGCAACAATGCGTGAGTGGGTCGTGCAGCATATGCGTTAATTACTTAACGTGATTAATTAAAAAAAAAAAATTGCCGCCGTTAACGCAATAAATTTGATAGCTCTACTTTAAGCCAAAACTACTCTGGATGAGTGTAAGACATTTTGTCTGTAACGTTAAATACAATTAGAAAACGATTTAAATAAAAAAATATATATATATATATTTAAAAAAGGCATGGCCGATATTTTTTTGCCGATTCCGATACTTTGAAAATGACGTAATCGGACGTAATGACGTAATCTTTATGTACAACAATTTAGCAAAGCGCAGATGACGGGAAATCTGCCGTTTAGCCCCGCCTGTCATTATAGTGCTCTAGCGTTCCCAGCTGGTGGATGACGTCGGCAGGGTCACGATTTCAGCTGATTTAGAATTCAGTTTAGAATTCGTTTTTTCGGGGGGTTTGTTTGGGGTTTTCTTTTGAGTTTAGTTTGATTTTGTTTTGCTGGTTTGATTTGACTTTGGGTTTAGGTTAGATTTAGGTTTGGTTTGACTTAGTTTTGTCTTGGTTTGAGTTAGGAAATACGATAACTGTTTATTACCATCCACCAGATTATATAAGGAAGGCCGGATTCGGTCCCTCCGATCAAGAAAGCGGCGTCTACATTAGATTTCCATACCCCAGACACCTTTATGTTTTATTTATTTCATATCCTGGTGGCTTGATTTGGTTTAGTTTGGTGTTTTTTTTATTTTGTGTTGTGTTGTGGTTTGTATGGGGTTTTGGTTTAGTTTGGGTTTTGTTTTGTTTGGGGTTTTCTTTTGGGTTTAGTTTTTGTTTTGCTGGTTTGATCTGACTTTAGGTTTAGGTTAGATTTAGGTTTGGTTTGACTTAGTTTTGTCTTGGTCTGATTTAGTTTTTGGTTTTCTTTTGATTTAGTTTGGTATGGTTTGGTTTTAGTATGAGTTGGTTTTGTTTTTAACTCAACGTCTAACTGGAAATGAATGCTCTTGTGTCAGTGCTAGACTTCCAATCCATTTGGACTGTCTGAACATTGGACAACAATGGACTGAACAATAAATAGAACTGACTGAATGATTTCTCTTTTCTACGTACTTTCATGATCAGTGCAGGAATTCTCCCCTAAAAATCTATTTGAAAGCATCCCGCAATCCATATTGCACCCCACCATGTCCTTGGCAGAGGTAATAATAGGTCAGCGGACAAGTTTCACGTGGGAAATGAGCGTATTTGAGCTACGATTCCCACAGTCCATTCTGTAACCAAATTCCTTTTGATCCTGGCTTTCTCGGCGCTTCGTCCAATATGGCTAATTTATCTTTGACCTGCCCACGCTGATCTCCGCTCCAGCGTGTCGGCGAGCTCATCAGGAGTTTTGCGCCGCTTCTCCCTCCGAGGGTTGGACTTTGATTAGATTTTCTCACGCAATTTGGCGGAGAGGTGAGCGTCGGATCACGTCAAATGTTTTCATTAAGTCGGACGAGCTGCTCGGCGTCCGATCGGAGCGGTTAGGCTTGTCACAAGTCATTACGCGCACAAACCGGGACCGAACGTTTATTGCACGCTCTTTAAATATCCCGTTTATTGCGATGACCAGGAGTGTCTGAATTTAATTGATTGATAGATAATTAAATCAATAATTATATCAATCATTATTTGTATTTTAAAAATATTTTTTAAGAAATATTTTCCTTTTTTATTTTAATATATATTGATATTTTCCTCAACTTTGATTTATTCAGGTACATCCAGAACTCACAGCCATACCTGAACAACATGACGGCGGCGGGATGCATGATGGCGCTGGCCGCCGTCTTCCCGCTCGGCATCGACGGACATCACGTGCACCGATCGCAGTTCCCCGTCGTTTGCCAGGTGAGAAAAACCAGTATGTTGCACCTAACATTCATTTTTCAGGATGGCTTTTTGAGACTATTTCTGTGTGCTTTGTTACAATGGACAGGTATACCAAATTACATGTTCTTGCTACTTAAAATAAAAATAGCTGACTTTCTGTTCAATTTCAGACATGGGTCATTGAGACTTTTTTGCACACCTTGTTATGATTGACTTGTATACCAAATATCACGTCATTAGATGCATCTGGTGTCAGGGGCTGAATTTTTTTGTTAATTTTAAAAGGGTGGTTGAAGTGTGAAGTAGCCACTTGAAACAAAAATGGCTGACTTCCTGTTCAATTTCAGACATGGGTCCTTGAGACTTTTTTGAGCACCTAGTAATGTTGAACATGTCCACCAAATTTCATGCCATTAGATGAAACTTGTGTCAGGGGCTGAATTTTTTTTTGTTAATTTCGAAAGGGCGCTAGATGTGTGGAATAGCTACTTGAAACAAAAATGGCTGACTGACTGTTCAATTTCAGACATGGGTTCTAGAGACTTTTTTTGTGCGCGTTTTTGTGATTGACAAGTCCACCAAATTTAATGATATTAGATGAAACTGGTGTTGGGGGCTGAATTTTTTTGTCAATTTTGAAAAGGCCCTGGAGGTGTGAAATAGCTGCTTAAAACAATTATAGCCGACTTATTATTCAATTTCAGACATGAGTTCTTCAGACTTTTTTGTGCGACTTCTTATGATTGAGAATTTTTTGTTCATGTTATTATGATGGACATGTCTACTAATTTTTATAGCGTTACACGAAACTGGTGTCAGGGGCTGAATTTTTTGTTAATTTTGAAAAGGCCCTGGAGGTGTGAAATAGCTGCTTAAAACAATTATAGCTGACTTTCTGTTCAAATTCAGACATGGGGTCTTGAGACTTTTTTGTGCGCCTTGTTATGATTCACATGTCCACCAAATTTCATGTCATTAGATGAAACTGGTGTCAGGGGCTGAATTTTTTTGGTTGATAATCAAGGGGGGCTTGAAGTGTGAAGTAGCTACTTGAAACAAAAATGCCTGACTTCCTGTTTAATTTCAGACATGGGTTCTTGAGACTTTTTTGTGTGCCTTATTATGATCCATATGTCTACCAAATTTAATGCCATTAGATGAAACTGGTGTCAGGGGCTGAATTTTTTTGTTAAATCTAAAAGGGCGCTGGATGTGTGGAATTGTTTCTTGAAAAAAAAAATGACCGACTTATTGTTCAATTTCAGACATGGGTCCTTGAGACTTTTTTGTGCGCCTTGTTATGATTGATTTGTCCACCGAATTCAATGCCATTAGATGAAACTGGTGTCAGGGGCTGAATTTTTTATGTTAATTTCAAAAGGGCGCTGGATGTGTGGATTAGCTTCTTGAAAAAAAAATGGCTGACTTACTGTTCGATTTCAGCCATGGGTTCTTGAGACTTTTTTGTGCGCATGGTTATTATTGATATGTCTACCAAATTTCATGTCATTAGTTGAAACTGGAGTCAGGGACTGAATTTTTTTGTTAATTTTAAAAGGGCGGTTGAAGTGAGAAGTAGCTGCTTGAAACAAAAATGGCTGACTTCCTGTTCAATTTCAGACATGGATTCTTGTGACTTTTTTGTGCGCCTTGTTATGATTGATATGTCCACCGAATTTCATGCCATTAGATGAAACTGGTATCAGGGGCAGAATTTTTTTGTTAATTTCAAAAGGGCGCTGGATGTGTCGAATAGCTACTTGAAACAAAAATGGCTGACTTACTGTTCGATTTTAGACATGGGTTCTTTGGACTTTTTTGTGCACCATGTGATGATTGACAAGTCCACCAAATTTCATGTCATTAGATGAAACTGGAGTCAGGGACTGAATTTTTTTGTTAATTTTAAAAGGGTGGTTGAAGTGTGAAGTAGCTATTTGAAACAAAAATGGCTGACTTCCTGTTCAATTCCAGACATAGGTTCTTGAGACTTTTTTGTGTGCCTTGTTATGGTTGATATGTCCACCGAATTTCATGCCATTAGATAAGACTGGTGTCAGGGGCTGATTTTTTTTTTTTGTTAATTTCAAAAGGGCGCTGGATGTGTGGAATAGCTACTTGAAACAAAAATGGCTGACTTCCTGTTCAATTTCAGACATAGGTTCTTGAGACTTTTTTGTGCGCCTTATTATGGTTGATATGTCCACCGAATTTCATGCCATTAGATGAAACTTGTGTCAGGGGCTGATTTTTTTTTCTTGCTTTCCAAAGGACACTTGAAGGGTAAAATGGCTGCTTTAAAACAAAATGCCCAATTTCTTATTCTATTAAAGTCATGGATTCTTGACTTTTTTTGTGCGCCTTATTATTATGGAAATGTCTTCCAAATATCATGTCAGTAGGTGAAACTGGGCTTTTTTTCTCCCTCTCCAACTTTCTATCCGTATCTAATGAGCAAGGGAGTTTTGCTGCTGTAAATTCAAACTTTTTAATGGGTTTAATCCAGATGGATTTGGTCTATGTTAAGAATGTTATTGGAACATTAATCTACCTCTTTTTGCCCTTTGGAAAACTTAAAGCACAATAACAAAAATTGCTTTTCCTCTACGGGTCTGCGCCGGTAATTAGCGGCCCACCTTTGGGGTTAACGACAGATGAAGCTTAATATCGGGAAGTTTAATATTGGCTTCCTTTTCGCTCTCATGAAAATTTGAAAGTGTTTTTCTTTTTGTGTGGGTAGTTTCGCCTGTGGCTGCTGGGTTTGGGCTTCAGTTTGGCGTACGGCAGCATGTTCACCAAGATTTGGTGGGTCCACACGCTCTTCACCAAGAAGGACGAAAAGAAGGAGAAGAAGAAGGTATGGCTTTCACGCAAAGGGGTTTAAGTCGGGGATTGGCTGATAAGTAGAGCGTTTTTTCATGGTGGATTCATCGCCGATTGTTTTTGCCAAGATGTGATTAGGAAGATAATCATCTGCTTTTATCAAAGCTTAGACAAATTCGACAATATTTAGTTTTTTTCCCACATTTTTTAAAAATTTAAAACATTCATCAAAATTAGAACAAACTAAAAACTGTAATATGAGTTAGCAATCAGTAACATTTTATAAATGAAATTGAATTTTTCCATTCCCCCCATTTTTGTTTTTTAATAAATAAATCGATACAAATTAAAATAGATAAGTGAAAAGTTGATTACTTGCTGTTTTTTTTCTGAACATTATTCATTAATCTTATATTACTATATGATTTAAATCTTATTAACTTAATATTATTAAGTCATAAATTTCAGATATTTCAAATACACATAATAAAACTATAGAACAATTTTTAAAATAATACACAGGTAACAAAAATAACAATAAATTTTGAAACAGACTATTTACTGCTATTTCAAACTTTATTGAAATTAGTAATACTTGAAAACATATACAGTGGTATGAAAAAGTGAACCTTTTTTCGTCACATTTCTGCATAAAATCGCCATCAAATTTGATCTGATCTTTGTCAAAATCACACAGATGAAAAAACAGTGTCTGCTTTAACTAAAACCACCCAAACATTTATAGGTTTTCATATTTTAATAGGGGTAGCATGCAAACAATGACAGAAGGGGGGAAAATAAATAAGTGAACCCTCTGCCTAAGGAGACTTAAAGAGCAATCAAAACCCATTTTTACCAAACATTTTAAGTCAGGTGTATGCCCAATCACTGATGAGTGGTTTAAAGCTGCCCTGCCCACTATAAAACACACACCTAGTAAGAAATTTCTTAATGAGAAGCATTGTCTGATATGCGTTATGGCTCAGTCAAAACAGCTGTCTGAAGACCTACGATCAAGGATTGTTGATTTGTATAAAGCTAGAAAAGATACAAAACTATCTCTAAAAGTCTGGATATTCATCAATCGACAGTCAGAGAAGTTGTCTACAAATGGAGAGAGTTTGGCATTGTTGCTTCTCTCCCGAGGAGTGGCGGTCCACCAAAGATGACGCCAAGAGTTCAGCGCAGAATACTCAGAGAGGTAAAAAAAAAAACCTAGAGGGTCTGCTAAAGACTTATAGAAATCACTGGCAGAGTCCAATATCTCTGTGCACACATCAACTATATGTAAAACAATGGCCAAGAATGGTGTTCATGGGAGGACTCCACAGAGGAAGCCACTGCTGTCTAAAAAAACATTGTTGCTCATTTAATGTTCGCAAAAAGGTACTTGGACATGCCACAAAAGTTTTGGCCGAATATTTTGTGGACTGATGAAACCAAAGTTGAATTGTTTGGGAGTAACACACAACGTCATGTGTGGAGGAAAAATGGAACAGCTCACCAACATCAACACTTCAACCCCACCGTGAAGCATGGTGGAGGGAGCGTCATGATTTGGGGCTGTTTTCCTGCCTCAGGACCTGGACAACTTGCAATCATTAATGGAAGAATGAATTCAAAAGGATGTTTTGCAGGAAAACCTGAGGAAGAGTCAGACAGTTAAAGCTAAAAAGAGGGTGGATGCTGCAAGAAGACAATGATCCAAAACACAGAAGTACATCAACTTCAGAATGGTTTCAGAAGAACAAAATACATGTTCTGGTCTGGAGTGGCCAAGTCAAAGTCCAGACTTTGAGATGCTGTGGCATGACCTAAAGACAGCGATTCATGCCAGACATCCCAGGAATCTGACTGAACTTCAGCAGTTTTGTAGAGAAGAATGGGCCAAGATTAGTCCTGATTGATGTGCCAGACTGATTTGCAGCTACAGGAAGCGTCTGGTTGAAGTTATTGCTGCCAAAGGGAGGTCACAAAATATTAAATGTGATGGTTCACTTACTTAATTTTACCCTTTCTGTCATTGTTTGCATACTATTCTCAATAAAATATGAAAACCTATAAATGTTGGGGTGATTTTAGTGAAAGCAGACACTGTTTTTTCATCTGTATGATTTTGACAAAGATCACATTTGATGGGGATTTTATGCATAAGTGTGATTTAAAAAAAACAAAAAAAAGGTTGAGATACTTTTTCATATCACTGCAAATACGTAAAAATAAATTCAAATAGAATATTGACGATTTTGGTTTTCATGGTTTATCATTCAAAATACACTGTTTACTTAAAAATGTTTGTCCAAAATAAACAAAATTACTATTACATTTAAAAATATGTAAATAAATGAATATTTAGTAGTAATTTTTTCACATTCATTCATTCGCTGCCAGCAAATGGATCGGACATCTATCGCCGTCAATGGCAACCGACGAGTTAACAAGCTTTTGTGTTTGCCTCAGCAACAGCTGGAGCCGTGGAAGCTGTACGCCACGGTGGGGGTGCTGTTGGGCGTCGACTTCCTGTCTTTGGTCATCTGGCAGATCGTGGACCCGCTTCACATCACTGTTGAGGTTAAACCATCAAATCCTTCATTTTAACGTCTTTATGCCATTGACGCCCCTGGACGTCCAATCATGTACATGACAAATGAGTTTATCACTAGTAGATGTCCAATCCATATGAAGCGGGAGGCTGGCAGCAAATGTTCATTCGCTGCCAGCCTCCAGCTTCAAATGGGTTGGACGACTAGAGCTTTCAATGGCAGCTAAAGAGGTGACAAATGTACATAAAGCATTGGAGGATTACATAAATACATAAAAACGCCTAGCTAAATATAGAAAATTTAAATTAAAGTACCAATTAATTGAGAATAAAAACGAATAAAAAGGTTGAGAAATAATATTAAAGGTAAAAATACAAGGCAAAACACTACCGATTTTGTCCACCGGTGTCGCTAAAATCGACTAACACTGAGAAGTTATCAAGTGTTGCTTTAAATTCTTTTTTTTTTTTAATCTTTTTTTTTTTTTTTTTTTTTAAACACTTTAATCTTTATTTTTATGGAAATTTCTTCTGATATTTTTCATCTTTTTAAAATTTTGATTTTAATTGACTTTCTAATTTTTTTTTATTTTGATTTTTCCCCCCTTCCATTTACTTTTATTTCTTTCTAATCGTTTTTTAATCTAATTTTTAAAAAATCCTATTAGTATTAAATAAATAAATTTAATTTTTATGTTTTATTATTTTCAATTACTTTCTGTTTGACTATTATTTATTATTATATCTTAATATTTATTATCATTTTGTCATGCTTGTCCTGCTGCAACACTCGACTTTGTCCTATAGGGGATCAATAAAGAATGAACTTAGCTTAGCTTAGTTTTGTATATCTTAGTTTAGCCCCGGCTTATTTTAGCTTAGTTTAGTTTACCTTACTTTAGCTTATCTTTGGTTATCTTAGCTTACTTTAGCATAGCTTAGGGTGACCATATTTTGATTTCCAAAAAAGAGGACAGTTGGCAGCAGCCTCGAGATACTTAAATTTGACTGAATGTTTACTCAAAGATGCCTTAGTGTTCTGTACAAATCGTCACTCAAAAAACTGACATTTTCATGAATTTATAAAACCCCGCCGGACGCCCTGGACAGGATGTAAATAGTGGACATGTCTGGGCAAAAGAGGACGTTTGGTCACCCTAGCTTAGTATTCTGTGCAAATCGTCAGTCAAAAAAAAAAATGGACATTTTCATGAATTTATAAAACCCCACCGGATGCCCCGGACAGGATGCAAAAAGTGGACATGTCCGGGAACAGAGGACGTTTGGTCACCCTAGCTTAGTATTCTGTGCAAATCCTCAGTCGAAAAAAATTAACATTTTTATGAATTTATAAAACCCCGCCGGACGCCCTGGACAGGATGTAAATAGTGGACATGTCTGGGCAAAAGAAGACATTTGGTCACCCTAGCTTAGTATTCTGTGCAAATCGTCAGTCAAAAAAAAGTAACATTTTTATGAATTTATAAAACCCCACCGGACGCCCCCGGACAGAATGTAAAAAGTGGACATGTCCGGGCAAAAGAGGACGTTTGCTCACCCTAGCTTAGTATTCTGTGCAAATCCTCTGTCGAAAAAAATTTACATTTTTATGAATTTATAAAACCCCGCCGGACGCCCTGGACAGGATGTAAATAGTGGACATGTCCGGGCAAAAGAGGACGTTTGGTCACCCTAGCTTAGTATTCTGTGCAAATCGTCAGTCAAAAAAAAAAATGGACATTTTCATGAATTTATAAAACCCCACCGGATGCCCCGGACAGGATGCAAAAAGTGGACATGTCCGGGAACAGAGGACGTTTGGTCACCCTAGCTTAGTATTCTGTGCAAATCCTCAGTCGAAAAAAATTAACATTTTTATGAATTCATAAAACCCCGCCGGACGCCCTGGACAGGATGTAAATAGTGGACATGTCTGGGCAAAAGAGGACATTTGGTCACCCTAGCTTAGTATTCTGTGCAAATCGTCAATCAAAAAAAAGGAACATTTTTATGAATTTATAAAACCCCACCGGACGCCCCGGACAGAATGTAAAAAGTGGACATGTCCGGGCAAAAGAGGACGTTTGCTCACCCTAGCTTAGTATTCTGTGCAAATCCTCTGTCGAAAAAAATTTACATTTTTATGAATTTATAAAACCCCGCCGGACGCCCTGGACAGGATGTAAATAGTGGACATGTCTGGGCAAAAGAGGACGTTTGGTCACCCTAGCTTAGTATTCTGTGCAAATCGTCAGTCAAAAAAAAATGGACATTTTCATGAATTTATAAAACCCTGCCGGTTGCCCCAGACAGGATGTAAAAAGTGGACATGTCCGGGCAAAAGAGGACATTTGGTCACCCTCGCTTAGTATTCTGTGCAAATCATCAGTCAAAAAAAAAAGATTTTCATGAATTTATAAAACCCCGCCGGACGCCCTGGACAGGATGTCAAAAGTGGACATGTCCGGGCAAAAGAGGATGTTTGATCACCCTAGCTTAGTATTCTGTGCAAATCGTCACTCAAAAAACGGAAATGTTCATAAATTTATTAAACACAGCCGGACGCCCCGGACAGGATGCAAAAAGTCGACATGTCCGGGCAAAGGAGAACGCTTGGTTACCCTAGCTTAGTATTCTGTGCAAATCGTCAGTCAAAAAAATTGACATTTTTATGAATTTATAAAACCCCACCGGACGCCCCGGACAGAATGTAAAAAGTGGATATGTCCGGGCAATTGAGGACGTTTGGTCACCCAGCTTAGGTTAGTTTAGCTTAGGTTACTTTATCTTACCTTATCTGATGTAATTGTGTATTCCTCCAATGCTTTTTTGCTGTATATTTTGTTAATTTAAATTCCATCATCAAGTTTTTGATGTTTGAAATTGCTGCGGTGTTGAGCAGAAGTTCACCCGAGAAGCCCCCAAAGTGGATTTGGATGTCCTGATCCAGCCTCTGCTGGAGCACTGCAGTTCCGAGAAGATGAACACGTGGCTCGGTGCGTTTTTACTCTTCTTTCTCTCCATGACAAAATGCGGCGCTTGAACTCTTATGTGGGTCACCAAGTAGGTCGAGGCCTGCTAGCATTTGGCGGACAAGCGCTGTCTTTAACTGTGGGCGGGCGGGCGTGCGTGATGCGCACCGACTTCTGGTACTTTCATCTTGTCAATAAGACCATGCCGAGAAGAGGCGCGCATGACAAACATCTTGTTAAAAGTAAAAACATTTTATGTTGCGAGAAGCGCGTTATTTATTGATGTTACTTTTAATCAGAAAGCGTAAGAAGCTCGCACCCCGCGGAGGCTCGATCAGCCCCGAGCAGTTTGATGTGAGAGCCAATTCAAAAGCTGATTCAAAATCTTGCGTCTTCGAAGATAAAACCGGCCGAGTCAATGCTACTGCAATCGTTCGTTCAAAGTCCAGCGTGCTCACCATGGAACGTGTGATTCCCGTATAAATGAATATATACGTATGTGTAAATAATATCAGAATAATAATAAGTAAGTCTTTTCCATGGCCTCGCCGAACTCCTCCCATGACTGACTTTTTGGTTCAGCGACCGCTTGGCCAGCCGGTATCTGTCAGCTGGCTACAGAGTCTTCAGCTTGATGGCATCCCTTACTGCTGATGTCTGGGTTCGGGATTGCCACCACGACAGGCGCCAACCACCTTATGGCCACAGCTTTGATCAGTCGCCTCAACAATGGAGGAGCGGAACATGGCCCAGCCAGCCATCCATCCATCATCTACAGCTTGATACGGGGTTGGGTCGCGGGGGCAGCAGCTTCAGCAGGGAAGCCCACACTTCCCTTCACCCAGTCGCCTCAAGCAGCTCCTCCGGCTGGATCCCAAGGCGTTCCCAGGCCAGCTGAGAGACAGTCTCTCTAGCGTGCCCTGGGACGTCCCGGAGGCCTCCTGCCAGTGGGACATGCCCAGAACACCTCAACAGGAAGGCATCCGGGAGGCATTGGAACCAGATGCCAAAGCCACCTGAAGTGACTCCTCTCAACGCAGAGGGGTAGCGGCTTGAAACCGATTCCCTCCCGGACAACCGAGCTTCTCACCCTATTTATAAGGGAGAGCCGCTCATTTCGGCTGCTTGTATCCGGGATCTTGTTCTTTCGGTCATGACCCACAGGTCGTGACCACAGGTTATGGTAGGAACCTAGCTAGACTGGTAAATCGAGAGCTTGGCCTTTCAGCTCGGCTCCATCTTCAACACTACGGACTGGTGCAGAGTCCCCATCACTGCAACGATCCACCTGTTGATCTCCCACTCCCTCCTACCCTCACTCGTGAACAAGACCCCAAGATACTTGAACTCCTCCATTTGGGGCAGGATCTCATCCCGACCCGGAGAGGGCCTTTTCTGACTGAGGACCATGGTCTCGGATTTGAAGGTGCTGATCTTCATCCCGACCACTTCACACTTGGCTGCGAACCGCTCTAGTGAGAGTAGGAGGTCGCGGCTCGATGAAGCCAACAGCACCACATCATCTGCAAAAAGCAGAGATGCAATGCTGAGGCCACCAAACCGGACACCTTCAACACTTCGGCTGCACCTAGAAATTCTGTCCATAAAAATTATGAACAGAATTGGAACAGTGGACCAGCTTTACACCCTCGGCAGGGTGCATGGGAGTTTGCCCAACCAGTCTACATGTGTTTTGTGGATTTGGAGAAGGCTTTCGACCGTGTGCCTCGGGGAATCCTGTGAGGGGTGCTCCGGGAGTACGGGGTATCGAGCCCCTCAGTAAGGGCTGTTCGGTCCCTGTACGCCCAGTGTCAGAGTTTGGTCTGCATTGCCGGCAGAAAGTCGAATTCTTTCCTAGTAAGGGTTGGACTCCACCAAGGCTGCGCTTTGTCTCCGATTCTGTTCAACATGGCCCACTCGGACTCAATGTCCCCCACCTCCCCCGGGACAAAGGAGAAGTTCTGCTGGAGGTGGGTGTTGAAGCTCTCTCTGACAGGGTTTTCTGCCAGACGTTCCCAGCAGAACCTCACAATCCATTTGGGTCTGCTAGGTCCGACCAGCATCTTCCACCACCATCGGAGCCAACACACAAAGAAGGTGGTGATCAGTTGACAGTTCTGCCTCTCTCTTCACCCAAGTGTCCAAAACATGCGGCCGCAATCTGATGTCACGACTACAAAGCCGATCATCGAACTGCGGCTGAGGGTGTCCTGGTGCCAAATGCACATATGGACACTCCTATGTTTGAACAAGGTGCTCGTTATGGACGATCCGTGGCAAGCACAGAAGTCCAATAACAGAACACCGCTCGGGTTTTTTCGGGGGGGGGGGCCTTCCTCCCAATCACGCCCCTACAGGTCTCACTGTCATTGCCCACGTGAGCGCTGAAGTCCCCTAGCAGAGTGAGGGAGTCTCCCGAGGGAGCGCTCTCCAGCGTACCCTCTAAGGACTCCAAAAAGCGTGGGTACTCTGAGCGGTGCCTAGGCTCAAACAACTGTCAAGAACCCCCCCCCCCCCCCCCCCCCCCCACCAAAAGGTGGAGGGAGGCTACCCTCTCGTCTAGTGGGTTAAACCCCAACGTACAGGTGCCAAGCCTGGGGGCAATAAGTATGCCCACACCTGCTCGGCGCCTCTCACCGTGGGCAACTCCAGACAGGAAGAGACTCCAGCCCCTCTCGAGAGGATTGGTAGTAGACCCCAAACTGTGTGTGTAGGCGAGTCCGACTATATCTGGTCGGAACATCTCTGCCTCACACATCAACTCGAGCTCCTTCCCTGCCACAGGGGTGACATTCAATGTCCCAAGAGCTAGCTTCTGTAGCTGGGGGTCGGATCGCCAAGGCCCCCCGCCTTTAGCCCCTGCCCAACTCACTGTGCACCTGACCCCTTTGGTCCCTCCCAGTGGTGGTGAGCCCATGGGGAGGGGGATCCACGTTTCCTTTCCGGGCTGTGCCCGGCCGGGCCCCATGCATACAGGGCCGGACACCAGATGCTCAGCTTCGAGCCCCGCCTCCAGGCTTGGCTGCAGAGGGGGGCCCCCGGTAACCCTTGTCCGGGCAAGGAAAAACTGACTCAATTTCTGACTCCATTTATATTCGTCATCATCGGGGGTCTTTGGAGCAATGATTTGTCTGGTCCCTCACCTAAGACCTGTTTGCCATTGGTGACCCTGCCAGGAGCATAAAGCCCCAGACAACATAGCTCCTAGGATCAGTGGGACACACAAACCACCTCCAATACGACATGGTGATGACTCACGTAGGGGTACGGCGAAGCTCTTGATTTACCAGTCGATCTACGTTCCTACCCTCTGTTGGGTATTGTTTGTTTCCTCCTACTGTCACCGGCAATTGCGGCACCTCGTCGTCCAGCCCCGGTACCTCGCTGTCTAGCTCCCTTCTCGGTACCCCGGGCAGCCAGGATGTCGGCATGCGCAGCCGGGACGTCAGAACGGGCACCTCGGGCAGCCGGGGACACTAAAATGAAACAAACAATACCTAACACTCTCAGCTTTGGTCACGAGCTATAGGTCGTGACCAAAAGAACAAGATCAGGCATCTGGTTCGGATGTTAGGTTAGTTAGTTAGTTAGTAAACCCTAACCCTAGGGTGACATTTTAATGACATTATGTGTTTATTTATTTAAATTTGGCAGTCCCGGTTTGAGTACCAGTGACAGAAATAGACATTCATTGGCGTACCGGGACTCCCGGTCTGAATGGATCGGACGTCTGTTGTCGTGAATGGTCTCACGCTGCCCCTTGCAGGTGTGGTTTACGGCTACAAGGGTCTCCTGTTACTGCTGGGCATCTTCCTGGCCTACGAGACCAAGTCAGTGTCCACGGAGAAGATCAACGACCACCGGGCGGTGGGCATGGCCATCTACAATGTAGCGGTGAGTGGCGCGGCGCGCATGTAGGTCGCAGGCCTTGGCAGAAGTCCTCTCTTTAACAATGTCGTGTGGTCGGCGCAGGTGCTTTGTCTGATCACGGCGCCGGTCACCATGATCCTGTCGTCGCAGCAGGACGCCTCTTTCGCCTTCGCCGCCCTGGCCATCGTCTTCTCCGCCTACATCACACTGGTGGTGCTCTTTGTGCCAAAGGTAAAAATATGAAGTAGAATAAATAAATGAAAACTAGAAAATACAACATTCCCGTTGATATCAAGTCTCTTCTTCTAGATATTGGGTCACTTCCTTGTGATTTAAGGGCATTTTGGGGTCACTTCCTGTTAATATCGGATCACTATCTTGTGATTTGGGGGCATTTTGGGTTCACTTTTTGTTGGTATCAGGTAACTTCCTGTTGATTTGGGGGCATTTTATTGTCACTTCCTGTAGACATTGGGTCACTTCCTACAGGCATTGCAGGGTCACTTGCTGTTGATATCGGGTCACTTTCTGTTGATTTGGGGGCATTTTGGGGTAACTTCCTGTTGATACCAGGTCATTTCATTGCCACTTCCTGTAGATTTGGGGCGTTTTGGGGGTCACCGCCTTTTTATGTCAAGCCACTTCCAGTTGATTTGGAGGCCAAAAAAAAAAAAAGATACATAAAAAAAGATGAGCTGAGAACATTGTTACAGAGGAAACACTGCCATCTAGAGGAAGGTTGGATCAATGCAGCTTCAGAGAGACACACACACACCCAATGTATCACCCCTTGACGCCTATATTTAATTCATCTATATGCAAAATTATTAGAGGAATAGATAATCTGAACATGAAAATTATAATCTGAAAATTTTAAGTGTATTTATAATCAAGATAAAAATATAATCCTGAAAAAATATAAGACAATGTATTAATTTAATTTATTCAAAATAAAAACATTTGGGGGGGTGAAAAATAAAATATTTTGTGAATACATTCCTCCCTTTATATTTTGGAATTTTTTGTATATTTAAATAATAGATAGACATTAGGGCTGTCAAAAATATCGCGTTAACGGGCAGTAATTAATTTTTTAAATTAATCACGTTAAAATATTTGACGCAATTAACGCACATGCCCCGCTCAAACAGAATAAAATGACGGTACAGTGTGACGTCAACTTGTTACTTGTTTTGTGGTGTTTGGCGGTCTCTACTGGCGCTTGGGTCCAACTGATTTTATGGGTTAGTACCATGAGTGTAATTAATGACATCAACAGTGGCGAGCTACTAGTTTATTTTTTGATTGAAATTTTAATCAAACGAAAACATTAAGAGGGGTTTTAATATAAAATTTCTATAACTTGTACGAACATTTATCTTTTAAGGACTACAAGTCGTTCTATCCATGGATCGTTTTAACTGAATGTTAATAATGTTAACGCCATCTTGTTGATTTATTGTTATAATAAACAAAAACAGTACTTATGTGCCGTATGTTGAATGTATATATCCATCTTGTGTCTTTCCATTCCAACAATAATTTACAGAAAAATAAGTCATATTTTATCGATGGTTTGAATTGTGATTAATTACGATTAATTACGATTAATTTTTAAGCTGTAATTAACTTGATTAAAAATTTTAAGCGTTTGACAGCCCTAATAAATATATTTAAATAATAGATAAATACATGTTTGTATTCTTAATGAATTTTGCATATTGAGATTTTTTTTAATTTTCAGCTCTATTTTTCAATTTGGGTTTTCCATTGTGGCTCATCAAATAATGAATAAGCTCACTATTATAATTTCTTATAATAATTAGAAATGTAATGAAAGAAAAGGACAAAAGACGAATTTGTTATTTAATTGAATTTAAAATATATTTCAATAATAAAATAAGTGATCAATAGATTCACTATTACTATTTGATTTGATCTATTTATTTAACAGCAATGTTAATGGCAACAACATGCCCTTCCCTTTAACTTAAAATGTAAAATTTTAAAAACTCAACTTTTTTTTCCAGCCAATGTTACAAGACATTTTACTGTAACTAGGGGTATGACAAATATCGAAATGGTTATATATCGTGATACTTTGTATCCAAAAGGTTATCGATATGCCCCAGTCAAGAATCGAGATATGGTTTTAAAAAGGTGTCAATGTTTTTTAAAAAAAAAAGGAACCATCAAGATGCTACCAAAATCTTCCACCATAATAGTGTCTCAGTTAACTCTAGGGCTGCCATTGACGGTGCTCGACGCCCAATCCATTTAGACTGAGAACGTTGGTTCATTCAAAACCAGACCATTCACAGTCATTCGGTCCGATTTTCGGGGCATTTACTGGTCACTTGCTGTTCATTTTAGGGCATTTTCAGGTCATTTCCTGTTGAGTTTGAGTCACTGCCTATTCATTTGGGTGATACGCAGGTCACCTCCTGTTCTGTAACTCAAAATAAACAGGAAGTGACCCATAAAATACCCCAAAATCAACAGGAAGTAATTGAAAAATCAACAGGTAAATAACCTTAAATGGCCCAAAATGACCTCATTACCTGGCATTGGCTGCCACTGACGGCCATAGAAGTTCAATTCGTTTGAAGTGGGAGGGATGGCAGCGAATGAATGAATGTTCATTCGCTGCCACCCTCCCAGTTCAAATGGATTTGACGTCTACTAGTAGGGTTGTTCCGATCATGTTTTTTTGCTCCCGATCCAATCGTTTTAGTTTGAGTATCTGCCGATCCCGATATTTTCCGATCCGATTGCTTTTTTTTTTTGCTCCCGATTCAATTCCAATCATTCCTGATAATTTTTCCCGATCATATACATGTTGGCAATGTATTAAGAAAAAAATGAATAAAACTCGGACGAATATATACATTCAACATGCAGTACATAAGTACTGTATTTGTTTATTATGACAATAAATCCTCAAGATGGCATTTACATTATTAACATTCTTTCTGTGAGAGGGATCCACGGATAGAAAGACTTGTAATTCTTAAAGGATAAATGACTATGTATATTGTGACTAAATATTGCCATCTAGTGTATTTGTTGAGCTTTCAGTAAATGATACTGTAGCCATTTAACTGTTCTGCCCAAATGCATGATGGGAAGTGCAACCATGACTGTGCGTAGTGGCACCAATTGATATATCTTCTCTGCGTTGGGAAGTAACATAGGGTGTAAAGGAAAAGATCAACCACTACCGTTCTTCCCCACATTGCTTCCCACGATATTTCTATTTGTTGAGAGAGGGATTTTAAGGCTTTAGCCAATTAAAAAGAGGCTCCAAAGACTGCCAAAATTCTCTTTACTCATTTCACGCTGCCTGTTAGCTCTATATATAGGTAAAACGGCACCATTATAGATTGAACGCGACAATGCGTGAGTGGGTCGTGCAGCGCATGCGTCAATTGCATTAAATATTTTAACGTGATTACTTTAAAAAAGATTCATTACCGCCGTTTACACGATAAATTTGATAGCCCTACTTTAAGCCAAAACTAAAGACTCTGGATGAATGTTAGACATTTTGTGTGTAACATTAAATACAATTAGAAAACGATTTAATTAAAATATATATATATATATATATATATATATTAAAAAAAGGCATGTCCGATATATTTTTGCCGATTCCGATACTTTGAAAATGACGTGATCGGACCCGATCGATCGGCATCCCCATCGATCAGGACATCTTTATCTACTAGTGATAAACTCATTCCAACTCACAGCATACACTTGTTTTTCTGTTTATTAGTTGATTGTAGAAAATCCTAGACCAATGTATCAATGTATCGATTATCATTGTATCACCATATCGTCAGATCATCGTTATCGTGAGCTTTGCATCGCAAATCGTATCGTATCGTGAGGTACCAAGAGGTTCCCACTCCTAATTTTAATTCACCGTTTTGTATGTTAAAGATTTTTTTTTAACGCATTAGCCAATGAGATGACTTTTCCGACTGCAGATGCGTCGCCTGATCACGCGTGGCGAGTGGCAGTCCGAGCAGCAGGACACACTGAAGACGGGCTCGTCCACCAACAACAACGACGAGGAGAAGTCGCGGCAGCTGGAGAGAGAGAACCGCGAGCTGCAAAAGATCATCCAGGAGGTCGCTAAAAAAAAAAAAATAAATAAAAAATTCAAAAAATTACAAATATTTTTATTTCAACATGTATTTTAGATTTTTTTTTCTTCATTTAAGAATTATTCATTTCAATACTTCTACATTTATTTTTGTACATACAGTGGTACCTCAAGGCTCGACATACAAAAGCTTTGAAGCGTTTCTTGATTCATATTATAAAAATGATTCATAATAGACCCCGCCCTCTCAGCAATGCAAAAATGTAACTACGATTGACTACAAATGTAAACAAACGCAAAGTGTGCTACACAGTAACAAAGAAAAATATAACTTGCAAACCGCGAAATGAACTAGCTAGCAAGCAATGGCTGCTGAAGTTAGCTGTTTTTAGCGTTACGTGTTTGCTATGAGCTCGGGTAGTCATGTGATAATGTCTGTAGAGGCTGGACCCTAACTAGTTTCACTTAAGCGCCATAGGGCGGTGACAAAGCATTAAAAATAAAGACATGCAATCAGAGTACATGACAGCGAATTTAATGTGGCTATTTACATGTAAAACACGATTCATTGTACGAATGATTGGAAAGCCACTCCAGAACCGATTCAGTTTGAATCTTGAGGCACCACTGTATATTTTTGTCGTACAAAAGCGTTCATTGTCCTTTCAGAAAGAGGAGCGCGTGTCTGCCCTGCGCAACCAGCTGGCCGAGCGGCAAGCCCTGCGTAGCCGCCGCCGCCCGTCGGCGGGCCAGAACCAGAACCACAACGCGGCCCAGCCGGACCCCAAGTCCCTGCTGCCCCCGCCCGGCTACCCCAGCGCCGACAACCACTCGCTGCCGCCGTCTTTCTCCAACTCATCCAACTTGTACCCCGGCGAGAGCAAGATGAGCCGCAACCACTGTCACAACAGCCAGATTCCGCTACTCTACAAGTAGGGCGGAACCGAGGTGGACCACAAGGGCGGGGCTCGGGACCACCTCACACCAACACTGTCGCTAACGGGAGGGCAGGCAGCGAATGGTCGCATTTCGGGGTCGTCGACGGCAGTAGACGTCGGATCCGTTTCCGATAAACTACTTTTTATTATACAACATGCTATTAATCGTAATTAATTCCAAGCGATTAATCACGATTAAATTGATTCCATATATATATATTGACTGTACGTTAAGGGTGGGTAAATAAACGCAGAGTTAACTCACATTAATTAACACGGTTGACTTTTTTTTACTGTGCGTTCTCATTTTCACACTAAGAGTTGATCGCTAAAGTTGACCAAAAATGAAAATTTACCTAGTGTTGCTTTAAATACCCGGACGGATTCGACGTTTATCCCCGTCAATGTTAGTCCCGTCAGAGTAAATGTGTGAATGTCAATACTGTGTGTATTTATGTTGCAAATGAGTGTGTTTGTGTGTCCTATATTCTCTTGTCCTGCTCACTTTTTTTGTCCAATTGAAGCCATTTCCAAGTGACGCCCCCCTGAATAAAATATTACTGCCTTTTTGTGATTGGCGGTCGGTCGCCATGGCCACAGCAAGCACATCTCAGACTCTGAGGCACAGGAGTCAATCCCCTGTCTTTTTTGTGGAAACGTTACACAACCTTTTGTACTCTCTTACACACACACATCGTTGTTGTCATGTTTGACGAGGAAGGCGGTCCCCGTTTTGCACACGACCCCCCGCCCCGCCCATAAACATCCAAGACACTTTGGTCAGCTGTTAGCTGACGTTTATCTGCATGCGCTAACAACTTTTGGACTTGTGTACATAAATGAAGAACACAAGCACAATTGAATTAACATGAGAACGGCATGTGCTCTTCACACAATAATGACACAATTTTAAAGCACTTTTTTATGTTATACGGCGAAATTTTTGTGTTATTTTAGTTTTTTTTACTTCAGTGTTTTCATTTTGGTACGGTGACACAGTCACATGATAAGCACAGCTTTGATGTTAATGATAAATGTTTGTTTAATTTAGTCAAATGTCGTTATTGCAATCCATGTTAGCTCAGGGTGCAGGAGTGGTTATGAGATTGAAATAAATAGGCCATATTTATACATATTTATGAAGAGCGGAGTTAGATTAACGGTGTATCAGATACTGTATGTCACGAATGCAGAACTACGCTGTTAAATCTTGCACATGTACGCAGATGTTTGTGGAAGAAGTCATATTTGTACTCATTCTATTGTATAAGATCATAAATGTTCAGATATTTCCAAAGTATGTGTATGCAAATATGTGAGTTCCATTAAAAAGTTTTACTTTAACTGTATCACCAGACTTGTCCACTAGATGCCACTACAGTCGTTTTGGAGACACGTAAACGTCATTTGGAGGATTTAGAATTTTTGTCTCATTTTCTTCAAACTACATGTATTGTAAACAAAAAATTGAATAACTTTTTGCTAAAAAAAAAAAAAAAAAGACATTTTAAACTGAACACAAGAATGGACTGTAAATAACTGGAGAAAACCAAAAGAGCATAACCAGTGCTCAAACTCCAAGTCCCAGAAGGCACAGCGCGCGTGACGAGACATATTGGCGGCATTTCTCCTCTGTTGTGGTAAGTTGTCACTCCTTTCAAGTAATTAACTCGCGGTAACGCTTTTGTGCTTTAAGGAAATCAAGTTATAAACGTTTTGGACACATGCCAAGCACACAAACTTAGCATTTAACATTAGTAAAGTGTTAAAATGTGTCCTAAATTGACTCCTTAGCTGAGCTGACCTACTTATGGGAGGAGTATGGCGGTTTGTGAAAATAAAAAGGCCCGTCGAAAGGCTCAGTTGTAAATATCGATAAATGACAAAATAAACTGTCAAATTTAGACACCAATGTCTGAAAAATATAAGCGAAACACACGTTGGCTATTTATAAAACAAAATTATTTCTGAAAGTTAATTAGCTTTTAAGCTCTGGGACTAGTTAGCCTGCCAGAGAAAAAAAAAAACCCTAAACAAACAGGTTGCTATTTGTTGCAAAAAATATAACTAAAAATAAATTTATGCTCGGCCAAACGTTGCATTAACACAAATAACGCCTTTGTTTTGTAGTGTTGTGACGCCTACTAGTAGTTTCATTGCGAATTGAAACACAGCTAACGAACTATAAATATATCAAACTATGACCTAGAATGGTGTTCATGGGAGGACTCCACGGAGGAAGCCACTGCTGTCTAAAAAAAAAACATTGTTGCTCATTTAATGTTCGCAAAAAGGCACTTGGACACTCCACAGAACTTTTGGCAAAATGTTTTTTTTTTTTTTTTTTTTTTTTTTTTTGGACTAATACAACCAAAGCTGAATTGTTTGGGAGTAACACACAACGTCATGTGCGGAGGAAAAATGGAACAGCTTACCAACATCAACACCTTATCCCCACAGTGAAGCATGGGAGAGGGAGCACCATGATTTGGGGCTGTCTAGCTACCTCAGGGCCTGGACAACTTGCGATCATTAATGGAAGAATGAATTTAAAAATTTTGCAGGAAAACTTGAGGCCATCTCAGACAGTTGAATCTAAAAAGAGGATGGATTCTGGAACAAGACAATGATCCAAAACACAAAAGTAAATCAACTTCAGAATGGTTTCAAATGAACAAAATACATGTTCTGGGGTGGCCAAGTCAAAGTCCAGCCTTGAACCACATTGAGATGCTGTGGCATGACCTAAAGACATGCCAGTCATCCCAGGAATATGACTGAACTACAGTAGTTTTGTAGCGAAGAATGGGCCAAATTTAGTCCTGATCGATGTGCCAGACTGATATGCAGCTAAGGAAGCGTCTGGTTGAAGTTATTGCTACCCAAGGGGTGGGGGGCACAAAATATTAAACGTGATGGTTAGAGGTGCACGATAATTATCGGTCCAATAATAGGAATTATGACGTCATCCCAATAAATCCAATAACATTATGCTTGCATTTTACAGCGATAGTTATAAGTTAGTAAGTTATTGAGAAGCCTTTTGGTTATTGATAGGCTTGCTGTCATATAATTGCCGGGTTAAGAAAGTTGTTTCATGGGCCAAGACCACAAAAGTCTCCTCTCCTGTTTCACCAAATGTTTTTATCTGATGACAAAGCACAATACCTGTTGGGTTTATGTTTTAGTTCAGTGCTCATTGTTCAGGGAACACATCGTCAATGACATTGACTGATTGTGATTGACTCAAATTATATTTACTTGAAAAAATAAATATGGGCACTTTATTTGAAGTCAAAACTGTTCTTGTCTTTATTTTAGTTGATCATAATAATTCGAGCTGGGAATCTTTGGGCACCTAACGATTCGATTACGATTCAGAGGTTCCGATTCGATTATAAAACGATTATTGATGCACCCCCCACCTTTTTTTTTTTTTTTTTTTTTTTAAATTTTTTTAAAATGTTTTGTACATTAGTTCCAAAATTGTTCAAAAATCCTCTCAGGCTAAAACTACTATTTCAGTATCAAGTTAACATATAACAGTAAACAAATATACAAAAATAACAGTAAATAAAATACTCCAGTCCCCATTCCGTATCAGCAGCTTTAAACTACATTCAATTAATTTAATGTTGTTCATCAACCGTTAAAGTTGTTAAAATTGCTCCCGTTATTCCATAATTTCCCTTCTGTCTACTTTTGACATGTCAAAGTTAAAAAAATTATTATTTTTTTTTCCCGATTTAGCAGTGTTTTAGATAAAAAGTTAATTAGGTTCACTACAAAAGAGCCTTCTAGAAAAGTCTACTGCTTTAAGATGGCTGTTTACTAACTTTCCCTTCTGTCTACTTTTGACATGTCAAAGTTTTAAAACTTTTTTTTTTCTGATTTAGGAGCATTTTAGATAAACAGTTAATTAGGTTCGCTACAAAAGAGCCTTCTAGAAAAGTCTACTGCTTTAAGATGGCAGCTGTTTACTAACGCCGGCAAGGCTGTCATTTTGCATCTCTGTTCAATAATACATGTTCTAGCACCGCCGTCGTCTGCTATTTTGCATCTAGTTCTACATATATATGATATATACTGTAGCCGTATGTTTGTAGCAACTAGCAACCGGGCGTTGTTTGTAGCGGCTGTCGGCTGCATTCAGGTATGATTGTTTTTTTATCTAGCGGCATGAGTTGAACATGATATTTACTCTCGGTCCGTTCCTCATTGCGTCCCAAAGACCGCGCCTACTGTGTTTTACTTCCGCTTTACCTGGTATAATTCAATAATCAGAATTTGGATGTTTGTGAATCGTTCTCGAATCTTCCACGGCCGAATCGCGTATAATCTAAGAATCGGAAATTTCGCACGCCTCTAATAATAATGTTCATGTCATCATGAAAATTCTGGTTGGGTCAAAGGCAAATCTATGCTGAATCCACCACTAGTATTTTTTAACATCAGGTGTTCAAAAACCCAGGTGAATATACATTTAAAAATTATATATTATCGGTTATCGATATTGGTATCAGTTTCAAAAAATTGATATCGTGTACCCCTAGTGATGGTTCACTTACTTATTTTTCCCCCTTCTGTCATTGTTTCCATACTATCCTCATTAAAATTTGAAAAGATATAAATATTTGGGTGCTTTTAGTTAAAGCAGACAGTTTTTTTTTCATCTGTGTGGTTTTGACAAAGATCAGTTCACATTTGATGGTGATTTTATGCAGCAATGTGAGAAATTCCAAAAGGTTCAGATACTTTTTCATACCATTTTATGTATGAATGACTCACCATAACATGGTTGTCTATTCGCATGTCCTTTTTATGCCTTTTTTGGGCTAAACGTTAGCGGCGCAAACATCACTTTTAGTTTGTTTGTAGCAAATTCTTTTATAATATATAAATATTAGGAGTGGGAACTCTTGGTACCTCACGATACGATACGATTTGCGATACAAAGCTCACGATAACGATGATCTGACGATATGGCGATACAAGGATTCTCGATACATCGGTCAAGAAATCATTCTAGGATATTCTACAAACAACTGATGAACAGAAAAACAAGCTTCTAGTGTGAATTGGAATGATTTTATCACTAGTAGACGTCCAATCCATTTGAACTGGGAGGGTGGCAGCGAATGAACGACTGTTCATTCGCTGCCATCCCTCCCACTTCAAACGGATTGAACTTCTATGGCCGTCAGTGGCAGTCAATGCAAGGCAAGTAGTTAATTTTGCGCCATTTAACGTCTCACTGGAGCAGGGTGATGATGCTAGAACTTTTGTTTGGTGCCGTTCCAGTGAGATTTACAAAGATGATTGCCTGAAGAAGACATCAAAATTCCCTCAGTCCTCGATGATACGGGGCTGCATGTCAGGCAAAGGCACTTGGGTTAAATCTTGAATAAATGCACAAGTTTACATTTAAATTTTAGACAGCTTTCTTATCCGTTCAATTGAAAATATGTTTGTCATTTAGCCACAGAGCTAAAACTGTTAAAGCATTCCTCGAAGAAAGACTCAGCCAGTGAATGTCATTGCCTGCAAATAGCCCAGATCCCAGAAATGATATCTCGATTCTTGGCAGGAGCATATCGATAACCTTTTGGGATACAAAGTATCACGATACATCACTATTTCAATATTTTGTCACGCCCCTAATAAATATCTGAATTCCATTTAAAACACGTGTTCCCAAAATTGCCTTCTTTCTTTCCCTACCTTGGGAAGTTTGGACTTCCCGGCAGCTCCCCATTTGCCCCAAAAGATAATTAGCTTGATATTTCCGGAATGTGGCGAGAGTTAAAAAGCGTCCGGTAACGCGCTCCAATTTGTAAGTTAAAATTTGATAATGATAACACGAACAATTACAGTAATTGTCTTTTATTACAGCATCGTTGTCATTCTCCAAATCCTAGATTGGCCTATAGACAACTTTCTCATTCTACTTGGACTGGCAATGATATCCAACGGGACGACGCTGCGGTTACACGACAAAACAACCTCACAATCAAGAAGACTTCTTTGGCAAGCCCCAGCGGAACGAAACCTTCGGGCGAGGAAATCGAAAGGCGCAGCGAGGAGAGAAAAAAATGCAATGAGTGAGTATGACTTGCACGTTTGATACTATTCATAGAGCCTTTTGTAATATTAACAAACAATAACCGCAATACTCGACTGACAGCTGCAGACTTGAAGTCAAAACAATGAACAAAAATTTATATGGGCTTTCACAGCCAGATATTCCCCAAAATGTTTTTTTTCTATTTCCTTCATAGAAATCTAAAATAACCCAGTGGAACCAATGAGAAAATTCTGTAAATTCCACACTAAAGAACGCACCTGATTAGTGTTAAAGAACAATAAACCATAGTAATCGATTAACATGAGTAATTCGATATGAAAAAGCTTCGAATCAAATTTTGCGGCTTTGAGGACTCGTTTACAATGTTTGCCAAAAGTATTGGCACCCCTGCAATTCTGTCAGATAATGCTCGATTTCTCCCAGAAAATGATTGCAATTACAAATGCTTTGGTAGTCATACCTTCATTTATTTTGTTTGCAATGAAAAAAAAACCCAAAAGAGAATGAAAAAAAAAATGAAATCATGATCATTTTACAGAAAACTCCAAAAATGGGCCGGACAAAAGTATTGGCACCCTTTGATTCTTTAATTTGTGTAATTAACAGCACCTGTTACTTACCTGTGGTACATAACATGTGGTGGCAGTAACCAAATCACACGTGCAGCCAGTTAAAGTGGATTAAAGATGACTCAACCACTGTCCTGCGTCCTTATCTGTAATACATTGAGCATGGAGAAAAGCAAGAAGATCAAAGAACTGTCTGCGGACTTGAGAAGCAAAAGTCTGAGGAAGCATGGGCAATGTTAAGGCTACATGTCCATCTCTGAAGACCTGAATGTTCCTATGTCGACCGTGCGCAGTGTCATCAATAAGCCCACGGCACTGTGGCTAACCTCCCTAGATGTGAACGGAAAAGAAAAATTGACGAGAGATTTCAACGAAAGATTGTGGGGATGGCGGATAAAGAACCTCGCCTAACATCCAACCAAGTTCAAGATGTCCGAGGGTACAACAGTGTCAACCCGTTCTATTCATCGGCGTCTGAATGAAAACGGACTCTTATGGGAGATTAGCCAGGAAGACCCTGACCCAGAGACATTAAAAAGCCAGGCTGGAGTTTGCCAAAACTTACATGAAAAAGGTTAGAATGTTCTCTGGTCAGATGAGACAAAAGTAGAGCTTTTTGGGAAAGAGCATCAACATAGAGTTTACTGGGGGAAAAAAGAGGCCTTCAAAGAAAAGAACACGGTACCCACAAGAGATGGGAATCTTTGGGCAACTAACGATTCGATTCCGATTCCGATTCAGAGGCTCCGATTCGATTATAATTTGATTATTGATGCACCGCACTCCCACCCCCGCTTTTAATTTTTTGTACACTAGTTCCAAAATTGTTCAAAAATCCTCTCAGGCTAAACAAACTACTATTTCAGTATCAAGTTAACCGTTAAAAACAGTAAATAAAATACTCAAGTCTCCATTCTGTACCTGCAGCTTTAAACTACATTCAATTAATTTAATGTTGTGAATCAACCGTTAAAGTTGTTAAAATTGCTCCCGCTATTCCATAATTTCCTTTCTGTCTACTTTCGACGTGAAAGTTTTAAAACTGTTTCATCATTTAAGGATAGATTCAGGTCAAGATTTTGCCGATTTGGATTTTTTTTTTTTTTTTTTTTTTTAGATAAGACGTAATTAGGTTCTCTACAACAGAGCCTTCTAGAAAAGTCTACTGCTTTAAGATGGCGCCTGTTTACTAGCGCGGGAAAATGTCATTTCGCATCTAGTTCTTGGTATATGTGATATCTACCATAGCCGTATGTTGCCGTATGTTTGTAGCAACTAGGAACTGGGCGCTGTTTGTAGCGTCTGACGGCCGCAGTCAGGTATTTTTTTTTTTTTTTTTTTTTTTTTTTTTTTTTTTTTAAATCTAGCGGCATGAGTTGAACATGATATTTATTATCGGTCCGTTCCTCATTGCGCCCTGAAGACCGCGCTGTTTTATTTCAGCTTTACCTGGTATAATTCAATAATCGGAATTTGGATGTTTGTGAATCGTTCTCGAATCTTCCACGGCCAAATCGCGAATAATCTAAGACTCGGAAATTTCGCACGCCTCTAGTACCCACAGTCAAACATGGCGGAGGTTGCCTGATGTTTTGGGGTAGCTTTGCTTCCTCTAGGACTGGACTGCTTGACCGCATGGCATTACGAAGTTTGAAGACCACCAACAAATTTTGCAGCATAATGTAGGGCCCAGAGTGAGAAAGCCAGGTCTCCCTCAGAGGTCATGGGTCTTCCAGCAGGACAATGACTCAGAACATACTTCAAAAAGCACTGGAAAATGGTTTGAGAGAAAGCACTGGAGACTTCTTAAGTGGCCAGGAATGACTTCAGACCTGAATCCCATAGAACACCTGTGGTGAGATCTGAAAATGGCACCCTTCAAATCTCAGAGACCTGGAGCAGTTGGCCAAAGAAGGTCTAACATTCCAGCAGAGCATTGTTAAGAAACTCATTGATAT
This sequence comes from Corythoichthys intestinalis, assembly GCF_030265065.1. Lineage (NCBI taxonomy): Eukaryota > Metazoa > Chordata > Actinopteri > Syngnathiformes > Syngnathidae > Corythoichthys > Corythoichthys intestinalis. The sequence continues at coordinate 6,714,551 of NC_080398.1, read as the reverse complement.
ATACCGGAAGCGGTATCTCAGTTATTTTGTCTGAAGGCATAGACTTCATAAACTATTGACATGACACGGAAAACGGGGCCGATTCGCAGGGGGCCTATTTTCAAAAACTTCAAATATTTACAAAACCAAAGCATTTACCGACCTAAAACCAAAACAGGCACCATATGGGTCTCCATGAGCAGCGGCATCAAAAAAGTCAAAGTCGTTCCCTTATGAAATCCCCATTCATTATTTTTTATACAGTGGTACCTCTACATACGATCGCTTCGACACACGAACTTTTCGACATCCGACGTAAAATTTGACTCGCCATTTGTTTCTACATCCGACGACATGTTCGAAATACGACGACAATGGCAGCACCGCAGACGAATGCACGGCGGATTTTCTTGTGTGACAAATCAACACTGGTTTCAGAAAAGGTTGGTACAGGTGGTGAAACAAGGAAAAAGTTGACGCTTACCTTCTAAATGAAGATGCAAATGACAAAAATATGAGCGTAGGGTGGGCATCCGTGAAATGGCTCAACAATACATCTCCACGGTCCTCCTCCGACCATCGTTCGCCAGTCTTTATAAGTTAAGCTGACAATTCTTATTGTGGTAACATCTCCAGAGAAATCGCCAACTTCGCCACGTTTTTATCATTTATTTCACAACTTATTCAAAACAAAAACACCTTCTGTCTGCCGCAATTGACGGTGTTCTCAAGAAAGCATTCAAAGTGAAAGTGAAACTCAAGCTCACCGGTCTCTCTGGCACGTCAGCTCCGCGGTGCGTTCAGGGTCAGCAAAAAACGTCCGCCACATTAGAACCCGATTCGTTACATTAATACAGGAATTATTATTATTGTTATTATTATTCCGATTTTGATTTATAATTTATCTGTTTTGCTATGTGTAATTGCCATTTGTAATAGTACCAGCAGTATTTTTTAAGGATTTAGTGAAGGTTTTTGGGCTGTGGAACGAATTAATGGAATTATAATGTATTCCTATGGGAAAATCCTGCTCGACATACGACCATTTCGACTTACAAACAAGGTCCTGGAACGGATTAACTTCGTATGTAGAGGTACCAATGTATAAGTGTATAACAACTTAAAATGGCTATAAAAGTCTCAGATTTTACACTAGATGTGTAAAAATCACCAAATACAGAGATAATCACCTATATGTTTAGTATCAATAGCAATATTTAACATATATAAGTTTTTGACCAAAATATCAACTTACTTTTTTTTTTTATTTACTGCAAATTTGTAACAGCCCTTTATAATCATTACACAATATATACTGTTAGCGAATGAGGCTAGCGGCCGCTTGATGCAAACGCAAGCTTTTCTGGTGAAAATTCTTGAGAATAAATGCTTAAATCCCCAAATTCTTCATAGATATGGACGTAAAACAGTCTTGTTTCTTGGCTAAAAGCAAAGAAACCGTGCAGTTAGCGTTTATTTTACGTATATTGTTGAAGTAAAATGCTACTCTGGTAGCGAATGAGGCTAGTCGCCGCCTGGCGTAAATGCTTGTGAATAAATACTAAAATCCCTGAATTCTTCATAGATATGGACGTAAAACAGTCTCGATTCTTGGTTAAAAGCAACGAAACGTGCAGGTAGCATTTATTTCGCGTAAATGTTGCCAATCATGAGGCTAGTCACTTACGAAAATTAGCCGCCTCTAAGTGTAAACAAAGAAAATTCCTGCGAATAAATGCTTCAATCAAGCATGTATGGTACGAAAAATATAATATTTACCTTGAGTCCTCGAACAAATCACTCCTGAGACAATCCTTCCTGTTTGTATGCGGTACAGCTTTCACAGTTCTTCAAAAATCCAAGCTTAAAGCCGACATGAGCGTGTGCTGTCTTCAGCTATTACTAAATGAAGCTCGGCCCCCTCTGAAAAGGCTTTACGCAAAGAATGACGAAGTGTCACGTCAATAGGTAATGAAGTCTATGCTAAAGGTTGTGCTACCAAGTATTACGCTGAAGATGCCAATACTTTTGTCTGGCCCATTTTGGGATTTTTATGTAAAACGATAATGTTTTTTTTTTTTTTTTTTTTTTTATTCTCTTTTGTGTTTTTTTTATTGCAAGCAAAATAAATGAAGATATTACTACCAACGCATTTTTAATTGCAATTATTTTCTGGAAGAAATTGAGCATTATCTGACAGAAATGCAGGGGTGCCAATACTTTTGGCCAGCAGTGTAATATGAAAATGTCACACGGCGGTTTGAAAATATGGCACATTTACGTCTCATCAGACGAAAACTGGCATTCGTCTCGTTATGTTTTATTCTCCTACAACCTGTTTTCTAGCTCGTCATTGTCTAATCTCGCCTTGAAAAAAAAATTGTCGATGAAATAATTCGTTATCATTGTGGACAAAAACAACAATGGTACTAATTAGGAGTGGGAACCCCACGATACTATACGATTTGCGATACAAAGCTCACAATAACGATGATCTGACGATATGGCAATACAACGATTATCAATACACTGGTCAGGAAATCATTCTAGGATCTTCTACAAACAACTAATTAACAGAAAAACAAGCTTCTAGAGTGAATTGGAATTAGTTTATCACTAGTAGACGTCCAATCCATTTCAAACGGATTGAACGTCTATGGCTGTCAGTGGAGGTCAAGGCCAGGCAATTAGGTAATTTTGGGCCATTTAAGGTCTCACTGGAACAGCACCAAACAAAAGTTCCAGCATCATCACCTTGTCCAATGCAGATCCTTGACTCTTGACACCTTATCCAATGCAGATTCTTGACTCTTGACAAGGTGATGACGCTAGAACTTTTGTTTGGTGCCGTTCCAGTGAGATTTACAAAGATGACTGCCTGAAGAAGACATCAAAATTCCCTCAGTCCTTGATGGTATGGGGCTGCATGTCAGGCAAAGGCACTGGGGAGATAGCTTTGGTTAAATCTTCAATAAATGCACAAGTTTACCTTGAAATTTTAGACATTTTAGATTTCATATCCCTTCAATTGAGAATATGTCATTTTCCAAGATGACAGTGCATCAGGCCACAGAGCTAAAATTGTTAAAGCATTCCTTGGAGAAAGACTCATCCAGTCAATGTCATGGCTTGCCAATAGCCCAGATCCCAAACCTATTGATAACCTGTGGTGGTCCACAGCAGGGCTCCGACCTGCATGGATGATCTGGCAACTGCAATCAAAGAGAGTTGGCACCAAATTGATGAAGAATACTCATCAAGTCCATGCCTCAGAGACTGCAAGCTGTCATAAAAGCCAGAGGTGGTACTACTAAATACTAGAGATGTGTTTTGATTGTTATTTCTTTGTTTGTTTCTCATGATTCCATATATATTTCCCTGCACTTGCTCTATAAAATTAACATTTACTGACCACCACTTTATTCATTTCTTTTAGTGTTTCTGAATGCTAAAGAGTTGCACTTTTGAACTAATTCATTATTTTTTCAAGCTTTGTTTTTATCAGAGTTTGTTCTACATGATAAAATGTCAGAGAGTGCTTGTCCGAGACTGGTGAATGCATACTTTTTTGCTAGGGGTTGTATTATGGTGGAATATTTTGATAACTTGTTGGTTCCTTTTTTTTTTTTTTTTTTTGAAACATTGACACCTTTTTAAAACGATATCTCCATTCTTGGCAGGAGCATATCGATAACCTTTTGGGATACAAAGTATCACGATATATCACCATTTCGATATTTTGTCACACCCCTAGTACTAATATAGTGTTTGTTTTTTTTGTTAGTGCAAGTCAATGCAGACATTTTGAATAAGCGCTCGCATATGTCACGCAGATGGATTCACGCGCAGCTGACCACAGAGGAGGTATGTGCGGCAGGTGGGTGGGAAAACCCACTGTGGGCTGAGGCTTTTGCGGGCCTCCACCTGACACTGCACTTTTGGATATGCAGGGAATTCCCACTTTGGACCAGACAAAGGGACTATTTGCAGGGATTTGTCGTGGTGTGCGTGCATGCATGCGTACAGGCCCGGCTTGCCAAAGCAGTTTGACAACTTCCCATTTGGTGAGTGATTGCATTTTTATTTGTACCAGACAGGACACGACTGCACATTTCCAAATGCGACGTAGCATAAATAACACCAATTTCCCGCTCGGCTTAAATAAAAGAAAATAATAAATAGAAATAAATAGTGGAAATGAAGTTACAAACTGTTACAGTTCATATCAGGTGGTTTTGTCATCTCCATTGAGATTGAAGCAGTTCTCAGTCACCGTTGTACGATGAATAAAAGGCCCGGAACGACCGTGTTTCCCAATTGCTCGAATAAAAATATTCGAAAATAAAATATGAATGATGGATTCAAGGGCGTATTTGAACATAGCCTCAAAATTCATTCATTTGTTGTAAGGGCACCTGTTAACACCGTAGTTAAAAAAAAAATATATATATATATAAATTAAATATCAATAATTTAAAAAATTATAAGATAAAAAGTAGAAAAAAATAAAAATAATAAACTAATTTAAGAAATAAAAATATCTAAATGCAAGCCATCCCAAGCTGTAGTAAAATAGTTAAATATAATCAATAATTGTAAAAGTATCAAAATATTTATAAAAAAAAAAAAAGATAAAAGATTAACAAAAATAATACAAGAAAATAATAAGTTAAAAAAAAAATTTTTTTTTTTTTTAATAGAAAATATTCAAGTGGAGGCCACAACGAGCTGAAATAAAAAAATATGAGAAATTATATTAATAAATAAACTAGTTTTTTAAAAGAAGGTTCAAATGTAGGCCTTCACGAGCCTTTTTTTTTTTAATTTGACAAAATATTTAAATTAAAAAATTATTGTAAAAGAATAAAAATTTTATAAAATAAAATGATAAAAGATAAACAAAAACTAATATAAGAAAATATTAAAAATTATAAAAATTAAAAAAAAATAAAGATTCAAGTGCAGGCTTTGACGACCCAATTTTTTTTGTCAATAAATAATTATAAAAATATCAAAATTGTGTAGAATTAAAAAAAATAATGATATATATTAATAATAAAAATAATGAACTAATTTAAAAAAAAAAGGATTCAAGCGCAGGCCAGGATAAGCCTAAAAAATTAAATATAAAAAATCATTATAAAAGTATCAAAGTAAGGGATTTAAAACAAAAAAAAACTTGAATGAGGGATTCTGGGGCATGCCGTGAATAAGAGTAAAAAATGCGATTTGAAACGCTTCAGAGGGCAAAGACGCCAAAAAATGTCTTGGCGCCTTCCGTCTCCAGCTCGGACAGCCGTTTGGTCTCGGTGGACAGCCGGTCGTCCTTGTTGAGCTGGAAGACTGCTCCCAAGTACAAGACGTTGTACCAGCCCTGCTCCGTTCGAGCTTCCCCGTCCTTGCCGCCCTGCTGGCACGCCGAGCGCACGGCGCTCAAAAGCGAGAATTTCCCTCCCACAGAGTCGGAGTAGCGCCACACGCTGTGGCTGAGGTGCATGGGCCGTTTGCCCCCCGTCTCCCCTTGGCTCTCGTCGCAGGTGACGCGGAAGGACGCCTGGCTGTAGACGAAGTAGAGGCCGGTGTGCGGCACCACGATCTCGTTGTTCTGCAGGTTGAGGCCGCCTTGCGCGAAGGCGTGACCTTGCCCGTTGCGCCACTGCAGCTCCTTTTTGCCTTCCTCGTAAATGCCTGGCGAAACAATGCCGTTTGTGATTAAAATCGGGTCAAAATACGCTCTACTTGAATTTCCAGGATTACAGTAATCTCGGTTCGGATTTCGCCACGCCCTCCATTTAAGGTTTTTTTCTCCGTGTATGTGTAATATTTGGTCAGGGAGGGCTGGCAGCAATCGGAAACGTTTGATGTCTGTTGTTGTCGATTGCGCCAAAACATTTTTTTGTTGTTGTTTTGGTTTATTTTATTGAATGTTTTCCTATTTTATTAGTATTATAATATGAATTAAATCAAAAATAATTTTTGTTTCATTTTCATTGTGTAAAGTATTTTTCCCATTTTTTGTAAAATATGAATAAATCAAATAAATTGGTATAAAAAATGTATTTTTACAATAATTTTTAAAACATGGTTTTGTTGAATTTTTCAGGTTTTTTTTCTCCACATTTTGTTTTATTAAAATCATCTTTTCCGCTTTTCCCTTAAAATAATATTTAGTTTTAAAAGTTGTATTTTTGGTTCATTTTCATTGTTTTTAAATATTTTTTCCCATTTTATATGATGTGAAATAGAAATAAAAATAACAAATTAGTATAACAGAGTCAATGTATATTTTTAAATATTTTTCAAACATTTGTTTCATTTTATTTTATTCAAAATAACAATAATATAAATTCAAATCAAATTTTTAAAATTTTTATTTTATTTGTTCATTTTCATAATTAAAATATTTTTTCCATTTTACTTTGAATAAAAAAAATAATTTAGCATGAAATATTATTTAAATTATTTTTTAGTTTAATTCACTTTTAAGAATAAATAAAATAATACCCAAATAAAGTTGGTATTACTTTTACAATATTTGTTAATAAACATTCTTGTTTTGTTTAATTGAATTTTTCAATTTTTTTCCCCATTTATTAAAATATTTAAATCAAAATGTAGTTTTGAAAATTGGTATTTATTCATTTTTTGTCATTTTTATTGTTTTTAAATAGTTCTATTTATATTTTATTTGATGTAAAATATAACAATATAGTAAGATTTATTGTTTTTTAAATGAATTCAAATCTAACTTTTAAAATTGCCTTTTTGTTTTTTCATTTTATGTGAAATCTAAAAAAGTTCAGTATTAAAAATTCATTATTTTTAAAAACATCTTCCGTTTAATTTGATGTCAAATAGAAGTAAAAATTACCTTAATCACTATTAAAATGTTTTTACCTTTGAGATATTTGACTGCCGTAGCTTTACGAAAAATCTATTTGTTCAATAATTGCCTTCCAGTCAAAGTGGAATGGATGTCTACTGCTGTCAATTGTACTGTACTAGATATCTTTTTATCATTTAAAAAAAAAAAAAAACTTAAAAAAAAAACAACATTTTAACGAATAAAAATAAAATGAATTGAAAAGTCGTATTTAAAACAAAATCTATTGTTTAAAATTGCTCACTTATAACTAATCAAATTATTAAATTTAAAACTATATAGTAAAACTATTTACTATTTTCTATCCCTCCCTGCAAAATAAAATAAAAAAAAATCTCACCTTCAAGATGAATAGCCGCCTTAGCTTTACTGCTAATCTTCTTCAACGTATTATGCGGATCGGACTTCTCCTCGTCGCCCACCAGAGCTTGCGTGGGACCCACCGAAGGCGCCTAAACAAGAGCGAGATGCGTTAGATTCGAACCCGCGGCCAACGAGCATCTTTCAGTTTCCCCCGCTTCGTACCATGGCGTCGGTTCGGCCGTGCCAGTACCAAGCCAGCAGCAGCACCGTGCCCAAGCAAAGCGCCGCTACCAGGAGGCCCGCCGACAGCCTCCACATCCAGGCCGTGTACGAGCGCTTCTCCACCACCACCACCTTCTGGGCATCTCTGAGGCCCTCCGCCGCCTCCACGTCGGCCGCTGTCGTCGGCATGTACGCCACCATGCTTGTATATCGGAGCTGATTGGCTCTTTAGTTCCTGTTCCTGCCGCTGCGAGTGAAGAGTCAGCCACAGGGCTCGTTCTTTTATTGCCGGCACGGTGTAGGGGAACTCCCCATGATGTCAGAGAGAAAAAGCAGAGCGGCATGCCTCTCTTGGATCATAATCCCCTTTTTCTTTTTTTTTTCTTTTTTTGACAGACAAAACATGCAACTAGATGCTACTTAGTGGTCAACATTGGTCATCACATAGGCAGCCAAAGCATGACAAGCGTAAAAAATGCCTCTAACCCAGCATCCCAATTGTCAGATTTGAGGTTTTTGGGTGACATCAAAAGTTGCACGTTCGCATAAGTGATCATATGAAAAAATGTCAGCCGAGGCCGTTAAAATACAATGGTACGCTGCTGGCCAAAAGTATTGGCACCCCTGGAATTCTGTCAGATAATACTCATTTTCTCCCAGAAAATGATTGCAATCACAAATGCTTTGGTAGTAATATCTAAGGGTGCACGATATCCATTTTTTGAAACCGATATTGATAACTTCCTGCTCCTCAAAGCAGATACTGATATCAATAACCGATAATATATGTATTTTTTAAATGTATAACCTGAGTTTTTGAACACCTGGAGGTTTCAAAAAAAAAAAAAAAAACAGATTCAACATACATTTGCCTTTGATCTCACCAGATTTTTCATAATGACATGAACAAAACAGTGCGTTTCACTTCTGCACTGCCCAACAGCCAGCTAAAAATAAATTCACTTCCATAAACCACAAGGCTTGGTCTATTCATGCTTTTATGGGAAGACACTCGTCTTAATATTGTGAAAGTACAACAGAAAAATATACATATTAAGGACTCACTATTAGAGGTGTGCATCGGCCACGATTCGATTCGATTCGGCAATACATCGCGATGCATTGAAGCCTAGGATGCAATAAAATTCTAAAGCAAAGCACATATTTCGTGAATCATGAGGCAACACAAGCGGTCAGACATTAAACAACTTTTTATTGGCTCTTGTGTCACTCCTGGTTGAAGTCAAATGAAAATACTTTCAGATACAGTGGGGAGAACAAGTATTTGATACACTGCCAATGGGTTCTCCCATTGGCAGTGTATCAAATACTTGTTCTCACTACTGTATATGTATTTAAAAAAAAAAAAAAACAGATCACAGCATTTAATTAGTGCTTTGAATGAGACCAGGGCTTTCTCTTTTTTTTATTTTTTTTATTTTTATTTTTTTTACACACAGTAGCAGCGTTTTTACACAGTGCAACATCTGAGCATGTGTATGTCGCTAAATGCTTGATTAGGTTGGTTTTATTAAAAATTCTTACAGCTTTACCACCACGCTTGACTTTATTGTGGCATATGTTGCACTCTGCCTCTTTGTCTTTGTCGTCCTTTAAGGTGAAATGATCCCACACAGCTGACATTTTTACAGATAAAGTCTCTCGGTAAATTGGGAGACGGTAATGTAGTGTGTTGAAGGTGTGCCGTAAAATGCGGACCGAATTTTAGGGAAACCGAAGCAAAAACTGGAATGGATTATGTATATCGGTGCGCTGGAAAACCCGGACAGGATTTAAAAAAAAAACTGGATCGGAAGTCTGGATCGGAATTTTTCCGTGTCGGCCGATCCGATACCGATCCGCATTTTTTTGCCCATATCGGCATCCGTTCCGATCCAAATATCGGATCAGGACATCTCTAGTCACTGTATTTTAGTCACAACGACCCATCAATAAAAATATTCAAGTAAATATTAACGAAAACAAAGAAAATATTGTAGTGCAGCAGCATCTTTATCGCAATATCAATCCAGGGATCAGTTCAGTTGCAAACAAAACATCAACTAAATTGCAATGTAGAACAAAAGTAAAATGTAGGCCTAGCCCACTAAATTTAACTATGTAATTTTACACAAAACTCCAAAGACAGGCTGGACAAAACTATTGGCACCATCTGCCTTTTCCTTGGTAGCACAAGCTTTTGGCAAAATAACTGCAAACAACCGCTTCCGGTATCCATCAATGGGTTTCCTACCAGTGTTGTTTTCGTCAACGATGACTAACGAAAATATTTTTGTCGACGAACGATTTTTTAAATTTTGATGACGAGATGACAACACGCTGAAAACATATCTTGGAAGACTAAGACTTAACAACACAAATGCCTGTTTTCGTCTGACAAGTTCAGATTACATTTAATGGTGATTTTATGCAGAAATGTGAGAAATTCCAAAAGGCTCAGATACCTCTGTAGATTGCCTTTTGTGTCGTTAGATGTAGTGTGCCTCCATCAGAGGTGAGTTAATGGAGCTAATTGTATTGTATTTTTTGCCGTTACGTTAGATGTTATGGTGATATAAAAAAGCCCATATTGTGATAGATTATTTTTCATATTGCACAGCACTATTCCAAGGTTTCATGATAAGATTGCAATGTTGCGCCGGAGCAACATGTTGCTGCTAGACTGTTCACCTGTTGTGACGCAACATCAGAATGCCGTATTAGTTTTTCCCGAGCTGTCACAATAACTGCCTTTTTTTCCGCGACGGACTCAAGTCAGGGAATACAGCTACTACATACGTTATTATTCAGACGTATAGCAATAGCTTAGGGTAAAAAAAAAAAAAAAAAGTCCTCAATAAATGCAGAGTACTTACGTATATAGCATTAATCTACCGTAATTTTCTTATCGTATAAGCCGCTACTTTTTTCCCCTCATTTTGAATCCTGCGGCTTATAGTCCAGTGCGGTTTATTTGTTGATTTATTGGGTTAACAGCGGCATCATATAAGACCGTCACAATTATGACATGACACCATCATGGGTCTGTGTTGCCCAACGACAGCCCCAAAACATCACTGCTCCAGAGGAGATCTGCATGGAGGAATGGGCCAAAATACCAGCAACAGTGTGTGAAAAGCTTGTGATGAGTTACAGAAAACGCTTGGCCTCCGTTATTGCCAACAAAGGGTACATAACAAAGTATTGAGATTAGAGCTGAAACGAATACTCGAACAACTCGAGTAACTCGAGTTTAAAAACTGATCAGAGTAATTTTATTCACCTCGAGGAATTGTTTAATTTTGCCAGCTCTAAGCATCACGTTTTGCCCGGACAACTTTTAATGCGGGACAATGCGCTGACATCACGTGCGTAGAGGAAGAAGCAATAAAATAAAATTTAAAAACTTACCGCAGCCGACAGCCGCCACAAACTACGCCGACTTTGCTACAAACTATGCCCGCATGATGCTAGTTTGGTAGCAGGTAGTGTCCGATGCGTCTCATAGATATCGCATGCATTTAAGACTAGATGCGAAATGACAGACTCAGCCGCGTCTGGGCAGCGTTAGTAAACAGCCGCCATCTTTAAGCAGTAGACTTCTCATCGCTAATAAATATAACGTCTCTGTCAGCCCTTCGGAGGGCTAGGTTTCTATTGATTATGACCACTGCCGATGTGTGGCTAACGTGTCTTACATACAGGCTTTATTTAATCTGTAAAAACACAGCGCTGTAGAGTGATGAGGGTGTAAAATTAAAACATAATAAAGCTAACTGTCAGTTTTAGCCAGTAGTCATTACTGAATAAATGTGCTCCAATACAGCATATATCATACATTTATTTTGAACACTGTAAAAACTCAAAATCCTACCAGTACTTACAGTTTAGACTAACTTCAAACTTAACTAAAACTTAAAAATAGCTTGACACAAATGGAAATTACATTGAAAGACGTGGGAAAAACACGTAGCTTTCAAGTGATGTGTGTTATCAAGCGTAATTACATTTTTAGGTAAGAAATATGTTGTTTTTTTAATAAGATCTAGAAGTTTTTTGAGTGAAAGCAGTGATTTTTTTTTTTTCCTAGTCACATCTTAGTTGTAATTGTTGGCTATTTTCAACAATGTACATCGAAAATAAAGACATTGATTGACTGAAAATGGTTCAATATTGGATTAAATGTCTTTTTCTCATGTATATTTATAATTGCTCTTTACCTAAAAAAAATGTTTCATCTGATTACTCGATTAATCAATAGAATTTTCAGTCGATTACTCGATTACTAAAATATTCGATAGCTGCAGCCCTAATTGAGAGGAACTTTTGGTATTGACCAAATACTTATTTTCCACCATGATTTGCAAATAAATTCTTTAAAAATCAAACTGATTTTCAGTTTATTTTTTCCACATTCGGTCTCTCATGGTTGAGGTTTACCTATGTTGACAATTACAGGCCTCTCTAATATTTTCAAGTGGGAGAACTTGCACAATTAGTGGTTGACTAAATACTTATTTACCCCTCTGTAACTGGCATATTGACACATTCACAAATCACACTATCTGTAAATTCGCTTCCAACAGACCAGTCGCGCTCTACTCGCTGAAGCGGTGTTGGATTTCGCGGTAAGGATGGATTTTAATTCCGCATAACTCCACAGTGATTATCGCGCATTCCTCCTCCGTGAAGTAAGGTGCCCGTGCAATCGTCGCAAGTAGTGTTGACTCCGGTCCAGACCCGGCTGCAGAAAGAAATTACGGGGGGGGGGCATGACATTTTTTAGGGAGGGGGCACACTTCGTCAACGTAAATTTAGCCTGAGCAGTGGCGTTATTACCCGTACATTACTACATCAGTGCACTGAAATATTTTCTTTCACTGAAGTCACAAGTGGTAGTTCATCGTAAAATCAATAAGACAAACGAAAGCATACCTGTCAACCCGAGGCCGTTGGCAATCTTACAAATAGTGACGTATGCCCTTACAAATACGTAACTAATCTTACAACATTGTATATAGCGTGCAATATGAAACAAAAAAACTCCATTTAAAAAATAATATGAATTTATTGGTAATATTGTAACATATAACCTGGTGCAATCAAAGAACAATCAATATCTTCAGCTACATCATGATTACTAAAATTTAACATTGACCTTTGTTATCATGTCTTGATGGCTGCACTTCAACTCACAATTCAGTTTGACTTGAAGGTCGTTCGTTAGTGTGTCCAATTATAAATTAAAAAGGTCACTTGATAAAAATGAACTTACCGATGCTATTTTTGAGTCAGGGAACATTTCTGAGAAGTGATCAGCAATAGTTGCAGGTAAATTGTGTTCGGCAACAAATTGGCAGAATGAAATCTCCGTCATATTTATGACCAGTGTTAATCTTACATTGAAAAAATACATTTTTACATTTAGGCACTCCTGCAATCGTCACACTTTTTCTGTTCATTCTGTCATCAGAGAAGGGAAAAGTTATTTGGCCCTCACAGGAAAAGGTTTGGGGACCACTGCTAAAAACTAAAAAGCATTCATTTCAATGTAATGGTAAATAATACACTTTGACACATATTACCAAAGGCAAAACAACGACCTATATGCCAATATATACCTTTTTTTTTATTCCTATTAGAAAAATGTTTCAGTAAAATGTTACATTCTTGTGTATTTGCCACTTATTGCCACAGTTAACATTGAGACCTTGGACCTCTTTTGACCTCGTTGTGAGTTTGTAAGGTTGTGACTTCTGATTAAGCAAACTCGATGCCAATAAAAACGTTTGTTGTTCTTCTTCCCCAAATAAGAATCGATAAGAGAATTGATGAAGAATTGAATCGTTAAGCAATATCGATAATGGAATCGGAATAATAAAAATCCTATCAATTCCCATCCTTAATTGTTACCGACTTGGCTGCTACGAACAACCTCGCTTTGACAACGCACAGCTGACTGGACGTGATGAACATTGAGTGGCAAATTAAAAGCGCCGTGCTTTAAAGTCGTCCTGTTTATGAAAGTCGATTGTCATATGCTGGTGTTGTGCAGTAATGAGCAGATGTGACTTCTGTGGCGTTTGCTAACTTTTTTTAATGCGCGCACACACTAGATATCATGAAATAGCAAACTAGATGTGCTACGTCCCATGCCATTGGCTACGTGAGCCCAGAGATTATGGGACACGTAGTCCATATACTACATTGATGAATTATAAACCGCCATGACTGAATGGAAGTTGCGCAAGCCAAATCAATCCATACCAGTGACTATACTATAGATCAGGGGTCCCCAAACTACGGCCCGCCTACACATTTTGTCCGGCCCCCTGAACAATTTTTTTTTTTTTTAAACTTGTGTTATTTATTTCCTGGCCTTTTCTGTGAAGAACCCAGAAAGGGTTATGTGGTTATTATCTATTTAATTAATAGTGTTGTTATTATTATATTATAATAGTGTTTTATATTATTATATTCTGTGAAGAATTGTTCCATGAAGAATCCAGAAAGGGTTATTTGATTGTGGCTTTCTGAAAAAAGATATTTACATTTAGGCACTCGTGCATTCGTCACACTTTTTCTTTTACAAACTGACCCCGGCCCCTAATCAGAGAAGGGAAAAGTTATGTGGCCCTCGCAGGAAAAAGTTTGGGGACCCCTGCTGTAGATAATGCTGAAAATATTGTTAATTTAGTACGTGACACATATGGATTCGGACCACAAATAGGATGTTTTGCTCATGTAGTAAACCTAGCTGCTAATAGAGCTGGAGCAATCAACAGTGTGCCCCACCTCACTTTACAAACAGTAAAGATTGTTCTCAGCACTTTTATACAAAATTTCTTCAGCTCAGTAAGAAGTAAGCACATAAATACTATGCACTAAAATGCATGTTTTTATGATGGCAATTTAATTTTTGCTCATTAGCAAAAAAAAAACAAAAAAAAAAATTCCAGAGCATTAAATGTATTTAATCAAATCGAAAATTGTGTCCCCCGTATCAAAAATCGTACCGAACCGTGACTTAACTGTATCGTTGCATCCCTATGGAACGCCATAGCAGAAGCTATGAGGGGAAAAGTTTTCATTTGCCTAAATGCTTAAGTTATTAAGTGCAATTTTATTTATTTTTCTTGAAAAACAGATTTTATTTATTGTTTCTGTGCGGTGTTAATATTGTCTTTTACTTAAGAGGCATGGTCTATTGTTTTTAGTTGTGATTTCTTTAAAAGTATTTTTGAATTTAAGAGTAAACATTTATCGCGTTTAAATGGGTGTACTTGATCTATTAATATATACTGTATTCCCACTGTTACTGTAAAGTGGTTTTTAAAAAATGGGGGGGCGCAATAATTTATGAGCTATATTATCGCACACTAAAATTTGTTATCGCGACAGGCCTAGCCACAGTACTGTAAACGTGTTGTGTCAGTCTGTCATTATTATGGCGGATAACAAAATAATTTGACCTCTTTTTTTTTTTGCACATCAAAGTAAACAATAGCTGGACTGTCAGGTTCTTCCCATAAGAACACAAATGACAGCTTCATGAATTCCGGGCATTCACGTGTGGGATACTTTCTATTTTCAGTTACAACATCCTGCAGGCTAGGAATATTAAACATTTTGTGTTTACTCCAATTTTATGTTGTGATCCATATTACGAAAAAAAAGTCCATTTTATGAGGGTTAATCGTGTTTCATTGAAACATGAGCCAACCCTACGGTGGCCCTGGAGCGCAAAACAAAACGGCAAATTCAAAAACGGGATCACTCAGAATCTCCCGATCGTATATTTTTGCATTTAAGTCAGAGTATTTAGTTTTAAATACAAACTTTTTGGGGGTATCTGATCAGGACTTGGCATCGGCAGTTTTCAAAATCAAATGACTGACTCAGGTGCAAAAATATGCGATCGGGACATCGCTACAAATTTTTTTTTCGTAAACACAAGGACAAATCACATAAGACAATAGCAAATCTAAAAAACAAAAGTACATTAAAGCGAAAGTTTAGAACGTTTGACATTAATCTCTGAGTTAGCGGGGGTTCCATTAGTTGTTGGAGTTGATTTCAACAAATTCTGTGCAGTTTGTTAGTTATTTATTAATGTCAAGGCATAGACTTCATAATGTATTGACGGTACATGGAGCACGGGGCCAATTTAAATCCCTGAATTCTTTATAGATATGGACGTAAAACAGTCTCGATTCTTGGTTAAAAGAAAAAAATAAAAACGTGCAGTTAGCATTTATTTTACGTAAATATGTCAAAGTACAATGCTAGTCTGTTAGTAAATGTAGATAGCGGCCGCCTGATGTAAACTGAGCTGGTACAAATTCTTGGGAATAAATCCTTGAATTCTTTATAGATATGGGCGTAAAACAGTCGATTCTTGGTTTAAAACAGACAAAAAACAAACAAAAACAAAAAAACGTAAAGTTAACATTTATTTTACATAAATACTGCGAACCATGATGGCAATGCCGTAGCAGCTAATTCCTCCCATTGATTTTTTTCACAATGTTTCAAAATGCATGCATGGTACGAAAAATATAATAATTACCTTGAATCCTTGAACAAATCACTCCTGAGACAATCCTTCCTGTTTGCATGCAGTACAACTTTCCTACTTTTTCAATCCTAAATCAGGCTTTGGATCGCTGTTTGCGTGTGTTTGTGAATAGCTCCTCTTCATATGGGCGTCCCCCTACTTGAATGCGATGCATGACCGATCTGACCTGTCAATACATTATAAAGTTTATGGTCAAGGCTCCGGACTGGCTAAGCTAGCGTAAGTCAATGGTGCCGAGCTGCGAGTGACATCACTCGAAATATCTCAATATTCATAAAACGATAGCAGCACAAACAAAACTTTTCACAGCACAAACGAGCACAAACCTAGCACAAACGAATGGTGCCTTTGCGGCTCTGTCACACCGTAGATGGAGGAGGCTGCGTGACGTCTTCACTTGAAATTAATATCTCAATATCTCAAACACGATAGCAGCACAAACAAAAAAATTGATAGCACAAACGATTGTCAGTCTTTGGCCATTTTTTGATTAAAATGGGGGCTGATTGACTTATAAAAGATTTGTAGATATCTAAAAAAAACAATAGCAGCACTAGTGCTGCAACGATTAATCGATTAACTCGATTAGAAAAAAAAGATTCAAATGACGTTTTGCTGCTTGGAGTATTCGTTTAATAAAAGTGGTGTTTTAATGGTTTGTTTTGAAAGTGTTTGCATTTAGTTTTATTAACTTGGGTGGATACACTGCCCTCTAGTGGCAAAAGTGAATATAACTCATTTTACATGACTGAATTCAGCTGCTCCCTGTTAAGACCAACATAAGCTAAGTTTTTGTTTGAGCTTATGTTTTTTTTAATGGATTCGTAATTTAGTTTATAGGTATATTTAGCCGTTTTTTTTGGGGGGGTGGGAATATGTGTTTTAAGAGCATTTGTAAAAAAAATAATAATAACCGTTAGAATTTCATAGCATTTTGCTATGTAAGTTAGGCAATTGTTCTTTTGTCGTGTTTTTTTTTTTTTTTTTTTTTTTTTTTAAATACCGCCGTGTGAGGCTAAGCTCGGGTATTCAAATTTTTTATGTTCCTTATCTCATTACTTGATTATTCGAACCAGCTAGTTCATCGATTAATCGACTACTAAAATGATCGATAGCTGCATCTCTAAGCAGCACAAACTTTTTTTTTTCCAGACACGAACGTAGCACAAACGAGAGACGTCACTTATAAAAATTTGTGTCTGATGGGGGAAAAACCTCACGGAGGTGCTAATAATACCAGTTTTTAGCATTGCATCTTTTTTTACTCTTGAAATCTTTGGAATTTGTCTTTCCGTCAGCCTTATGGAAACATACGCAAGTCTGACAAAGATCAGTAAGAAAGAATCCGGCCGGAGGGGTTCAAAAACCCAAAAACGAGAAAGTAAAGGTCAGCGCTGTGTTGACTTCGACCTCGGGGTAGTTTGTGGTTACGCGGCAAATATTCCAAATTGCCACATGCGTGATCAGGAAGCCCGCATGCCGGAAGAGCAATACGTGAGTGACGCGGCAGGGAAAGCCAGTTGAAGCGCGCAAACCTGTCGGACGGCTCGCCCCGTGCAGTTTCCGTGAGCCTGCGGGCGAGGAAAAAAATGGGGGTGGGCTGCGCTCGATACGTCGCCCCCGGCTGCGCCGGCGAGTGGGATGAGGATTGAAACTGGACTCTCACCAGGTTTTCACGTCATTTCTGGAGAAGTCGTTCTTGTGTGTAGAATGTTGCTTTCAAAGCAGTCATGGATCAAGCGGTTTGCTGATATTGTGACATAAAAAGGAAGTGCCATTGACAGAAATGGGCTTTAACCCAAATAACTGATATATCTGATATAACTGTAATTTCATGTGATCTACAGTTCCTGACAAAAGTCTTGTCACTTATCCGTTTTGTAGAAACAATTGCTAATAACCTGACTTTTAGTTATTCCATTGGTTTCAGAAATGGCTCATATGAAAGCTAAGACACTCCCAAATGATGTTGAATGTACAAAAATTAGGTCTGTCAAACAATTAAAATTTTTAATCGAGTTAATTACAGCTTAAAAATTAATTAATCGTAATTAATCGCAATTCAAACCATCTATAAAATATGCCATATTTTTCTGTAAATTATTGTTAGAATGGAAAGAAAAGACAAGACGGATATATACATTCAACATACGGTACATAAGTACTGTATTTGTTCATTATAACAATAAATCAACAAGATAGCATTAACATAATTAACATTCTCTTAAAGCGATCCATGGATAGAAAGACTTGTAGTTCTTAAAAGATAAATGTTAGTACAAGTTATAGAAATTTTATATTAAAACCCCTCTTAATGTTTTCGTTTTAGTAAAATTTGTAAAATTTTCAATCAAAAAATGAACTAGTAGCCCGCCATTGTTGATGTCAATAATTACACAATGCTCATGGGTGCTGGAGCCCATAAAATCAGTCGCACCCAAACGCCAGCAGAGGGCGACAAAACTCCGAAAAACACGTAACAAGTTGGCATTGCACTGTGCTGTCACTTTAACCTGTTTGAGCGGGGCATGTGCGTTAATTGCGTCAAATATTTTAACGTGATTAATTTAAAAAATTAATTAACACCCGTTAACGTGATAATTTTGACAGCCCTAATATATGCACACTACAATATACAGTATATATTAGGGCTGTCAAGCGATTAAAATTTTTAATCGAGTTAATTACAGCTTAAAAATTAATTAATCGTAATTCATCACAATTCAAACCATTGATAAAATATGCCTTATTTTTCTGTAAATTATTGTTGGAATGGAAAGATAAGACAAGACGGATATATACATTCAACATACGGTACATAAGTACTGTATTTGTTTATTATCACAATACATCAACAAGATGGCATTAACTTTATTAACATTCTGTTAAACCGATCCATGGATAGAACGACTTGTAGTTCTTAAAAGATAAATGTTAGTACAAGTTAGTTAGATCCAGACTTCCGATCCAATTTTTTTTTTTTTTTTTTTTTTTTATTAAGTCCGGTCCGGGTTTTCCAGCGCACCGGTTTACATTATCCATTCCAGTTTTTGCTTCGGTTTCCCTAAAATCCGGTCCACATTTTACGGCACACCTTCAACACACTACATTTACATTACCGTCTCCCAATTTACAGAGAGACTTTATAGGTAAAAATGTCAGCTGTGTGGGATCATTTCACCTTCAAGGACGACAAAGACGAAGAGGCCACAATAAAGTCAAGCGTAGTGGTAAAGCTATAAGAAGTTTTAATACAACCAACCTAATCAAGCATTTAGCGAAATACCATCACAAACAATATGAGGAGCATGTTAAGAAAACCGAAGACAAAAAGAAAGGTCCTACGCAACTAACACTGGCAGAAACTTTTGCTATGCGTGACTAACTGGCACCCGACAGTCCCAAAGCCCAGGGAATAACAAGAGTCATTGCCGAAGAATTCATTCTGGATAACGAGCCATTATCTCTCTTGAGTAAAGACGCACCATCCAACACTTAGAACCACGGTACAACATGCCCTGCTGTCATTACATCCTTGAGCGATTCGGCCGTGGAAGATTCGAAAACGATTCCCAAACATCCAAATTCCAATTATTGTAATATGTCAAGGAAAGCGGAACTAATACACAGCGCAGTCTTCGGGACGCAATGAGAAACTGACAGCATTGCGTACCGAAAGTAAACATAATGCTTTTCATAGAGCCGGGTAATGCCAATGCTCAACTCACGGCTTTAGTTCAACTCATGCCGCTGGATAAAAAACACAAGAATACCTGACTGCTGCTGACAGCCGCTACAAACTACCTCAACGTCGTTTTACTGGAGATAATAGATATCATACGCATATAGCACTAGATGCAGTACAACAGACTCGACGGCGTTAGCAACATTGAAGTATTGAAAACCAGATGTGTTAGTAAACAGCCGCCATCTTAAAGCAGAAGACTTCCCTAGTAGGCTGTTGTGAACCTTCCAAGCGAACCTAATTAACTTTTTATCTAAAGTACTCCTAAATCGGCAAAATCTTGACTTGAATCTATCTTCAAAACAGTTTTAAAACTTTCACATGTCGAAAGTAGGCAGAAGGGAAATTAAGGAATAACGGGAGCAATTTTAACAACTTTAACAGTTGATTCGCAAAATTAAATGAATTGAATGTAGTTTAAAGCTGCTGATACAGAATGGGGACTTGAGTATTTCATTTACTGTTTTAAAATGTTAACTTGATACTGAAATAGTCGTTTATTTAAACCTGAGAGGCTTTTTATACAATTTTTGTAACTAATGCACGAAACATTAAAAGCATCTAATAGCTTGGGGGATTTTCCACTGAGGTTGTTGGTGTGTTTTGCTTTTTAAGACAGTTTACAATATTATTTGCACGTTTTACTGACGGACTATGCCATTTCGGTTTGTTATTTATAATGTTCTGTGTTTGTCACTGAATAAACAGGTCAGTTTCTCGTTACCAACCGTTGTGTGTTATTCAAACTCACCTAATTCAGCTGGCTAGTTGTTATCAAGAGTACTATAACGTTTTTCAACATGAGTCTGACAAAACTAAGTAAGGAGGCTAAATAACTTTAAACTAAAACACATGCTCAGATAGGTCGGTATCGGCCAGTATCGGTATCGGATCGGAAGTGCAAAACAATATCGGTATCGGATCGGAAGTGCAAAAACCTGGATCGGGACATCCCTAATTAAAACCCCTCTTAATGTTTTCGTTTTATTAAAATTTGTAAAATTTTCAATCAAAAAATAAACTAGTAGCTCGCCATTGTTGATGTCAATAATTACACTATGCTCACTCATGGTTCTAACCCATAAAATCAGTTGGACCCAAGCGCCAGCAGAGGGTGCCAAACACCACAAAACAAGTAACAAGCGGACATTACACTGCACCGTCATTTTATTCTGTTTGAGCGGGGCATGTGCGTTAACTGCGTCAAATATTTTAATGTGATTAATTTAAAAAATTAATTACCACCTGTTAACGCGATATTTTTGACAGCCCTAATATATATATTTTATCAATTAAAATTGCGTTGTATTTTTTTTTTGCATTAAAAAGAAAAAGAAAAAAAAAAAACGACTTGGCCTATCAAGTAAAATGGATTGGACATCTACTGCCGTCGAAACTTTTTTTTTGTCTTAGTTTATTTTTTGCACATTTAAAAAAAAAAATCTATTTGTATTCATTGTTTTTCCACAAAAAAGAATTTCTGAAAAACAGTTATTTAAACAAATGTATACATTTAAAAAATAATAATAAATAAAAACGCCACCCCTCTCAGATGAAATGTTGGACCCCTATTTTTGTCAATGACAGTCAATGAGTTCAACAGTTAGCGTGTTGATACATAAATAACTTCAGATGATATCTTTTTCTGGCCACCTTTCTCAATCTTGTTGTGACATGAGAACTATCTGGAAAGGACTGGTTGCTTTAGCATGTTTCACAGCTTGAGCAATGGTGGTTTCATTACTTTGTGGTAAGATACAGCTTTGGGGCTTTCGACAATTCACACTGTCTCTGTTGTTAAAGTGCCAGAATAGGCAAGTGTAAAGCACTTTGGTACGGTGCCAGAGAAGTGTCAGACGAACTGCAAAGTCCATATGCTTTGCAAAAAGAAAAAAGCACCACTGCAAATAGCCACAACACTAACGTAGCTCACGATACAATACGATTCGCGATACAAGGCCCACGCTAACAATGATCTCATAATATGTCAATACAAAAAATATCCATACAAGAGTCAGGATGTTCATGTATTCACTGCAAGACTGCGCTTGCGTACCGCTACAGCACGTCTTCAATGCTGCAGCTCCACCGAAGGCACCCAGTTTACTCCGAGAGTGGAGGGGCGGTACTCGGGACCAGGTAAAATTAAGTTAACATAGCCCTAATAAATAACATTAAAGTGCCTGTGACACAAAAAAGCATGTTTATTTTATAATACACGCGGTATTTTATGCCCCTGAATGATATGGGCCGCTTGGATGTGTGTGGAAGCGATCGCTATTTTTTAGGGCTGCAGCTATCGAATATTTTAGTAATCGAGTAATCGGATAAAACAAATATATTTTTAGGTGAAGAGCAATTATAAATATACATGAGAAAACAAGACATTTCATCTAATTTTGAACCATTTTCAGTCAATCAATGTCTTTATTTTCAATGTATATTGTTGAAAACAGCCAACAATTGCATCTCAGATGGAACTAGAACTTAAAAAAAAGGAAAAAAAAAAAAAAGACTAATTCACTGCTTTCACTCAAAAAACTTTAGATCTTATTACAAAAAAAATTATATATATCTTACCTAAAAATGCCGTTATGCTTGATAACACACATCACTTAAAAGTTTGGATTTTTTCCCACGTCTTTCAATTGAATTTCTCTTTGTGTCAAGCCATTTTTAAGTTCTAGTTAAGTTTTAAGTTAGTCTAAACTGCAAGCCCTGATAGGATTTTGAGTTTTTGCAGTGTTCAAAATAAATGTGTGATACAGGCTGTATTGGAGCACATTAGCACCAGTGCTACTTGGTGTTTTATCTAGCAATGACTACTGAGCTAAAATTGATAGTTAGCATGATTAAGTTTTTTTTTACACCCTCATCACTCCACAATGCTATGTTATGTTAAAGCCTGTATGTAAGACACGTTAGCCAAGCATCGACAGTGGTCATAATTAATAGAAACCTAGCCCTCCGCAGGGCTGACGTTACTTCAGAACAGTAACGTTAATCTTATTTATTAGCGCTTAGCGCTCTTTATTAGCGCTTAGCGCTGTACTGCTTTAAGATGGCGGCTGTTCACTAAAGCTGCCCAGACGCGGCCGAGTCTGTCATTTAGCATCTAGTTCAACATACATGTGATCTCTATGAGACGCATGAGACGCTACCTGTACCAACGTAGCATCGTGCGGGCTAGTATTTAGCAACGTCGGCGTCGTTTGTGGCGGCTGTCGGCTGCAGTAAGTTCCCCCCCCCCCCCCCCCCCCCCCTTCTTCCTCTCCGCACGTGACAGCGCGTTGTCCCGCATTAAAAGTGGTCCGAGCAAAACGTGATGCTTAGAGCTGTCAAAATAAACGATTACTCGAGGTGAATAAAATTACTCGGATCAGTTTTTAAACTCGAGTTGCTCGAGTACTCGTTTCAGCTCTACTATTTTTTAGGGCTGTCAAAATTATCGCGTTAACGGGCGTTAATTAATTTTTTAAATTAATCGCGTTAAAATATTTGACGCAATTAACGCACTAGGCCCGCTCAGACAGATTTAAATGTCAGTACAGTGAAAGGCCAACTTGTTAATTGTGTTTTATGGAGTTTTTCCGCCCTCTGCTGGCGCTTGGGTGTGACTTGCATATGTTATGTGACGTAATGTCGCCCTCTGCTGCCGATTCAGTGCAGCTGATTATTTGGGTTTCGGCGCGCTTTTCTGACGTGATTATATGTCGACACGAACTCACACTAATAGACAGTGCTATTCAGACCAGCTAACGTCCGCATCCGGTATTCAGTGGCAGTTCTCATAGCCCCATCACACTGTTTGTGTCTAATACATGCATCGCTTGTGAGTTATATTCCTCCTTTGTTTATATTCATGAGCATTAGATAGTTATTGATGATGTGTATTTGAATTTGTTCACATATATGGTGAAATGCAGTTACATTGTTAGATGCTTGTGAGCTAATTGGCTAGTGCTACTGCTCAAATGGACACGTGTGTGTACATTTTATGTTATTTTGTGATTTATGCAAGTTATTGACACATTGCCTTGTTATTTTCAGTTTTACAAAAATACAAGAAATGTGCTCCTGTCAAAAAGAGATGACTTCAGTAAAGCCCATGCAACTTTGCCACACCATCTGATTTCTTTTTGGAACTTATGTACGCTATCTGTCAATTTGTGTACTCACACACATTGAGGACAGAATAGGGCTACTAGTTTATTTTTTGATTGAAAATTTTACAAATTTTATTAAAACGAAAACATTAAGAGGCGTTTTATTATAACATTTCTATAACTTGTAACTACAAGTCTTTCTATCCATGGATCACTTTAACAGAATGTTAATAATGTTAATGTTAATAATGTCTTGTTGATTTATTGTTATAATAAACAAATACAGTCCTTATGTACCGTATGTTGAATGTATATATCCATCTTGTCTTATCTTTCCATCCCAACAATAATTTACAGAAAAATATGGCATATTTTAGAGATGGTTTGAATTGCGATTAATTATGATTAATTAATTTGTAAACTGTAATTAACTCGATTAAAAATTTTAATCGTTTGACAGCCCTACTATTTTTATTTAGTTTTTTGAATCCCGCGCTATGAAAATGAGTGACTTCCGGCTTCGGTCTTGCATTGAGGAGGAGGGCGCTGTGACGTGTACGGTAGAAGATGTCCTCTTCACGCTACAGTGTACTGTTGTGTACGAGGACGAAGGATTCAGCTGATTTTGCGGATTAATACGTTTATTTTTCGCATCACGCCAGCCAAACGGCTGCAGAAAAATCATTCTGTATGAGGGAGAGGCGTATGCGCCTTTTTGGAGTTTCAAAAGGTTCCCATTCACCGTGGATATTTACTGTGGGACCATTAGACTTTCAAGGAAGTGAGTAAACATCTTGTTGTGTATTACGTCAAATACGAATACAGCGATTACAAAGTAAACACTACAAACTTCCTTTAAATGAAGGACTACTTACGTTTGATCATTGATAGGCATGTAAAAAGCTCTACTAATGCTCATTAGCAGCAGCACGTTAGCTGCACAACAACTCCAGCCACCCTCCTCCGGGGAACGAACTGTAAATTGCTCTCCGCCGGGCGGTTTGCCGACCTGCAAAGACAATCGACAACCGGGTCGTCATGTCAAACAATCCAGGATAGTTATGTGTGATTTTCCGCTTCGAAGACTTTGAAACATCACTCGGTTCGGGTTAGCATGTCTGCTAGCTGTCACGCCTTCTGGTTTGTTTACATTCTCCTAAGCCGAGGAAGGGAAATGACATATGTCCGATTTACGTGTCATAAATTATCGTTCGGGAGGTGCGACAGTAAAGGTGAAGTCGACAGTTTTGACCATTATGGAGTCATTTTGCCATGTCGTCCTGAATAAATGCATTTTTATTATTTCATATTCCATTCAGCACAAGCCTGTTATTTGTCATGACCATGCCATTTATTTAGCAATTGGGGATAAAAAGAATATCCTGTAAAAATATTGAAGTAAAGAGACAGAAACAATGACATTTTGCCGCTCTCTTCGTCACGTTTTCCTTGTTCTGAATAGTTCCCCCTCGACGGGCTGACTGGTCCTTCTCAAGCCATTTATTTAGCTATTGGGGAAAAAATACTTGGATAAAAAGAATATCCTGTAAAAATATTGGAGTAGAGACACTGAAACAATGACATTTTGCGGCTTTCTTCGTCGCGTTTTCCTCGTTCTGAATAATTCCCCCTCAATGGGCTGAATAGTAAAACCGATGAGCCCAGTCTACCGCTGACGTCATCCACCTGTTGGGGACGCAAAAGCCCTATAATGGTAGGCGTGGCTAACCGGCAGATTGAAAGACCAATTTCTCGTCATCTGCGCTTTGCTAAATTGTTGTATATAGTCGAATCGTCTCAAAATATGATTCCAATTCACATAATAATGCCATTTAAGACTTTTTTTCTCGTGTCATATGCTCTTTAATGTTACTGCAGACACTTCATAACTTATTGACATGACTGGAAAGTGGGAGCCTATTTTCAGAAACTTCAAATTCGAATATTTACAAAACCAAAGCTGCTACCGACTTAAAACCAAAACCTTAGCCATATATGAGTCTCCATGAGCAGCGGCATCAAAAAATTCAAAGTCGTTCGCTTATAAAATCCCGATTAATTACTTTCTATATAAGTATAACACAACTTAAAATGGCTATGAAAGTCTCAGATTTTACACTAGATGCACAAAAATCACCAAATACAGAGATAATCACTTATATTTTCACGATCAATAGCAATATTTAACATATATACGTTTTTGACCAAAATAGCAACTTAAATTGTTTTTTTATTTACTGCAATTTTTCAACAGCTAATCACTCAATTTAACATCAGAAACTTAATACTTGAGGAAAACATGCAGAATCAATTATAAATGTGTAAATAATTTATAAATTCTATATACAATCACAACATTATAGAATAGAATAGCCCCTTATCAGGGCCGGCCCAGCCTATACGCAGACTATGCAGCTGCTTAGGGCCCCTGACCACTTGGGGGGCCCCCAATCTGGCAATTGTTTTTTTTTTTTTTTTTTTAAACTACAGTTTGCTTTATTTGACTTTTGATACTTGATCACAAGCTTAAAAAAAATAAAAGTTCTTCCTTAACTTCTTTCCTCTTTTAGAAAAAAGTTTGGCGCTATCTACTGTAAGTACTGACAATCATTTGGGGTGAGAAGTTTTAAGTATACAGTGCAACAAAATCTGATTAATATCCAAAATATGGACGTATGGGTTGGATTGCATGTATGGGTTTCACAGTATACGGTGACGAAATTGTGGGCCAAAAATACGGGGCCCCTTTGCATTATTTTGCTTAGGGCCCCCAAATGGCCTGGGCCGGCCCTGCCCCTTATCATCATTATACCTAGGCCTGTCGCGATAAAAAATTTGAGTGTGCGATATTTCATAAATTTCGATATGCGATATTATTGCACCCCCAAATTTAAAAAAAAAAACAACAACACTGAGAATACAGTATATATTAATAGATCACGTACACCCATTTAAACTCAATAAATGTTTACTCATAAATTCAAAAATACTTAAGAAATCACAACTAAAAACAATAGACCATGCCTCTTTTAAGTAAAAGACAACAATATTAATAATTCACAGAAACACAGAATAAATGTGTTTTTTAGGAAAAAAATAAAATTCCACTTAATAATTTAAGCATCAAGGCAAATGAAAACATTCCATGTGTAATACAGTGGTACCTCGACATACGAAGTTAATTCGTTCCAGGAGCTTGTTTGTAAGTCGAAATGGTCGTATGTCGAGCCCAAAAACCCACACTACATCCTTAATAAATACTGCTGTTACAATTGCAAATAGCAATTACAAAGAGCAAAACAAATAAAATATGAATAAAAATCACAAGACAATATAATAATAGCAATAATAATAATAATAATACGGTACAGTACCTGTAATAATGTAACAAATCGGGTTCTAATGTGGCGGACTTTTTTTGCCGTACCTGAACGCACCGCGGGGCTGACTGTGAACAGGAGCTGTTTCGATCCTGGCGTCAACAGCAGTGGACACTCGGCGAGTTGATGGAATAAATTATTAGAAACCTGATGAAGCTGGCGATTTGTTTGGCGATGTTACCACAATAAGAACTGTCACCTTAACTTATAAAGACTGGAGAATGGAGGAGGACTGCCGGCCGAGATCGACATTCTACGGCCCTATTGTCGACCAAGTTCATGGATGTACACACCCTGCTTATATTTTGCTATCATTTACATCTTCATTTCAATGGTAAGCGTCACCTTTTATTTTTTCTCTCCAGCTGCACTAAACTAAAAAATAGCCTAAACCATCCGGCGGGCTCCGGCACGCCGGAGATGGTCGGCAGTCAATCCGGAGCACTGACGCGGTATACATTGAACAGTCGGATATAATGGGAACAAATTGGCTCCGTCGCTATTTTTTGCCGGACCCAGAACGAAAATGCATTTTGCGTAGTTGATAACAAGGAAGCCAAACTTTTAACAGCACTTCAGCCGCATGCACGTGCATGCGAGGCGATAAATCACAGCGGAAAAATTACCGCCTTCATTTTTATTTACCGTGCGATAAATGGAATTATTGCATATTGTGACAGGCTTAATTATACCACTATATACTGTTAGCGAATGAGGTTAGCGGCCGCCATATGTAAACAGAGCTTTTCTGGCGAATGTCTGGCAGCGATGCAGACTCTGCATCGATCCGTAGTGGTGAAGAAGGAGCTGAGCCGAAAGGCGAAGTTTTCGATTTACCAGTTGATCTACGTTCCAACGCTCACTTATGGTCACGAGCTGTGGGTCGTGACCGAAAGGACAAGATCCCAGATACAAGCAGCTGAAATGAGTTTCCTCCACAGGGTGTCCACCGTCCGGGCTTTCCCTTAGCACTAGAAGTCCCAGAGAATTCTTCTACTCCTAATAGTCCCAAGCAATGTCCGATTTGGCCTCTATCCCGGAAAAACCCAGAGGTGGCCAAAATGGCCCAAGTGCTTTTGAATTGGAAAGTCATTGTCCGACAGACAAGAGCCATTCATATATGGGAATATTAGGAGTATTTGTCTTGGGGAAAGGCCGATTCGGCCTTTGCTGGGTTTTCTAGTGTTAGAGATTCATTAGGTGAGGATCTCGGTCATCCGGGAGGAATTCGGTGTCGAGCCGCTACTCCTCCGCGTTGAGAGGAGCCAGTTGAGGTGGCTCGGGCATGTGGTTTGGATGCCTCCTGGATGCCTCCCTGGAGTAGTTTTCCGGGAATGTCCCACGGGCGGGAGGCCCCGGGGATGACCCAGGACACATTGGAGAGACCATGTCTCTTGGCTGGCCTGGGAATGCCTTAGGATCCTGCAGAAGGAGCTGGTTGAAGTGGCTGGGGAGAGGGAAGTCTGGGCTTCCGTGCTCAAGCTGCTGCCCCGTGACCCGACCCAGGATTAAGCAGCAGATGACGGATGGAATTTTTTAACTCGAGTAATCGTTTCAACTCGAATCAGGTCAATAGGAGTCAATGGAAGTTTAAGTGATATTGAAGTGAATGGCAAATAGGGCCATGGAAAATCAATGGGAAATTTTGCCCTTGAGAAATGAATGTTTTTGGCTGAAATGTGCGTTTTTAGCAAAAACTGTATAGAACTTTTGTCCCTCGGAATTTTTTTTATGTACAAGTGTTTGGACGAAAATTGTCGGACAAGTAGCGTTTTGAAATTTCAAATGTTTTTTTTTTTTTTTTTTTCAAAAACCACGTGTTTTTTGGGTGAACGGTCATTTTTGGGCCATCAAACCAAACGGAATGAGAATTCCGGTTATGTTGGTGAATGAACGGTGTCGGTGGGTCAAACTGTTTTGGCTAGGAAGAAGCGCCATTGGAAAAAAATTGTAGCTTTTGCATTACATGCAAAAACTACCATCAATGAATTGGACGTCCATTGTTGTCGATAAGCTATAAAGGACTACCAATCAGTTCATATTCTTTTTTCATTTTCATTCGAATTTTACAATTGAAAAGCAGGCAATTGTTTGACGGCAATTACACACGCCTTCAGCTCATGGCGTTTGTGTTAGATAATTTGGCAGGCGAGCACATGTCACAATGCCCCAGGGCCCTGTGTTGGAAAATATATAATGTATTTTCCACTTGATAAAACATGTAAACCGGAGTAACCACTGATCATCTATTTTAGGACGTCTTGTCTAAACGATGGTGTCGTCACGCTCGGAGCCCCGTGCCGCGTCGACGTGGAAGTTTAGGGAAGTTTAGCGAGCCGTCAATCATTCCGGGGAAGCTTGAGAATTATTTCTGCTGTCAGCAATTTGGGAATCAACACATGATGTCACCATTATCCCCCGTCGTACCTGAATTGACATTTAATTCTTGCGGCACCATAAGTGATGCTAGATGTCTAGTCATCAGCAGATAAGTTTATTAGCGGTGAACGTTCAATCCATTTGAAGCGGGAGGGCTGGCAGCGAATGAAGAAACGTTCATGATCTATCATTTTTTTTGCGGAATAAGATAGTTATGACCTTAAAGTCGATGTCAATAAGGGCTGCAACTATTGATTATTTTAGTAGTCGGTTAATTGATGAACTAGTTAGTTGGAATATTCGAGTAATCGGTTAAGGAACATAAAAAATTTTTTTTTTTTTAAATACCTGAGCTCGGCCTCAAACGGTATCAAAAAATAATGAGGATAAGTACAACAGAAGAACAATTGACTAACTTGTATAACAAAAGTCCTTTAGCTTAAATGCTATCAAATGCTAACTTTTTTTGTTTTTTTACAATACTCTTAACAAATGGTTCAAACACATATTCCCACAAGAAATGGTTAAATATACCTCAAAACTAAGTTACAAATGCATCGGACAAAAACAGCTTTCGTTGGTCTTAAGGGATCCTCTATTTTTAACACAATTCTTAAAAGATAAACGTTTGTACGAGTTATAATAATTTGATATTAAAACCCCTCTTAATGTTTTTGTTTTAATAAAGTTTGTAAAATTATTTTAAGTGATGGCTCGCCATTCTTGTTACGTCGCAGTGCGTGACGTCACCGGGCCTTTGCCGAAATTCCAGCGTGTCACTCGTTAGCTTTCCCAACATGTCATCGGTTCTACCCTTCCTATTTGAACCAGATCTGAAAAGTGAGGAGCAGGACAGCACTGTCGGTCGTTCACAAGATGAGCTTCAGGCACAAATGCATGCAGCAAATACCTGATAAGATAAAAGTTGGGCAAAAGTCTCAATGGCAACAGAGCAAGAGAGCGTATGCTGTTGGGAACTCCGGTTTTATTAGCAGATATTCAAGGTAAGCATATTGAGTTTTCGAATTTATCCCAGTTACAGTGCCTTGCAAAAGTATTCGGCCCCCTTGAACCTTGCAACCTTTCGCCACATTTCAGGCTTCAAACATAAAGATATAAAATTTAAATTTTTTGTCAAGAATCAACAACAAGTGGGACACAATCGTGAAGTGGAACAAAATTTATTGGATAATTTAAACTTTTTTAACAAAAAACTGAAAAGCGGGGCATGCAATATTATTCGGCCCCCTTGCGTTAATACTTTGTAGCGCCACCTTTTGCTCCAATTACAGCTGCAAGTCGCTTGGGGTATGTTTCTATCAGTTTTGCACATCGAGAGACTGACATTCTTGCCCATTCTTCCTTGCAAAACAGCTCGAGCTCAGTGAGGTTGGATGGAGAGTGTTTGTGAACAGCAGTCTTCAGCTCTTTCCACAGATTCTCGATTGGATTCAGGCCTGGACTTTGACTTGGCCATTCTAACACCTGGATACGTTTATTTTTGAACCATTCCATTGTAGATTTGGCTTTATGTTTTGGATCATTGTCCTGTTGGAAGATAAATCTCCGTCCCAGTCTCAGGTCTTGTGCAGATACCAACAGGTTTTCTTCCAGAATGTTCCTGTATTTGGCTGCATCCATCTTCCTGTCAATTTTAACCATCTTCCCTGTCCCTGCTGAAGAAAAGAAGGCCCAAACCATGATGCTGCCACCACCATGTTTGACAGTGGGGATGGTGTGTTCAGGGTGATGAGCTGTGTTGCTTTTACGCCAAACATATCGTTTTGCATTGTGGCCAAAAAGTTCAATTTTGGTTTCATCTGACCAGAGCACCTTCTTCCACATGTTTGGTGTGTCTCCCAGGTGGCTTGTGGCAAACTTTAAACAAGACTTTTTATGGATATCTTTGAGAAATGGCTTTCTTCTTGCCACTCTTCCATAAAGGCCAGATTTGTGCAGTGTACGACTGATTGTTGTCCTATGGACAGACTCTCCCACCTCAGCTGTAGATCTCTGCAGTTCATCCAGAGTGATCATGGGCCTCTTGGCTGCATCTCTGATCAGTTTTCTTCTTGTTTGAAAAGAAAGTTTGGAAGGACGGCCGGGTCTTGGTAGACTTGCAGTGGTCTGATGCTCCTTCCATTTCAATATGATGGCTTGCACAGTGCTCCTTGAGATGTTTAAAGCTTGG
Source organism: Corythoichthys intestinalis (assembly GCF_030265065.1). Taxonomy (NCBI): domain Eukaryota; kingdom Metazoa; phylum Chordata; class Actinopteri; order Syngnathiformes; family Syngnathidae; genus Corythoichthys; species Corythoichthys intestinalis. Next base: position 6,682,785 of record NC_080398.1, on the reverse strand, counting down.
GAAATCTTTTTGTATCCAAATCCGGCTTTAAACTTCTCCACAACAGTATCTCGGACCTGCCTGGTGTGTTCCTTGGTTTTCATAACGCTCTCTGCACTTTAAACAGAACCCTGAGACTATCACAGAGCAGGTGCATTTATACGGAGACTTGATTACACACAGGTGGATTCTATTTATCATCATCGGTCATTTAGGACAACATTGGATCATTCAGAGATCCTCACTGAACTTCTAGAGTGAGTTTGCTGCACTGAAAGTAAAGGGGCCGAATAATATTGCACGCCCCACTTTTCAGTTTTTAATTTGTTAAAAAAGTTTAAATTATCCAATAAATGTTGTTCCACTTCACGATTGTGTCCCACTTGTTGTTGATTCTTGACAAAAAAATTAAATTTCATATCTTTATGTTTGAAGCCTGAAATGTGGCGAAAGGTTGCAAGATTCAAGGGGGCCGAATACTTTTGCAAGGCACTGTATGTAGATTGTTAGCATCCAGAGCTGTCGTGTGCTTTACATACAGTACAGGCCAAAGAGCACACCTTGTGTAATCCATGTCTTGTACATTGTAACGCGTGGTAGCTAGGATTCGTGTATAAAAGTACCAAAAAGGGGAGAAGCTTCCACTCATGCACATTTATTCACAAAAAATAATATTTCCACCTTGACCACTCTTCACTCGGGAGCTCAGCAGTACGCAAACACTCGTTCCCTGACAAACTCCAACATTGTTGTAAGGTCCACGTCAGAGTCACAGTCGTCACTGTAGCGTGCCATACTGCTTTAATTATTTAGTATGATTTGGGTAAAACTCCCACAAAGAATAGTCAACATAAAAGATAGCAATAGTAATCCAAATCCGCGTTTTTTACTCACTCGTGGATCCAGGAATTAGACCGATCCCATGGCAATGTCGCAGCTGCGATCAGGCCGTCGATTCCACAAAACAGACTGATCCGAAAAGCCGCTGTGGGACCGACGGATCAAAAAATTGGACGGATCCGAAACCAATATTGCAGACGCGGTGGGAACGTCGGATCCAGAAAATAGACGGATCCCTTACTTGACTGAGGATCCGGGAAAAATGTTCGGGCGCCAGTTGTAACGCGTGGTGGGTAGGGTACGTGCATACAGGCACCAAAAAGGGGGAGAAGCTTCCACTCATGCGCATTTATTCACTAAAAATACTAATTCCACCTTGACCACTCACTTCACTCCCCTTGTTTCCATTTGACTGGAAATTGCATCCAAAAGCAGCTGGATTCTGCCATGTGAAATGAGTTTTGTCATATTCACTGTTAAATGCAAACACTTTCAAAACAAACCTTTACAACGCCACTAATTAAACGAATACTCGAAGCAGCAAAATTTAATTTGAATCTTTTTTCAAATCAAATTACTCGAGTTAATCGATTAATCGTTGCAGCACTAATGTCAGTGCATTGAATTTGATGGGCATGTTGCCCCTAGCAACATGGCTGCCCTAGGAGGCCATGTCGAGGTGATAAAAGTTCTGGGGTGATGAAAGCATCTGTTAAAACATATTTTTAAGGTAAAGAGCAATTATAAATATCCATGAGAAAAACAAGCCGCCCGTCTCATCAGACCATAGGACACGCTTCCAGTAATCTTTGTGCTTTGTTTGACATGTCTTCAGCAAACTCTTTTGCGGGCTTTCTTGTGTATTGTCTTCAGAAGAGGCTTGCTCCTGGGGTGACAGCCATGCACACCAATTTGATGTATGGTCTGAGCACTAACAGGCTGACCCCCCCCCCCAACCTCTTCAATCTCGGCAGCAATGCTGACAGCACTCCTGTAACGAGTCACATGACAAGCAGTCCTCAATTTGGACATTTAGGGATGTACGTTTTTTTCAAAGGGGTGTACTCACTTTTGTTGCCAGGGGTTTAGATATTAATGGCTATATTTTGTCTTATTTTGAGGGGAAAATGAATGAACTCTATTATATAAGCTGCAAACAGACTACTTTTTATTGTGTCAAAGTGTCATTTTGTCAGTGTTGTCCCATGGAAAGATACCTAAATATCTGATGGGTGTACTCACTTTTGTGATACACTGTATTAGCGCTGAGAAGTCTACTGCTTTAAGATGGCGGCTGTTTACTAACGCTGCCAAGTATTTAGTCAACCAGTAATTGTGCAAGTTGTCCCACTTGAAAATATTAGAGAGGCCTGTAATTGTCAACATGGGTAAACCTCAACCATGAGAGAGAATGTGGGAAAAAAAAAAAAACGGAAATCACATCGTTTGATTTTTAAAGAATTTATTTGCAGATCATGGTGGAAAATAAGGATTTGGTCAATACCAAAAGTTAATCTCAATACTTTGTTATGTACCCTTTGTTGGCAACAACGTTTTCTGTAACTCTTCACAAGCTTTTCACACACTGTTGCTGGTATTTTGGCCCATTCCTCCATGCAGGTCTCCTCTAGAGCAGTGATGTTTTGGGGCTTTCGTTAGACAACACGGACTTTCAACTCGATCCACAGATTTTCTATGGGGTTGAGATCTGGAGACTGGGTAGGCCACTCCAGGACATTGAAATGTTTCTTATAAAGCCACTCCTTTGTTGCCCTGGCTGTGTGTTTGGGATCATTGTTATGCTGAAAGACCCAGCCACATCTCATCCTCAATGCCCTTGCTCTTGGAAGGAGATTTTCACTCAAAATCTCTCGATACATGATCCCATTCATTCTTTCCTTTACACAGGTCCTGGTCCCTTTGCAGAAAAACAGCCCCAAAGCATGATGTTTCCACCCCCACGCTTCACAGTGGGTATGGTGTTCTTCGGCTGCAATTCAGTATTCTTTCTCCTCCAAACACGAGAACCTGTGTTTCTACCAAAAAGTTCTATTTTGGTTTCATCTGACCATAACACATTCTCCCAGTCCTCTTCTGGATCATCCAAATGCTCTCTAGCGATCCGCAGTAGGGCCTGGACGTGTACTGGCTTCAGCAGGGGGACACGTCTGGCAGTGCAAGATTTGAGTCTCTGGCGGCGCATTGTGTTACTGATAGTAGCCTTTGTTACTGTGGTCCCAGCTCTCTGTAGGTCATTCACTTGGTCCCCCTGTGTGGTCCTGGGATTTTTGCTCACCGTTCTTTTTATCATTTTGACGCCATGGGGTTAGATCTTGCATGGAGCCCCAGATCGAGGGAGATTATCAGTGGTCTTGTATGTCTTCCGTTTTCTAATAATTGCTCCCACAGTTGATTTCTTTACACCAAGCGCTTTACCTATTGCAGATTCAGTCTTCCCAGCCTGGTGCAGGTCTACAATTTTGTCTCTGGTGTCCTTCGACAGCTTTTTGGTCTTGGCCATAGTGGAGTTTGGAGTGTGACTGACTCAGGTTGTGGACAGGTGTCTTTTATACCGATAATGAGTTCAAACAGGTGCCATTAATACAGGTAACGAGTGGAACCTCGTTAGAAGTTAGACGTCTTTGACAGCAAGAAATCTTGCTTGTTTGTAGGTGACCAAATACTTATTTTCCATTCTAATTGGGAAATAAATTATTTAAAAATCAAACGGTTTTTCTGTTTTTTTTTTTTTCCCACATTCTGTCTCTCATGGTTGAGGTTTACCCATGTTGACAATTACAGGCCTCTCTAATCTTTTCAAGTAGGAGAACTTGCACAATTGGTGGTTGACTAAATAATTATTTGCCTCACAGTACCGTACATATGATCTCTATGTGACGCATCAGACGCCACCTGCTACCACCGTAGCATCATGCGGGATAGTTTTTAGCAATGTTGGCATAGTTTGTAGGGGCTGTTGGCAGCAGTCGGGTATTATTGCTTCTTCCTCTACGCACGTAGCCTCTGCGCGTTGTCCCGCATTAAAAGTAGTCCGGGCAAAACGTGATGCTTCGAGCTGGCAAAATTAAACGATTCCTCGAGGCGGATAAAATTACTCGGATCAGTTTCTAAACTCGAGTGGCTCGAGTATTCGTTTCAGCTCTAAACGATTGTAACATCTCAGGTGAAGATGTTGGGCTTTCATTGTTGTTCTCTCAAGATTTTTATCAACACTGTATGGCTCTCGTAGAATCACATTTTTAAATACGCTGGGTGTTTTGGCTCTCTCGGTCAAAAAAGTTCCCGAGCCCTGCTAAAGATGGATGATGGATTGGCATTAATGGGTTGGAGTCTGATATTGTTAACTGTTGTTAAGGTGTAGGTGGTAGTAGCATAATTCATATTCTTGATTTTTAAAAAAGTATTTAAATAGTTTAAAAATTCAATTAACGAACAATGAAGTTTTTTTTTTGTAAAGTGGCATAATAAATTGAAAAATATATCTGAATTGTAAATTACTTATTGTATCCATTCATTTAAACTACATATTGTTAATTTAAAAATGTAAAAAAAAAAAAAATTTGCAAAATAGTTTTAAAAATAAATTTTTTGTTGCATAAAATATCATTTGCAAAAATTCCCACTCGTGCAACGTAAACTGTCATGAACTTTTTTTCGTCTTACGACTAATAGAGTGCTTTCCAAAATGAGGCGTACTTGCAAAACAGCAGAGTTTGGGGAAAAGTTCCGGAAGGACCGGTTGCTATTGTGACGGCATGCGGGGAGGGGCTCGACCAATAAGAGGACAACCTTTTTCACTTTCACTCAACTTTTACATCAATTAGCAATTTCAAAAACGTTCTCAAGTCGCGCCAGGTCGCTTTTTTTTTTTTTTTTCTTTTTCCGGAAAGAAAAATAATGATTTGAGCTTTTATTGACAATAAAATTCATACCAGGAAAAGACCAACAACTTGTTTGCTTGACGAACAAATCAAGCAAGTCCAAGAAGGGGAGAAAAAAAAAAAAATATTTGGTCAATAAAAAATATTCTGTCTTTGTGAACAGTGGTCAGTTGAAATTAATTTGGACATCTATTATTGTCAAGTTTCTGCTTTTAAGTCCCAGTGCAGCTCCAAACTTGACAAAGGGATTTGGCGTTAGCCCAGAGCAGACAGGGATTCACCCGAATGTATGAACAATTTTCCTTTTCTCTTTTTTATTTGAGCATTGGGGAAACCATTATCCATTAGATGAAAAACCTTAAATACAAAAGAAAACATCAATAGTTGCATTTTACTTTAACAATTCAACATTTTATATCTAACACAAACTACAACTATTTTAGAACAGTCAATTAACAATTATTTTAAATTACACAATGTTTTAACTCTCACTTCTAAATATTAAACGTTTATACTAGGGCTGTCAAAATTATCGCGTTAACGGGCGGTATTTTTTAAAAAAATTAATCACATTAAAATATTTGACGCAATTAACGCATTTGCCGCGCTCAAACAGATTAAAATGACAGCAAAGTGCAATGTCCACTTGTTACTTGTTTTTTGGAGATTTGCCGCCCTCTGCTGGCGCTTGGGTGCGACTGATTTTATGGGCTTCAGCACCCATGAGCATTGTGTAATTGACAACAATGGCGGGCTACTAGTTTATTTTTTGATTGAAAATTTTACAAATTTTATTAAAACGAAAATATTAAGGGATTTTAATATAAAATTTCTATAACTTGTACTAACATTTATCTTTTAAGAACTACAAGTCTTTCTATCCATGGATCGCTTTAACAGAATGTTAATGCCATTTTGTTGATTTATTGTTCTAATAAATACAGTACTTATGTACCGTATGTTGAATGCAGAGGTTGCGCTAGACTTTTTCGTTGTCTGTCATTTTGACTGACAGGGTCATAAAAATCCGGTCATAATCTATTTTTACCCGTCACATTTTTAAAATGATAATGACATATTCAATAGTATTTCGTTTTTATTCATTTTTAATTAAGATTCTGTCCGAACAAGCTTAACAAGAGGCAAACAGACAGCGGAGTGCACCAATCGGCGACGGGCAAACGTGCCGTTAGCAAAGCGACGAGGGCAGGACGAGGGACTTGCGCGCGGAAGTAAACATACGAGGAGAATGGAGTTTATTCAACATGGCTAGCGCGAGACAGACTGTTGTCAATGACTCGTGTCGATGTGTTTAAGCTCATTTAAAACTGAATTTTCCGCGGATTGGAACATATTCTCGGCTCTCACGTTCGCCATCCGTGTTGTTCTAGAGACGACTTTCGGCGCGCAAGAGTGACGTTGCTCGTGAAGAACACGTCACGCAAATAAACAAATCTGATTTGTCGATTGATTTTGTACCTACTCAAGAGGCTGTGTCCCAGACTTTTCTCTCAGTGTTTGAAAAATACAGGGAGAAGTCTGGCCGTGCCAGGCAAACACTCAGTTGCCTTGACATTTTTCTGAGTAATGCATCAAGAGAGACAATAGCTAATTAATATGCTCACTCGCCACCCTGTGGTCTGGGGTGTGAATTGCAACCTGTCAAAATGACGGATGGACTTCAGTTTTTTCCGTCACCGTTTTAAAAAACCGGTCAACGACGGAAAATATTCGGTTAACGCGACCCCTGGTTGAATGTATATATCCATCTTCCATTCCAACAATAATTTACAAAAAAATATGGCATATTTTATAGATGGTTTGAATTGTGATTTATCATGATTTGTTTTTAAGCTGTAATTAACTCAATTAAAAATTTAATCGTTTGACAGCCCTAGTTTATACCAAAAGACATGCATTAAATTTTTCCAGTTATCACAATTAATAACAGTGAAACCTATAATACATCAAATTTCAATATTAAACCAGTGACTCAAAACCCAAATGACGCCCTAAAGAAAACTACAAGTGTCCAAACATTTCAACTGGTGAGTCATGCCATGTGCTAATGGCCGCCGCTGGCACATTGCAACTTCAAGTTTTGCTGCTTACTGGCTGCCTCTCTGGTTAGTTTTTTGCTAACGTCGCCAGCTGCACAGGACTGCCAGCGTCACTAGCCAAACCAGGCTGCCATCTTCGTTCCTCATGGGTTGATTGGCCAATCTGTTTCAGCTGTGCGCCGTTGCCATGTTGCTTGTATGCTAGTGATTTTCCAGTTGAAGCCCTGGTTGCCAGCTCACTACTTTTTGTTGATGTTTCTCAGAGTTTGACTTGACATTTATTGATAACCTCATTTAGTTTGAATTGATTATTTAAAGAGTCACGTGGTAGGTGGGACGTCTATCATCGTCAAGGGTAGTGAAAAAGTTAACGATATCTGATACTCAGTGTTGCACTGGAAGCCCTTCGTCACAGTGTAAAAGTATCAGCGTTTTTCTAAAAGGAACAACAGCACCATCCGGTGATCAAGTACTGCGGTGCAGCGCGAGGTACTAGCCCATTATGGCCATATGTATCACACATTTGATACACTTAGAATTTAATGATTTTGGGACTCAAATTCAGACTTCAATAGATGACAAATTTTTTTTTTTATTATTATGAACTCATTGACGGCGATAGACGTCGAATCTATTTAACCTGTAACAGACAGTTTTTGTGTGAAATAAAACAAAGCCAAAGTGGAAAAAAATCCAAACGGAAAGAAAAACACTATTCTGACATTTTTTGAAATGTGGTTTTACTTGTTTTCCCAAGTTTTATTTATTTATTATTATTATTATTTTAAATAGATTAAAACGGGCGAAAAACAAATGTACAAAAGGATTCATAATATGTGTCAGTGCTTTTAAAATAATAAAGTATTTTTTTAAAAATCTAATAAAATGAAATGATGAAAAAATAAGGAAGGAAAAATAAGGGGAGTTGAAACTTAAAAAAAAAAATATATACTGTATATATTTGTCATAGACGTCCAATTCATTCAAACTGGGATAGCGGCTAGGTAATGGCCACTTTGTTTTGTAATTTTTTTTTCCTTCAGAAAATAAAACGTAAGACATTGAAATCTTGGGGGGGGGGGGGGGGGGGGGGGGGCATATATAAAATTATATATATATAATTATAAGTTTTGTCTTTTTTAATACAATGGAAAAATTCAGAAAAATATACAGTATTTTTTTAATGTTCATGTTTCTGTGCTTTTTTATTTATTTTTTATTTTATTGAAATAAATTATTGTGGATTTTTATTTAGTTGTTATTATTTTTTTAACAAATAAAATACAATGATAAAAATGAGTGGGAGTTAAACTTAAAAAAATAAAATAAAAATTCGAATAAAATGAAATAAAAAAAAAATAAGGGGATTAAAACTTAAAAAATAAATAAATCTTTGTCATTGACAGCAATACACGTCCAATGTATTCAAACTGGGATGGCAGGCAGGTAATGGCCACTCTTCTATGTCTTTTTTTTTTTCTTTTTCAAAAATAAGTCTTTCAAAAAAATATTAAAATATAAAAAAAAATTAAAAACTTTATATGTGTGTGTGTGTGTATACATATATATATATATATATATATATATATATATATATATATATATATACCGTATATATACCGTATATATTAGGGTACAGGGCTGCTGCTATCGAATATTTGAGTAATCGACTGAAAATTCTATAATTTAATCGAGTAATCGAATAAAACATATTTTTTTAGGTAAAGAGCAATTATAAATATACATGTGAAAACAAGACATTTTAGCTAATATTGAACCATTTTCAGTCAATCAATGTCTTTATTTTCGATGTACATTGTTGAAAACAGCCAACAATTGCCTCTCAGATGTGACTAGAATGAAAAAAAAAGAATTATTCACTGCTTTCGCCCAAAAAACTTTTAGATCTATTAAAAAAATATATATGTCAATATTTCTTACCTAAAAATGCCATTACGCTTGATAACACACATCACTTAAAACGTTAGGTTTTTTTCCCATATGTTTCAATTGAATTTGTGTCAAGCTATTTTTATGTTCTAGTTAAGTTTTAAGTTAGTCTAAACTGTAAGTCCTGATAGGATTTTGAGTTTTTTCAGTGTTCAAAATAAATGTATTGTAACATATCAGCTTATAATATGGCGGGGATATTTGCATGCGTTCCTGAAAACACCGCATAACGCGCGGGGGTGAGGGAGGTGCGGGAGAGCGAGAGACGTGCCTTGTTGTTGTTGTTGTTGTAGTTCTGGCAGGTGCGTGTGCGTCGGCTACCGCAGACAGCAGTCGTGTGTTGGATGTTCCACAATTTCCCCAAAAATTAATAACTGCAACCTAACGTAGCAGGTGACTCTTTGTCAAGGTTACAGTATGATACCTGCTGTATTGGAGCACATTAGGGACCAGTGCTACTTGGTGTTTTATCCAGCAATGACTACTGAGCTAAAATTGACAGTTAGCTTTATCATATTTTCATTTTACACCCTCATCACTCTTCAACGCCATGTTTTCACAGATTAAATAAAGCCTGTATGTAAAACACGTTAGCCACGCATCGACAGTGGTCATAATCAGTAGAAACCTAGCCCTCCGAAGGGCTAACGTTACGTGAGCGATTGACAGTAACGTTAATCTTATTTATTAGCACTGACAAGTGCACTGCTTTAAGATGGTGGCTGTTTACTAACGCCACTGCCTCTGTCATTTTGCATCTAGTTCAACATACATGTGATATCTATGTCTTTTTTTTTTAATTCTAATTTTTTATTTTTTTTTCAAAAAGAAAAAAATCTTTAAAAAAATATTAAAAATGTAAAATATAAAAAGGAAATACAGTATATATAAATACAATAGATTGTCTTTTTTAATAGAATGGAAAAATTCTGAAAAATAAATATTAAAAATATATATTTTTAAAATTATTTCTCTGATGGTTAATGTTTATCTTTCAGTGCTGTTTATGATTTTTTTTTACGTTTCTGTGCTGTTTTTTAATTTTCAGTCTATTAAAAACTGTTTTCTGTAAATGTTACTTAATTTTTTTAAAAAATAGAATTTAAATTTAATTTATTAAATATATATATATTTGTTTTAAGTTTTTGCTTTTTTTTTTTTTTAACAAAGAAAATATAATGAAAAAAATCAAATCAAAGAAATGTTTCTCTGCCGTTGACAACGACGGACGTCCAAACCGTTGCCATCCCGCCCTGTACAAACTAAAGTCCAAACCAGTTCAACAATAACAAATGTTCATTTGGAAAACAACTTTTCCAAAGTAAACAGCCCAGACTGAGAGCTAGTTTCAGCTAGTAAGCGAATCTCAAAAGCACCCCAAAAGGTGTCGTCGCTCATGAAGTCTCCGTCGATTCGTACGTTGACGCGGTCGCCCTCCTGGAGTCGCGCCATCGTGCCCACCCAAAGGCTGCCGTGGTCGGCGGCGTGCGGGTACGAGGCCTCGGCAAGCTTGCGGGCGCTCTTGTCGGCCGTCGCCGCGCGGGTGACCGTCACGCTTCTTGGCTTTTCGGCAGAATCCGGGGCGGAACGCGGGGCGAAAGTGACCTGGGCGTACAGGAAGTAGACGCCGTCCTTTCCGAAGTGAAGGGAGTCGTTGCGCAGTGTCAATGTGCAGTTATCGCACCTGGGTGGGACGGGCTTCCAAGGGTCCTGGTTGGAAGCTGTAGAGACATTTTGACATCAGCAAAGCTGGCGTGAGAAGGTTGTTATGTGGAGAGAGTGAAAAGAATAATAACAAAATGCCATTGCTAGAAATATTGCGATTTGATGGTTGCTATATCGGCACGCAATGGATGCTCGAGGTGATGACGTAGTTTGTCGCTGTCACCAGACGAACACTACCAGAGTTCTGCAATTCCTTCCTACGCGGTGAGATATCTACACAATGCACAAAGAAATCCAGGCTGGAAAAAAAATATTTTTCGATGCTAATCAATGTGGGTACAGATTATTAAACTGTTGATACAGATTGATAAACTGGTTACAGATTAGTCAACTGTGGGTAGGGATTACTAATCTGTGGGTACGGTTTAGTCAACTGTGGGAACAGTTTGGTAATCTGTTGGTACAGATTAGTATACTGTGGATACAGATTAATGAATTGTTGGTACAGTTTGGTAAACAGCGGGTACAGATTAATAAACTAGGTACAGTTTAGTAATCTGTGGGTACAGTTAGGTAAACTGTTAGTACAGATTGCTAAACTGTGGGTACAGATTACTAAACTGTTCTTCTTCTCGAGTCACTACGTATTATCTGTGGGTATAGATTACCAAACTGTGGGTACAGTTTGATAATATTTGGGTACAGTTTGGTAAACTGGGTACAGATTGATAAACTGGGTACAGTTTCTTAATCTGTGGGTACAAATGAGTAAACTGTGGATACAAATTAATGAATTGTACAGTGCCTTGCAAAAGTATTCGGCCCCCTTGAATCTTGCAACCTTTCGCCACATTTCAGGCTTCAAACATAAAGATATGAAATTACATTTTTTTGTCAAGAATCAACAACAAGTGGGACACAATCGTGAAGTGGAACAACATTTATTGGATCATTTAAACTTTTTTAACAAATAAAAAACTGAAAAGTGGGGCGTGCAATATTATTCGGCCCCTTTACTTTCAGTGCAGCAAACTCACTCCAGAAGTTCAGAGAGGATCTCTGAATGATCCAATGTTGTCCTAAATGACCGATGATGATAAATAGAATCCACCTGTGTGTAATCAAGTCTCCGTATAAATGCACCTGCTCTGTGATAGTCTCAGGGTTCTGTTTAAAGTGCAGAGAGCATTATGAAAGCCAAGGTACACACCAGGCAGGTCCGAGATACTGTTGTGGAGAAGTTTAAAGCCGGATTTGGATACAAAAAGATTTCCCAAGCTTTAAACATCTCAAGGAGCACTGTGCAAGCCATCATATTGAAATGGAAGGAGCATCAGTCCACTGCAAATCTACCAAGACCCGGCCGTCCTTCCAAACTTTCTTCTCAAACAAGGAGAAAACTGATCAGAGATGCAGCCAAGAGGCCCATGATCACTCTGGATGAACTGCAGAGATCTACAGCTGAGGTGGGAGAGTCTGTCCATAGAACAACAATCAGTCGTACACTGCACAAATCTGGCCTTTATGGAAGAGTGGCAAGAAGAAAGCCATTTCTCAAAGATATCCATAAAAAGTCTGGTTTAAAGTTTGCCACAAGCCACCTGGGAGACACACCAAACATGTGGAAGAAGGTGCTCTGGTCAGATGAAAGCAAAATGGAACTTTTTGGCCACAATGCAAAACGATATGTTTGGCGTAAAAGCAACACAGCTCATCACCCTGAACACACCATCCCCACTGTCAAACATGGTGGTGGCAGCATCATGGTTTGGGCCTGCTTTTCTTCAGCAGGGACAGGGAAGATGGTTAAAATTGACGGGAAGATGGATGCAGCCAAATACAGGAACATTCTGGAAGAAAACCTGTTGGTATCTGCGCAAGACCTGAGACTGGGACGGAGATTTATCTTCCAACAGGACAATGATCCAAAACATAAAGCCAAATCTACAATGGAGTGGTTCAAAAATAAACGTATCCAGGTGTTAGAATGGCCAAGTCAAAGTCCAGACCTGAATCCAATGGAGAATCTGTGGAAAGAGCTGAAGACTGCTGTTCACAAACACTCTCCATCCTACCTCACTGAACTCGAGCTGTTTTGCAAGGAAGAATGGGCAAGAATGTCAGTCTCTCGATGTGCAAAACTGATAGAAACATACCCCAAGCGACTTGCAGCTGTAATTGGAGCAAAAGGTGGCGCTACAAAGATTAACGCACGGGGGCCGAATAATATTGCAGGCCCCACTTTTCAGTTTTTTATTTGTTAAAAAAGTTGAAATTATCCAATAAATGTTGTTCCACTTCACGATTGTGTCCCACTTGTTGTTGATTCTTGACAAAAAAATTAAAATTTTATATCTTTATGTTTGAAGCCTGAAATGTGGCGAAAGGTTGCAAGGTTCAAGGGGGCCGAATACTTTTGCAAGGCACTATAGGTACAGTGTGGTAAACTGTGGGAATAGATTAGTAAACTCTTGATACAGATTAATAAACTGGGTACAGTTTAGTCAACTGCGGTTATGGAATACTAAACTGTGGGTACAGTTTGGTAAAATTCGGGTACAGATTGGTAAACTGTGTACAGATTGGTAAACTGTATACTGTAAATGTATGTATTAATAAACAGGGTACACTTTAGTAATCTGTGGGAACAGTTTAGTAAACTGTTGATACAGATTAATAAACTGTTGGTACAGTTTGATAACCTTTGGGTAAAGTGCAGTAATCTGTGGGTACAGATTGGCAAACCGTGGGTACAGTTTGGTAAACTGTGGGTACAGTTTCATAATCTGTGGGTACAAATTAGTAAACTGTGGATACAAATAAATGAATTGTAGGTACAGTTTGGTAAACTGGTTACAGATTAATGAACTGTGGGTACAGTTTAGTAATATGTATGCACAGTTTAGTCAATTGTGGATATGGATTATTAAACTGTGGCTACAGTTTAATAAACTGTAGGTACAGTTTGGTAATCTGTGGGTACAGTAAGTAATCTGTGGCTACAGTTTGGTAAACTGTGGGTACAGTTTAGTAAATTGAGGGTACAATTTGGTAATCTGTTGGTACAGTTTCGTAAACTGGAAATTAAATTGAATTAATTGTGGTTACGGTTTGGTAAACTGTGGGTACAGATTAATAAACTGGGTACAGTTTAGTAATATGTGGGTACAGTTTGGTAAACTGTGGTACAGATTAGTAAACTGTGGATACAGATTAGTAAACTGTGGGTACAGTTTGGTAAACTGGGTACAGTTTGGTAATCTGTGGGTACAGATTAATAAATTGGGTACAGTTCAGTAAATGTGGGTACAGATTACTAAACTATGAGTACAGTTTGCTAAACTATTGGTACAGATTGATAAACTGTGGGTACAGATTACGAAAACCAAAAAGGTTTGAATTTGGCACTGATTAACCATACGATATGATATGATATGATCCTTTTAGTTTCATAATTGTCAATGTTTTCTCCACTAGAGGGCACTCATGCTCTTTGGACGAATAATTTTTTTCTCTCGCCGGAATTCAATGTTCTTGTGTTGTTGTATTTCTTTAGCAGTAATTTTCGCATAAATCTGAAGTTACTCAAATCTCAGAATAACTACCAAAAAAAAAAAGCATTGTATTTTGTTTAATGGTAGAGGATACACTGCCCTCTGGTGGCAGCGTTGGGTCTGGCTGGACTATTGTCTTGTATGACTCAGGAGCAGACTCAGACGTCTGACATGGATAAAGGACAGCTGCGCTCTGATTTGGCCCACATACGGCTGTAAGTTGTTTCAGCTAATACATGTTTGTGTATGCATTTGTAATTAAGTTTAGAGCTACAGTTTGTGGAGTTGTGAGTTAGCGATTTGCCATGAGAATTGTAAAAATGTAAGCATTCGGCGCATTTAAGACAGCGGACTTTTGTTAGGAAAATTAGGCGAATTTAATCTAGGACTAAATTTACATATTGATCGGACTAGATGGACGTTTGAACACCAATTGTTTTGTGTCAAGTGTTTTATCGTTCAATTTCGTGTTGTTTTGAACATACATATGTGCCCTGCTTACATTTCATCATTTGGATGTATGAATGTTTGGACTCCGTCGACATAGCACCTGTAAAAAACAAAGACAGCCACTTCAGTCATTTTGGACATCAAATTTGGACAAAAACGTGTTCGCCAAACCTTGTCTGCTCCTATATGCCGGGACGCCTATAAAGACGACCAAAACCAGCGCCGTCGCCGTCAACGCCACGGCCACGCTGAGCAGAGACAGCCACGTCCATAGCGCCGCCTTTTCGCAAGTACGCCATCCAGATGACATTCTGTGGATTAAATTTATGAATATATATTTATGTTTGATGAAGACAACATTCATTTTAGTCTGCCTCCTCCTCGTTCGATTTTGTTGGTTAGTTTGTTGAAAGAAAATACGGTGGTATGAAAAAAGTGTCTGAACCTTTTTTAATTTCTCACATTTCTGCATAAAATCACCATCAAATGTGATCTGATCTTTGTCAAAATTACACAGATGAAAAAAGTGATTTAACTAAGACCACTGAAACTTTAATAGGTTTTTATATTTTAATGAGGATAGAATGCAAACAATGACAGAAGGGGGAAAAATAAATAAGTGAACCATCACATATAGTATTTTGTGGGCCCTACTATGGCAGCAATAACTTCAACCAGACACTTCCTGTAGCTGCAGATTAGTCTGGCACATTGATCAGGACTAATCTTGGCCCTTTCATCTCTACAAAACTGCTGTAGTTCAGTCAGATTCCTGGGATGTCTGGCTTGAATCGCTGTCTTTAGGTCAAGCCACAGCATCTCAATGGGGTTCAAGTCTGGACTTTGACTAGGACACTCCAGAACGTGCATTTTGTTCTTCTGAAACCATTCTGAAGTTGATTGACTTCTGTGTTTTGGATCATTGTCTTGTTGCAGTATCCATCCCCTTTTTAGATTCAACTGTCTGACAGACGGCTTCAGGTTTTCCTGCAAAACTTTTGAATTCATTCTTCCATTAATGATTGCAAGTTGCCAGGCCCCGCGAGAGCAAAACAGCCCCAAATCATGATGCTCCCTACACCATGCTTCACGGTGGGGATGAGGTGTTGATGTTGGTGAACTGTTCCATTTTTCCTCCACACATGATGTTGTTTGTTACTCCCAAACAATTCAACTCTGGTTACATGAAGGCGTGACTCACCTGTTGACACGCCTTCATCCATCAGCTGATAAAGACGCGTCACACCAACACCAGTGAAAGTGAAAGTGTTCACTGAAACGTCAGGTAAATAAATCACCTACTATTGTCTGGGATAAAAGAAAAGTTTTGACTACCTTACTGTTTATATGTTAAATATTATTGTTGATCCTGTAAATATAGGTAAGTACAGTATCTCTGCATTTGGTTATTTTTGTGTATTTAGCATAACATTTGAGAATTTTATAGCCATTTTAAGTTTGTTTTTTTTAAAAAAAAAAAAAAGGGGATTTTATGAGGGAATGACTGATTTTTTTGATGTCGTTGCTAATGGAGACTAGGGGTGTGCCATCTTAGGCACCCCACGATTCGATTCGATAACGATTCAGGGTGCTACGATTCGATTCGTGACCGATGATCACGATATTGATGATCACGGTTATTGCGATGCATCGTATATTACTAGTTAATACAGTCGCCAAACAAATTTATGTCCATTATTTATTTAAAATATTCTATTGATTCAACAGGAACGATGGAAACATGCCCATACAACAAAAAGCTGCCCTTAAGCTGCTTTTTTATTCTTTTATTTAATTTTATTTTTTTACAACAAAGTGCAAAAACATTAAGCATTTTAAAGGCAGTACTTATTTCTCTCAACAAAACGATAACATTTACACGGGTGGAATGAATTCCACATTTTCTGGAAACAAAGTGTCTTTAGAAATGAGACTTGTTTTAACCAGTATTCTTTGTTTTCACAGATTCCTGTACTATTTATACAATATACAACAATATATTTAAGCAAATTTTAGCAAGCCGCTCTGTGCGTCACATTTGCTTCATTATGTTTTTTAAATTAATAATTTCAACAATCTCGCAATTAGCCTTGTGGCATTCTCTTTCGACTCTCGGGCTCTTGCGAAATATTGCTGCTGTGAAATTAAACTATCTCCAAGTTGCTTCAATTTCTCGCTGCGTATCTTCCCTGTAATCATGTCGTACATATCAGCGTGTCTTGTTTGGTAATATCGCCTCACATTGAACTCTTTAAAAACAGTGACTGTCTCTTTGCAAATGAGGCGGACACAGTTGTTGTGCATTTTTGTGAAGAAATAGTCCAATTTCCACCTATCCTTGATGCATCGGCCAACGCATGCAACTTTCTTTTTTTTTGTTGATTATCGCCATTTTAGAAAATTGGAAGGGTTACACGAGGTAATGTTGCGTAGAGTGCTGCTGCCTTTTAGTGGGTAAATGAGGAGCAGCATTTAGTGTGTAAGCTACTTCATATGCTGGTAGCAGTGCTGCTGACCAATTTACTAAGTCTATGTGAGGGCCAGACGTTATTTATATACGTTATTTATTATTTATGACAGAGGCTGGGGGCCGGATGAAATTTGACCACGGGCCGGACTTTGGACATGTCTGCTTTATAATAACTATCCGTTTTACTAGTTAATAGATCATTAGTAAACTCTTGATAAATGATTTATTGTTGATTTGTGAAGTATTTTTTTTAAAGTTTGTTAAGCATTTACAGGCAGTTCTTAACCTGAAACACAGTTTTTGTAGAAACGTTTTAAGTTTTTGTGTGTAACGTTTGGCATTTCTATCTTTTCAGGTTAAGGAATGCCGTTCACTTCAAAAGAAAAGGCATTTTGATAAGGCATTTTGCAGGCAGCGTTCATGTTGCACATTTATGAAAATCTGCCATAGAACCAAAAAATAGTTGTACTTTTCTTTGTATATTTAACCAATAAAACTTATGACCTTCAACATAAAGTGTATATAGTTTTATTAAGATCCGTCAACTAGCATGGGCATTTAGAATGGGGTCAACCATATTGGAACACCCTGCAAATGCTTAACAAACTGTTAACAAATACTTCGCAAATCAACAATAAATCATTTATCAACAGTTTACTAATGATCTATTAACTAGTAAAACGGATAGTTATTATAAAGTGTTACCATTCCATTTTTATGATTCCCCTTTTTTTCTCCATTTACAATATTTTTTCTAATTTTTAAATATCTTATTAAAAAAAATTTCACATTTTCTCATTTCTTGTAGTAATCTTAGTCATTTTTTTTGGTGTATATTAAAAACACAAATATGGATGATTCATTATCAATAATTATATGTAAATTTACAGCATAAATAAAAAATGTCCCTCTGCTCAATGACAATGTCGTGTTTGTTCTATTAATTTTTGTTTTTTTCCGGTCAAATTGTTTGGGATTTAGTCTTCAAGAGTTAATGTTGCTAATCAATTTGAATTTTTAATAGTTTTTTTAATTTATAAATTTTATCTTTCAATATCAAACGGTCAACAAATGTGCCTTGAGTGTATTTTTATACAGTTCGGAAGTGTTTTAGTTTGTTTTTTAATTTAGGCAAATTGATGTGCTTGAAGTCTTTTCTGTTAAAAACAAAACAATGTTAGTAAAGTCATATTGTATTTTATTGTAAGTTGCTCTTACGTTTTTTCTTTCATATTAAAAAGGACACAATGTTATTCAGAGGTGTACTGATTATAATAATAATCTTATAGACAAATGATACGACATTTACAGTGGAGGCAGAGAGTTGGGGGGGCGCAAAACATTTACGTCTTCCATTGGGGGGGCATTACAGAAAATAATCGCGAAGCACTGGTTTAGCCTGAGAGGATTTTTGAAACATTAAAAGAACGAGGGGTGGGGGGTCATCAATAATCGATTAATAATCAATTCGTAGCCTCTAAATCGTAATGTAAAAATAAAATAAATAAATGAAAATGTAAAAAAAAACAAAAAATAAATTAAAAATAAAAACAAAAACAAAAATAGAAAGAATAATCAAACAAAAAAAACCTTGTAATCATTACGAAATCTGAATGTCAAAAATTGATATTTGATATTTTCTGCGTCATTTATGGTATACTGGGGACGAGTTTCAATAAGCTTCGGCTTCTCCCGTCAGCCCTTTTCTTTTCGGGCTGAATTAATTGTAAACACATATAAATGCTGTATATTTGTTTAGATTTGTCATGCCTGAAGGGAAAATAAATAATCCAATCGTTAGGTGCCCCAAGATTCCCAGCTCTTGTCGTAACACAGGGACTACCTGTAATGTCTATTGTTTACAAACTGTTGTCAAAAACAGCCATTTTTGCCATGTAAATGACTCCGTGCTCATTTGCTCAACCTGGATGTGCAATATGTCAAATGAAAGCTAAGATGTTGAATTTTTATGATCAGTTGTCAGAACCTTACTGAGATTTATAGTTTATCAGCAATCAAGCAATGTATGTCATTTTCATATTTGGCATTTAGAATTGACACTTTGACACTTTCAAAAATGTCCAAATTTTGGAAAAATGTTCACAGCATGGCATGTTTCAACTGTATTTTTAGTTTAGCAATAATCATAGGAAAATCATCCTCCTAATTTCACCAGAAATGCTCAGAGTGTAAAGTGTTGATATGACAGAAGAGAGAGAGTAGACTCACCTGTTGTTGCTGTGAGAATGCCCGAATGGATGTGCTGTCTCAGATAGTGAATTTAATGCCTTGCAGGAGGAAGAAGGAGGAGGACGTGGTGCCATGCTGAAATTGAGTGGGTGCGGGAAACCGCAATTAGTCAGGAAAGAAAATCAACCAGACGACCTTGTGAAACATGGATGGAATGTAAAGAAAGAGGAAGGAATGCACTACCATGTGTGTATGTCAGAGGTAAAGTGACTGGGAGTCCACCTTTTAAATCGACGAGGGCGTTGTGTGAAATTCCCAGCTTTATAGGTCACCCTCGCATTTTACCACCGAAACTTTTGTTTTCTCTCGCTCTGACACCATCATAACAAAAACAATACAGCGTAGACCGCGTGTAGGAGGTGTGTTTCTTTTTTGCTATCTTGTTATTTGCGGCTGTTGACTGAGAGAGGTTTGATTTATTTGAACGGGATTATCATGTTATTATCATGTAACCTGTGGGAACAGATTGATAAACTGTGGTTATAGTTTAGTAAACTGTGGGTACAGATTTATAAAATGTGGGTACAGTTTGGTAGTCTGTGGGTACAGATTAGTCAACTCTGGATACAAATTAAAGAATTGTGGGTACAGTGTAGTAAACTGGCTATAGATTAGTAAACTGTTGATACATAATAATAAAGAATAAACTGTGGGTGCAGTTTAGTAAACTTTGGGTACAGTGTAATAATCTGAGGGTACAGATGAGTAAATTTTGGGTACAGTAATAATCTGAGGATACAGATTAGTAAACTCTGGATACAAATTAAAGAATTGTGGGTATAGATTAGTAAACTGTGGATACAGATTAATAAACTGTGGGTGCGATTTAGTAAACTGTGGGTACAATTTGATCATCTGTGGGTACAGTGTAGTAATCTGTAGGTACAGTTTGGTAAACTAGGTACAGATTGGTAAACTCTGGGTACAGTTTAATGAACTGTGGGTACAGTTTGGTAATCTGTGGGTACAAATTAATGAATTGTGGGCACATTTTGGTAAACTGGGTACAGATTAAACTGGGTAAAGTTTGGTAAACTGTGGGTATGGATTAGTAAATTTTATACAGATTAATAAACTGTGGGTACAGTTTAGTAAATTTTGGGTACAGTGTAATAATATGAGGGTACAGATTAGTAGACTGTTGATACAGATGAATAAAATTTGGGTACAGTGTAATAATATGAGGGTACAGATTAGTAGACTGTTGATACAGATTAATAAAACGTGGGTGCAGTTTAGTCAATTTTGGGTACAGTGAAATAATCTGTGGGTACAGATTAGTAAACTGTTGATACAGATTATTAAACTGGGTACAGTTAAATCAAATGTGGGTATGGATTACTAACACACGTACAGTTTGGTAATCTGTGGCTACAGTTTGGTAAACTGTGGATACAGATTAATAAACCGTGGGTACGATTTAGTAAACTGTGGGTACAGTTTGGTAATCTGTGGATACAGTTTGGTAAACTGGGTACAGATTAGTAAACTGTAAATACAAATTAATGAATTGTGGGCACATTTTGGTAAACTGGGAACAGATTAAACGGTACAGTTTAGCAATCAATGGGTACAGTTTGGTCAACTGTGGGTATGGATTAGTAAATTTGATACAGATTAATAAACTGTGGTTACAGTTTGGTAAATTTTGGGTACAGTGTAGTAATCCGTTGGTACAGATTAGTAAACTGTTGATACCGATTAATAAACTGTGGGTACAGTTTGGTAAACTTTGGGTATAGTCTAGTAATCCGTTGGTACAGATTGATAAACCGTGGGTACAGATTAGTAAACTGTTGATACGGATTAAAAATTTAGGTACAGTTTGGTAATCTGTGGGTATAGTTAGGTAAACTGTGGGTACAGATTGATAAACTCTGGGTACAGTTTAGTAAACCGTGGGTACAGTTTGGTAATCTGGGTTCAAATTAGTAAAATGTGGATACAAATTGATGAATTGTGGGTACAGTTTGGTAAACTGTGGGTACAGTGTAGTAATCTGGGTGATGGGCTTTGACCATACACTTACCATTAGAGCCCATAGACATTCAACTGGTGCCCATGTAAGTCGAAGCCATTGACGGCCATGCATGTCCATGCCATGTACATCAAAATATCAACAGGAAGTGTCCTCGAAATGTCCCTAAATCAACAGGTAACCTCAAACCTAATAGATATGTATATACCACAGCAAAGCCACATTGTAATTTCTCCAGAAATTGCAATTTCTAGTAATGAGTATTTGATTGAAAATTCCATTGATGTATCAAGTAATCAGATAAAACATTTTTTTAAGGTAAAGAGCAATTATAAATACCATAATTTTCTAACTATAAACCGCTACTTTTTTCATTCATTTTAAATCCTGCGGCCTATAGTCCAGTGCAGCTTATTTGTGTCATTTGCTTCCAAAAACTTATAAATACGTTCAATTTTTAATTGTTTCAGTGTCCCAAAGACATATTTATTAGAGCTGGGAATCTTTGGGCACCTAACGATTCGATTACGATTCAGAGGCTCCGATTCGATTATAAAACGATTATTCATGCAACCCCTCCTTTTTTTTTTTCTTTTTTAAATGTTTTGTACCTTAGTTCCAAAATTGTTCAAAAATCCTCTCAGGCTAAACCAAACTACTATTTCAGTATCAAGTTAACATATAACAGTAAACAAATATACAAAAATAACAGTAAAAAAAATAAAATACTCCAGTCCCATTCAATTAATTTAATGTTGTGAATCAACTGTTACAGTTGTTAAAATTGCTCCTGTTAGTCCATAATTTCCCTTCTGTCTACTTTTGACATGTCAAAGTTTTTAAACTATTTCATCATTTAAAAATAGATTCAAGATAAGATTCTGCCGATTTAGGAGTATTTTTGATAAAAAGTTAATTAGGTTCGCTACAACAGAGCCTTCTAGAGAAGTCTACTGCTTTAAGATGGCAGCTGTTTACTAACGCCGGAAAGTCTGTCATTTCACATCTCTGTTCAATAACACATGTTCTAACACCCACGTCGTCTGTCATTTTGCATCTAGTTCTACATATATATGATATCTACTGTAGCCGTGTGTTTGTAGCAATAGCAACTGGGCGTTGTTTGTAGCGACTGTCGGCCGCAGTCAGGTATGATTGTTTTTTTATGTAGCGGCATGAGTTGAACATGATATTTACTCTCGGTCCGTTCCTCATTGCGTCCCAAAGACTGCGCTGACTGTGTTTTACTTCCGTTTTACCTGGTATAATTCAATAATCGGAATTTGGATGTTGGTGAATCGTTCTCGAATCTTCCACGGCCGAATCGCGAATAATCTAAGAATTGGAAATTTCGCACGCCGCTAGTATTTATACATCTTTTATGTTTTTTTTTTTTTCACAAGAGACATCTCTGGGTTCTGATTCAACTTGAACACAACACTGAAAATTCACTTTAAAGCAATAAAACTGGCCACTGGAGGGCAGTTGTGCATTTGGTAAGACCCGCGACCCGATTAAACAGAACGAACGGCCGGGCCGCACGGTCGGGGCACTGGCGGAAAACGACCGAGCAGAACAACCGGGACCACCAGTGCAGCGGACGATGCCGTTGAGTCTGTGCTGCTCGCTGAGCAGAGCCCGCGCCGCCGTGCTCGGCCGCTCGCGTCCCCCGCGCCCTCCAGTGTCCCGCACGGAAACGCGCACGGCCAAACCAGTTCCCCCCCAGGAAGACAAGTTCCCCAGGCGAACTCTGCCACGAGGCAGTGGTCACCACAAAAGAAATACTCAAAAAAAATCCAACTTTATGCTTTATGAGACAGGCTGCGGATGAGGGAAAAGTTTACCCCGGCATTTTTACTCAGCTGTTTGGGAGGTAACTAAAGCAAAAAATAGCTGTGTTAAAGTCAAAGTTATGTTGGAAATGTGTGCTGTCATAAAAAGCTCAATTTCTCTGTTTTTTCATCAGAAATTAGGAAATTGCTCAAACTAAGCTATTTTCTAATGCTGATTTCTAAAGAATGGAAAAAGATATGAACTTTTTTTCCTGCTGAAAGAAGAGAGTCTAATCTTTCTTTTGGTGGGTTCCATGTTTATATACATTGGGGCAGATAAGTATTTAGTCAACCACTAATTGTGCAAGTTCTCCCACTTGAAAATATTAGAGGCCTGTAATTGTCAACATGGGTAAACCTCAACCATGAGAGACAGAATGTGGGGGAAAAAAAAAAAAAAAACAGAAAATCACATTGTTTAATTTTTAAGGAATTTATTTGCAAATCATGGTGGAAAATAAGTATTTGGTCAATACCAATAGTTCATCTCAATACTTTGTTATGTACCCTTTGCTGGAAGTAACGGAGACCAAACGTTTTCTGTAACTCTTCACAAGCTTTTCACACACTGTTGCTGGTATTTTGGCCCATTCCTCCATGCAGATATCCTCTAGAGCAGTGATGTTTTGGGGCTGTTGTTGGGCAACACGGACTTTCAACTCCCTCCACAGATTTTCTATAGGGTTAAGATCTGGCTAGGCCACTCCAGGACCTTGAAATGCTTCTTACGAAGCCACTCCTTTTTTGCCCCTGGCTGTGTGTTTGGGATCATTGTCATGCTGAAAGACCCAGCCACATCTCATCTTCAGTGCCCTTGCTGATGGAAGGAGATTTTCACTCAAAATCTCTCGATACATGGCCCCATTCATATCAGTCGTCCTGGTCCCTTTGCAGAAAAACAGCCCCAAAGCATGATGTTTCCACCCCCATGCTTCACAGTGGCTATGGTGCAATTCAGTATTCTTTTTCCTCCAAACACGAGAACCTGTGTTTCTACCAAGAAGCTCTATTTTGGTTTCATCTGACCATAACACATTCTCCCAGTGCTCCTCTGGATCATCCAAATGCTCTCTAGCGAACCGCAGACGGGCCTGGACGTATACTTTCTTCAGCAGGGGGACATGTCTGGCAGTGCAGGATTTGAGTCCCTGGCGGCGCATTGTGGTACTGATAGTAGCCTTTGTTACTGTGGTCCCAGCCCTCTGTAGGTCATTCACTAGGTCCCCCCGTGTGGTTCTGGGATTTTTGCTCACCGTTCTTGTTATCCTTTTGACGCCACGGGGTGAGGAGGGAGTTGAAAGTCTGTGTTGACAATGACAGCCCCAAAACATCACTGCTCTAGAGATCTGCATGGAGGAATGGGCCAAAATACCAGCAACAGTGTATGAAACGCTTGTGAAGAGTTAAAGAAAACGTTTGGCCTCCGTTGTTGCCAACAAAGGGTACATAACAAAGTATTGAGACGAACTTTTGGTATTGACCAAATACTTATTTTCCACCATGATTTGCAAATAAATTCTTTAAAAATCAAACAATGTGATTTTCTGTTTTTTTTTTCCCACATTGTCTCTCATGGTTGAGGTTTACCCATTTTGACAATTACAGGCCTCCCTAATATTTTCAAGTGGGAGAACTTGCACAATTAGTGGTTGACTAATTACTTATTTGCCCCACTGTAGCATTAGAACCGAATTTTCTGTGGGCCTTGCAAAATCAGTCAAAATCCAGTAAAACGGCTGGGAGCAAAGGGGGTTGCACCGATGAAAATGGCCCGGAGTGAATGAGTTAAGTGTCATCCAGCAAATTATGTCACTAACTTAGCTCGGATCTTTTACAGTACATCCATTCAAATGTGAGACAATTTGCCGGATAACATAAAATGACATCTGTTATACATATTCATTAATGCTCATGACAGTGTCATTTCCCAATTAGGATTGTCTAAGATTGTCTATGACAGTCTTATAGCGCCACTGTCAAAGTGTTACCAAATACCATAATTAGCAATTAATGAAACAACTGGAACAGCAAGTGAATAAATAAGAAAAGAACATGAAATTTGATTGTTATTTACATCTGTAGCACTGCAATGCATGCTAAGAGGCATGTTGGACTACAACAGTGTTGACAGCAGGTGGCCGCAGAGGTTGACGGTCTCCCCTAAGGGAGCAGTGATGGCCAAATGAAGCTTCTTGAAGCAATGACACTTTGCAGCCAATTGATTTGATTCAAAGCTTCATGGTGGTTCATTTGGTCTTATGACACTCGTATGATGCCGCTGTCAATTAAAGTGGTGCCAGTTAATATCTTTTGGTGTAAATATCCCATAATACAGTGAGGACAGCTACATCTTATAGTCCAGTGTGGCTTATCTTTGAACAAATATTGTTTTCGTGTCAAACTTGGTGGGTGGCGGCTTATCGTCAAGTGCGCCTTATAGTGTGAAAATTACGGTATACATGAGAAAACAAGACATTTCACCTAATATTGAACCATTTTTAGACAATGTCTTTATTTTGGATGTACATTTTTGAAAACAGCTAACAATTGCATCTCAGATGTGACTAGAAAAAACAAATTCACTGCTTTCACTCAGAAAACTAAAAACATTTCTTATTTCTTACATCAAAATGTCATGACGCTTGATAACACCAATCACTTACAGTGCGGCAAATAAGTATTTAGTCAACCACCAATTGTGCAAGTTCTCCTACTTGAAAAGATTAGAGAGGCCTGTAATTGTCAACATGGGTAAACCTCAACCATGAGAGACAGAATGTGGAAAAAACACAGAAACACACATTGTTCACATTGTTTGGTTTTTAAAGAATTTATTTCCAAATTACAGTGGAAAGTAAGTATTTGGTCACCTACAAACAAGCAAGATTTTTGGCTGTCAAAGAGGTCTAACTTCTTCTAACGAGGTCTAACGAGGGTCCACTCGTTATCTGTATTAATGGCACCTGTTTTAACTCATTATCGCTATAAAAGACACCTGTCCACAACCTAAGTCAGTCACACTCCAAACTCCACTATGGCCAAGACCAAAGAGCTGTCGAAGGACACCAGAGACAAAATTGTAGACCTGCACCAGGCTGGGAAGACTGAATCTGCAATAGGTAAAACGCTTGGTGTAAAAAAATCAACACTGGGAGCAATTATTAGAAAATGGAAGACATACAAGACTACTGATAATCTCCCTCGACCTGGGGCTCCATGCAAGATCTCACCTCGTGACATCGAAATGATAACAAGAACGGTGAGCAAAAACCCCAGAACCACACGGGGGGACCTAGTGAATGACCTACAGAGAGCTGGGACCACAGTAACAAAGGCTACTATCAGTAACACAATGCGCCGCCAGGGACCCAAATCCTGCACTGCCAGACGTGTCCCCCTGCTGAAGAAAGTACACGTCCGGGCCCGTCTGCGGTTCGCTAGAGAGCATTTGGATGATCCAGAAGAGGACTGGGAGAATGTGTTATGGTCAGATGAAACCAAAATAGAACTTTTTGGTAGAAACACAGGTTCTCGTATTTGGAGGAGAAAGAATACTGAATTGCATCCGAAGAACACCCTACCCACTGTGAAGTATGGGGGTGGAAACATCATGCTTTGGGGCTGTTTTTCTGCAAAGGGACCAGGACGACTGATCTATGTAAAGGAAAGAATGAATGGGGCCATGTATCGAGAGATTTTGAGTGAAAATCTCCTTCCATCAGCAAGGGCATTGAAGATGAGACGTGGCTGGGTCTTTCAGCATGACAGTGATCCCAAACATACAGCCAGGGCAACAAAGGAGTGGCTTCGTAAGAAGCATTTCAAGGTTCTGGAATGGCCTAGCCAGTCTCCAGATCTCAACCCCATAGAAAATCTGTGGAGGGAGTTGAAAGTCCGTGTTGCCCAACGACAGCCCCAAAACATCACTGCTCTAGAGGAGATCTGCATGGAGGAATGTGCCAAAATACCAGCAACAGTGTGTGAAAAGCTTGTGAAGAGTTACAGAAAACGTTTGGCCTCCGTTATTGCCAAAAAAGGTACATAACAAAGTATTGAGATGAACTTTTGATATTGACCAAATACTTATTTTCCACCATGATTTTGCAAATAAATTCTTTAAAAATCAAACAATGTGATTTTCTGGGTTTTTTCCCACATTCTGTCTCTCATGGTTGAGGTTTACCCATGTTGACAATTGCAGGCCTCGATAATATTTTCAAGTGGGAGAACTTGCACAATTAGTGGTTGACTAAATACTTATTTGCCCCACTGTAAAAGTTAGATGTTTTCCCAATTGAATTTCCATTCGTGTCAAGCTAATTTTAAATTCTAGTTAAGTTTGAAGTTAGCCTAAATTCAAAGTCCTGATAAGATTTGGAGTTTTTGCAGTGTTCAAAATAAATGTATGATACCTGCTGCATTGGAGCACATTAGGCACCAGTGCTACAGTGGTATGAATAGCTATCTGAACCTTTTGAAATTTCTTACATTTCTGCATAAGATCACCATCAAATGTGATCTGATCTATGTAAAAATCACACAGATGAAAAACAGTGTCTACTTTAAACATTTATAGGTTTTCATATTTTAATGAGGATAGTATGCAAAGTTGCGAACAATGACAGAAGGGGGAAAATAAGTGAACCATCACATTTAATATTTTGTGCCCCCCTGACCCCCCCCCAATTTGGCAGCAATAACTTCAACCAGAAGCTACCTGTAGCTGCATATCAGTCTGGCACATTGATCAGGACTAATTTTGGCCCATTCTTTGCTACAAAACTGCTGTAGTTCAGTCAGATTCCTGGGATGAATCGCTGTCTTGAGGTCATGCCACAGCATCTCAATGGGGTTCAAATCTGGACTTTGAGCATTGTCTTGTTGCAGCATTCATCCTCTTTTTAGCTTCAACTGTCTGACAGACAGCCTCAGGTTTTCCTGCAAAACTTTTGAATCCATTCTTCCATTAATTATTGCAAATTGTCCAGGCTCTGAGGCGGAAAAACAGCCCCAAAACATGATGCGGTTGGGATGAGGTGTTGATGTTGGTGAGCTGTACCATTTTACCTCCACACATGACGTTGCGTGTTACTCTCAAACAATTCAAATTTGGTTTCATCAGTCCACAAAATATTTTGCCAAAACTTCTGTGGAGTGTCCAATTGCCATTTTGCGAACATTAAATGAGCAGCAATGTTTTTTTGGACAGCAGTGGATTCCTCCATGGAGTCCTCCAATGAACACCATTCTTGGCCATGGTTTTACATATAGTTGATGTGTGCACAGAGATATTGGACTGAACCAGTGATTTCTGTAATTCTTTAGCAGACACTCTAGGGTTCTTTTTTACCTCTCTGAGTATTCTGCACTGAACTCTTGGCATCATCTTTGGTAGACACCCACTCCTTGGGAGAGAAGCAACAGTGCTAAACTCTCTCTATTTGTAGACAAGTTCTCTGACTGTCGATTTATGTACATCCAAACTTTTAGAGATGGTCTTGTATCCTTTCCCAGCTTTATACTAGGGCTGTCCCAAACGACTAATTTTCTCCCGATTAGTCAGCCGACTATTTTTACGATTAGTCGACTAATCTAATAATTTTTAAAAAATTAAACTTTTGTTTTTGTTTACTAATTTAACAATGAAATTTTTGTTGACGCTTATCAATTCACAAAAAACATATTGGAACACTTAAATTATTTATTAAAGTACAAATAAACACATAAATAACAATAAATCACAAATAAACAATTAGTTCAAACGCTGATAGAATTTACTAGTGTAGCATCCCTGATTGAAAAGGTGGTCTCTTAAACTGATGGTTTACAACTTTTATTCCATCCTTGATGTAATCACACCATAAGAGCTATGGTGCACACAAATAAAACAACACAATTAGAAATTAACAAAAACGTTTCACCTTTTTCCTTTTAAACCTTATTTATATATCAATGAATTGCCTTTACCTTAATTTATTACCTTATCATTGACAATCTCTCCCTTGAGTGCAATCACTGTGTATACTGTATATATTTATGACCTTTTAACCTTATATAATTTTCTATACCATAAACCATAACATGAAATAAACCTTTCAGTTAGCATTAAGGACAATACTAATAGCACTTATAGGCCCATTGTCAATGAAACATTATTATTCAGTAAGGCGACAGCACCCTCTGGTGTACAAAAAATAAAAATAAAAAAATTACAAACGGTGACGGCGCTTGAGGTGTTTATTCACGGCCGACGTGCAGCCAAGCTTGGCATTGAACAGACAGGACAGAAGAGTGTACCCTCCGTTGTTTCTTTGAAATAAGTCAATGTTTTGGACACTCTGGTGCGCTTTTTTTGGCTTTGTGCCGCTTTCCCCGCTTGCATACAGAGCATCCGACATTCTGAACTTTCCACGCATGTATTTTTTTTTTAACCCTTCATTAACCGTCGACGGGATGTTGTGCTCGTCGACGGATTTACGTCATCGATGACGTCGACTATGTCGACTAGTCGGGACAGCTCTACTTTATACAAATCAACAATCCTTTATCGCAGTTTTTCAGACAGCTCTTTTGACCAAGCGAGCCATGATGCACATCAGACAATGCTTCTCCTCAAGGCAATTTCTTACCAGGTGTGTGTTTTATAGTGGGCAGGGCAGCTTTCAGGCATGAAAATCTCTCACCTTTCGGCGAAATTCGCCGTTTTGAAGTCAAAAAGTGCGACCTAGGTGAATTGCTTCGATCCGAGGAGAAATTATTTTGGGGAGGGGGGGTCGGGAGATTTTATTTAATTATTATTATTATCATCATGTGATTAACTTAGTGCGTAAACTGAGCACTTCAGAAATCGGTCCTTTAAAAAAGTGACACTTGGACAGTCAGCAAATCCTTCTAGATGCTTCGCTGACGAGAACCAATCATTGGCCCAAACTGCGTTCCATTATTCCAATCGCGCGCACTCTTTACGTGTACATGGAGTGCTTGGAGAGCCTTTGGTTGCATTGCAAAGCTGCGAAAACAAAAAGTAGGCCTTATCAACACCGGGGCAGACCAGAGCGCAGCACACACACTTGCCGGTATTTACCTGCTGATTGAATTTGGTGAGTAATGGTTTCAATCGTTTTCATATTTTGCGATATAATAAAGTTACTGCCATTCGTTGCAGCTTGCGTTGAACACTGCCACAGCTAGCCAAATCTCCCGTGAAAAATAGCTCCCGTTAAATTGGCATCAAACTTGTGTATCTAGCGGTAATATAAACGAAAAAACGCACTGTTGAGTCAAATTAAGCGGCATGCTTTCGGATGGAGGGGGGCGCCTCGCATCGCTCCCGTCATCCACCTGAGACGCGTTATTTTTGGCTGGGACTTGAGCTGACGGCCGGTGTCGGCAAAACACCGGCCCAACGAGTGGTGGGAATGATTCTTGCTTCTTAAAGCTTTTCAGAAATACAGTTATCCCTCGTTTTTTGCGGTTAATGGGGACCAGAACCCACCGCAATAAGTGAAAACCGCGAAATAGCGCCCCCCATTTTTTATTTATTTATTTATTTTTTTTTTGCGTGTTCAATGTATTTATTCAGATTTTACATTGGAAAAAATGATACATATGTATGACATGTTTTTTCACTTTTTTTCCCCCAAAGTATCATCTATAAATGGTATTTAAGCACTTCAAAATGTAAGAATTATGATAAGTTTTAAACGTGTTACTGCCCCAACGAATTATTTTTATTAAATGCTTCACAGTGAGTCTACTCAAACCCTCTCAGGCTACTCACTTTGTTAAGCGATGATTGACACATGTGCAAACTTTTTCTATGATTAAATTTTTTTTTTTTTTTTTTTTGATAAGAGGTTGTTTTTTTTTTTAATATACAGTGGGGAGAACAAGTATTTGATACACTATCAAATACTTGTTCTCCCCACTGTATATATATTGTTTGAAGCAACTTATTTTTTGATTGAATAATAAAGACACAAATGTCCTAGCCAAAATGTGGCCCAAACGCAAAACAGCATTACTTCAGTGGAAGAAAAAAGTTGTTTCAATCAAGAAAAATAGTTTTCAAATGCTTTTTTTTTTTTTTTTTTTTTTTTTTTTTTTTTTTTTTTTGTGTCAAATTTATTTTTGCAATCAAAAACTTTTTTTTTTTATTGAAGTGACTTTTTTGGGATTAAGAATATATATTTTGATTGAAGCAACTTTGTTTTCTGATTGAATAATAAAGTCACAAATCTACCTCCATCGTTATTGAGAGAGAAATTAAGAAAGCTTTAAAAATAAAAGCCACCGGGGAGTCTGATTTTTTTAATGTTTTTTTTTTTTTTAAGATTTATATTTCATTCTGAGGAAACGAGATTGAGGGATTAAAAAAAGGAGTTGGATGAGGCTGCTAAAGGCAGTGAATACCTCATCAGCTGGGTGAATAGCACACTTGGTAAGAATAAGTTTGCAAGGATAGTCGGGTATAAAATACAATTTAAACACAATTACAATGTTATTTTTCTATAAGAGTTTATGTCATTGCTTTATAATTATTAGATGCTAGCGTTGTTAAGTATGGATAATAATGAAATAATAGTTTTGAGAAAACTGCTGTTGGTGGCTCAGTGACCATCTGATGTGGTTTGTTCTCAGATGAACAACTTGAGGAAGGAGGTTTTGATGCAGAGGTTGAAGGAAGAAAAGAGGCAGACTGACTAACAGCCAGAAAGTGTTGATGACAGTGTTGATTTCTATTCACTGTTGCCACCTCCCAATTAAAGTATGTCACAGTCGCAGTAAATTATTATCTAAAGCTGGTTAAAGTTATGTTGTTTTAAAGTGTATTAAATACTTCTTCATGTGCCTCTTTTGATCTACGAGCACCCGCCCCTCCACCGGTCTCTGCACGGCCCTGCTGAAACACAGTGTGGGTCGACAGAGCTCAATATTTTGTTGTTTGTACAGTGTCCCGGAACATATTTCCTCACCACCCTTCTCACCTTTTTAACCCCTGACCCATTTTCATGGCTGAGCTTTAAACCACACATCAGTGATTGGACACACACCTGACTCAAAATTGCTTGGTAAACATTGGTTTCAATTAGGGCTGTCAAATTTATCGCGTTGACGGGCGGTAATTAATTTTTTTAATTAATCAAGTTAAAATATTTGACGTAATTTACGCACATGCCCCGCTCAAACAGATTAAAATGACAGCAGTGTAATGTCCGCGTGTTTTTTGGTGTTTGGCGCCCTCTGCTGGCGCTTGGGTACAAATTATATTATGGGTTTCAGCGCAATGCGTGAGTATGGTGTAATCATTGACATCAACAATGGCGAACTACTAGTTTATTTTTTGATTGAAAATTTTACAAATTTTAATAAAACGAAAACATTAAGAGGGGTTTTAATATAAAATTTCTATAACTTGTACTAACATTTATCTTTTAAGAACTACAAGTCTTTCTAGCCAAGAATCGCTTTAAGAGAATGTTAATAATGTTAATGCCATCTTGTTGATTTATTGTTATAATAAACAAATACAGTACTTATTTACCATATGTTGAATGTATATATCCGTCTTGTGTCTTATCTTTCCATTCCAACAATAATTTACAGAAAAATAAGGCATGTTTTATCGATGGTTTGAATTGTGATTAATTACGATTAATTAATTTTTAAGCTGTAATTAACTCGATTAAAAATTTTAATCGCTTGACAGCCCTAATATACTATATATTGTAGTGTGTGTATACAGTGGGGAGAACAAGTATTTGATACACTGCCAATGGGAAAACCCATTGGCAGTGTATCAAATACTTGTTCTGCCCACTGTATATATATATATATATATATACAGTGCCTTGCAAAAGTATTCGGCCCCCTTGAACCTTGCAACCTTTCGCCACATTTCAGGCTTCAAACATAAAGATATAAAATTTTAATTTTTTGTCAAGAATCAACAACAAGTGGGACACAATCGTGAAGTGGAACAAAATTCATTGGATAATTTAAACTTTTTTAAAAAATAAAAAACTTAAAAGTGGGGCGTGCAATATTATTCGGCCCCCTTGCGTTAATACTTTGTAGCGCCACCTTTTGCTCCAATTACAGCTGCAAGTCGCTTGGGGTATGTTTCTATCAGTTTTGCACATCGAGAGACTGACATTCTTGCCCATTCTTCCTTGCAAAACAGCTCGAGCTCAGTGAGGTTGGATGGAGAGTGTCTTCAGCTCTTTCCACAGATTCTCCATTGGATTCAGGTCTGGACTTTGACTTGGCCATTCTAACACCTGGATACGTTTATTTTTGAACCATTCCATTGTAGATTTGGCTTTATGTTTTGGATCATTGTCCTGTTGGAAGATAAATCTCCATCCCAGTCTCAGGTCTTGTGCAGATACCAACAGGTTTTCTTCCAGAATGTTCCTGTATTTGGCTGCATCCATCTTCCTGTCAATTTTAACCATCTTCCCTGTCCCTGCTGAAGAAAAGCAGGCCCAAACCATGATGCTGCCACCACCATGTTTGACAGTGGGGATGGTGTGTTCAGGGTGATGAGCTGTGTTGCTTTTACGCCAAACATATCATTTTGCATTGTGGCCAAAAAGTTCAATTTTGGTTTCATCTGACCAGAGCACCTTCTTCCACATGTTTGGTGTGTCTCCCAGGTGGCTTGTGGCAAACTTTAAACGAGACTTTTTATGGATATCTTTGAGAAATGGCTTTCTTCTTGCCACTCTTCCATAAAGGCCAGATTTGTGCAGTGTATGACTGATTGTTGTCCTATGGACAGACTCTCCCACCTCAGCTGTAGATCTCTGCAGTTCATCCAGAGTGATCATGGGCCTCTTGGCTGCATCTCTGATCAGTTTTCTCCTTGTTTGAGAAGAAAGTTTGGAAGGACGGCCGGGTCTTGGTAGATTTGCAGTGGTCTGATGCGCCTTCCATTTCAATATGATGGCTTGCACAGTGCTCCTTGAGATGTTTAAAGCTTGGGAAATCTTTTTGTATCCAAATCCGGTTTTAAACTTCTCCACAACAGTATCTCGGACCTGCCTGGTGTGTTCCTTGGTTTTCATAATGCTCTCTGCACTTTAAACAGATCCCTGAGACTATCACAGAGCAGGTGCATTTATACGGAGACTTGATTACACACAGGTGGATTCTATTCATCATCATCGGTCATTTAGGACAACATTGGATCATTCAGAGATCCTCACTGAACTTCTGGAGTGAGTTTGCTGCACTGAAAGTAAAGGGGCCGAATAATATTGCACGCCCCACTTTTCAGTTTTTTATTTGTTAAAAAAGTTTAAATTATCCAATAAATGTTGTTCCACTTCACAATTGTGTCCCACTTGTTGTTGATTCTTGACAAAAAAATTAAATTTCATATCTTTATGTTTGAAGCCTGAAATGTGGCGAAAGGTTGCAAGATTCAAGGGGGCCGAATACTTTTGCAAGGCACTGTATATATATATATATATATTAGGGCTGTCTAAATTATCGCGTTAACGGGCGGTAATTATTTTTTAAAATTAATCACGTTAAAATATTTGACGCAATTAACGCACATGCCCCGCTCAAGCAGATTAAAATGACAGCACAGTGCAATGCCAACTTGTTACCTGTGTTTTTTGGAGTTTTGTCGCCCTCTGCTGGCGCTTGGGTGCGACTGATTTTATGGGCTTCAGCACCCATGAGCATTGTGTAATCATTGACATCAACAATGGCGGGCTACTAGTTTATTTTTTTGATTGAAAATTTTACAAATTTTAATCAAACGAAAACATTAAGAGGGGTTTTAATATAAAATTTCTGTAACTTGTACTAACATTTATCTTTTAAGAACTACAAGTCTTTCTATCCAAGAATCGCTTTAAGAGAATGTTAATAATGTTAATGCCATCTTGTTGATTTATTGTTATAATAAACAAATACTGTACTTATGTACTGTATGTTGAATGTATATATCCGTGTCGTGTATCTTTCCATTCCAACAATAATTCAAAGAAAAATATGGCATATTTTAGAGACAGTTTGAATTGCGATTAATTACAATTAATTAATTTTTAAGCTGTAATTAACTTGTTTAAAATTTTTAATCGTTTGACAGCTCTAGTTTCAATTGCTCTCCTTAGGCAGAGGGTTCACTTACGTATTTTTCCCCCTTCTGTCATTGTTTGCATACTATCCTCATTAAGATATGAAAATATACAAATGTTTGGGTGATTTTAGTTCAAGCAGACACTGTTTTTTCATCTGTGTGGTTTTGACAAAGATCAGACCACATTTGATTGGTGATTTTATGCAGAAATGTGAGAAATTCCAAAAGGTTCAGATACTTTTTCATACCACTGTACCAAATTCATGTATGGTTGAAATCAAATGTATCCGCCGCCTCAGCGAGGTGGAGAAAATTCCTTGATCAACTTTTAAAATCAAGTTACATGAATTATTCGAGTAATTGTTTCAACTCTCGTCCTAATATTCCGTCGTAATTAACGGCGCTAGGCGTACAATCGATTTGGACTGGAAGCGATGATTCGTCAGCAGCAAAAGAGTTAATTGTGATGAAAATTTCAAAAGGAAGTGAGTCAAGTTTCACACCGCCGCTTTATGTAAATGTCAGCAACTTTCTCTTAACTCATCTGTGTCACGCAAAAAAAAAAGTTGACATCCTGTTACGCAGGTGCTTTCCCTGCTCGTGGGAAAAAAAAGATGCAACCTGTCGGTTCCTTTTTTTATTTTATTCTATTTTATTATTCATTCATTTTCCAAGCCGCTCATCCTAACTAGGGACAAGAGAAATTATTTTAAATATTTTTTACAGCTACAAATCAAGTCAGAAACCTTGGCGTAATTATTGACTCAGACCTAAAATTTGATAGCCATCTAAAGTCCGTCACTAAATCCGCTTATTAGGCTCGAGCGTTTACGTCGCAGCAGCACGGGATCGTGCGAGATTTGCGACAACGCAGCCATTGCGGAAGCACGTCTGCATCACGGGACATTTAAACTTAACGGCAAATACAATTCAACTACGAGTGCCAAAGATGGAAAGATGCAGGGAAAACTTGCCAGTTCGATACAGAGACAAACTTGTTACCACGGCGAAGGACAGATATGTGAGCAATTTTAAGGATGTGAACAATGTTGACCCTCACGAGCAAGCCGAACACAAATGGAATAAAGATGTCGACAAGCTTCCACCACTACGCGAAATGGACATCATGCTGTATATAGTGTTTGGTGTAAGTTACTATACTCATCAGCAATTCCGAAACTACAAATCGCTACAAAGCTACGAACAGTTTTGCTGCGGATGGGTGCAGGATCTACACATTATGACCATAGCAAACGGCAACACCATCTTTCTAGCCAGAGGCGTCGCATCCCATTAGGCAAACCAGGCAATTGCCTAGGGCCCCCAGCCAACAGGGCCCCCCAGAGGGCCTACAGATTTAGCACACGCAGCTTTACTGCACTGTCGCAGCGACAAGTGCGACAATGCCAGTGAAAGCCTTGTGTCTGAGTTCCCTGAAGGGGCCCCTTCACTCGCTCTACACCCCCCCCCCCCCCCCCCCCCCTTCACGTGACTCAGAGTGAGAGTGAGTGGCTATTTGGCTTTTTTTAAATTGGCGTATATCCAAAATGAAGGGAAGTTATCCTTCTGGAAGCGACAAAATGAATGAAAAAAAAGCAGAAGAGGAGAAAAGGAAGCAAGACAGCGGTGAGTGTACTATGTTAATGTAGTTTTATGCTCTAATGTAGTAGAAGCTGGGCACTTTGAGTGCCCTAAAAAGCACTCTATGAGACCGAGGCGTTATTAACTTATTATACATTTATTAAATATACTATTGCTCCAAGTCCAATTGTCCCCCTTACTTGCACACGCTCGAAGGGCCCCATGTTGCTTGTTGCCTGGGGCCCCTAGCTACGCCTCTGTTTCTAGCAAAGGTAGGCAATGTGTGTTTACATTAGTCTGTGACCACGGATGTACAAATTTTTTGTTGCAGAAAATGTAGCCTGTGTACAAATTCTTTGCCACTCTCTCACGTCAAAATATTACAGCTTTTTCATTTAGCAACGACAGGAATTATGTCTTATGAAGACAATGCATATGTATGCATGCTAGTTGTTTAGCTGTAGCTATAGCTAACAACAGACCGATTTTGGGCGTAAAGTTACCGAAATTTGCGTAAACAAACGAAATTAAATTACCGGAGTGGAAGTGCATAGAGCAAACTCTTTGTGTAACTGGAGAATCAAACGTTATGTCCTTCCTTCTGATCGAGGCCAACCATGCCATTCTTCGACGTTTGGTAAGTTCAGATATGACCTTTCCCTCGCCTTTTCTCCATGTAGGGATCCGGAAGAAACTCAATGGTGTTCCGTCGAGCTGTACATTCTCCTTTCTATTCGATCGGTTGTTGCAATTCTTTACCGCACAATAATTTCCAACCATTTTTAAAGAGCGACCTGTGTTGCAATGCCTCACTGTTTATGTTTCTCGCTTCCAAAACGGCAATAGCGGCGGAAACCTCGCAAGTGCCACGTCATACGCTCGAGCCTAATTACCACCTAAAAAATATAACCAGAATTAAGGGGCTTCTGACTCAACAAGACATGGAAAAACTTATGCATGCATTCATTTTCAGCAGATTGGACTATTGCAGTACTTCAAATAGTGGGGCGCGCCCCCCTGGGGGGGCGCAGAGCGATGCCGGGGGGGCGCATGTGACCTCGGGGAACATGCTTTTTTTTTTTTTTTTTTTTTTATGCCATACTGGAATAAAGTGTACTTGTACATCCACTCAGTGGGTGGCAGTGGCGCTCTCATTTTCAGAGTGCGCGCAGTATTTTTGAACTAAGGAAGAGCACTCAGCACACAGAAAACAGACATGAAGAGCAGTGCTCCGCCGCCGTTTTCGAAAGCCGTTTTCCGACCGGACTCACTCACGCAGCGACTTGTGACGACGCAGTGTCTTGTCCGGTTCTCACGTCGCCACCCGAGAAGTGCCATTTTCGGCTTGGGTTCGTCACGACGACCGCCCTCACCTACGGTTCTACCTCGGCCGCCGAGAATGCGCTTTTTTCGTGCCGTTTGCCTTTTAGCATTGACTTTTAATACAGTGGCTGATGAGGAAAGACCACTGTTTACTGTGTCTAAAAATTATTATAGCGGACAGCCGGAAGACAAATCAATTAAGACGCCACTTAAAGACATTAGACCCCAATCTCCTTGATAAGCCGCTTGATTGTTTTTCAGCGAAAACGTGCCGAATATTGCCAACAGTCGTCCTGCTTTGTCAGTGTTATATCAGTAAACCAGTGAGCATTGTTAGCATACTCATTGCAAAATAACTCCACACCATTGCAAAGGAGGTGTGAGCAGCAAAAATATAACCTGTCCTTCTGTCCAAGGACACTTTTTTTCTTTTATTCAGTTTTGTTTTTTCAATCAATTTTTTTGGGCATATTGTCCTCATGAGTGAATGTTTCTAATCAATTTGAATTTGTTATTATTTACTGATTTTATTACATTTTATTTTTCTGTATCAAATGGTCAAAAATGTACGTCGAGTGTATTTTTACATTTTGGATGTGATTTTTTTTTAAATTCAGGCAAATTGATGCGCGTCAAGTCTTCTCTGTTACAAACAAAACAATGTTAATAAAGTTATACTTTATTATAAGTTGATCTATGTTACTTTTTTTCTTTATTAGAAAAAAAGGACACAATGTTAGGCAGATGCGTATTTATAATAGTAATTTTATAGACAAATGATACTATTTACAGTGGCGGCAGAGAGTTTAGGGGGGCGCGAAACATTTATGTCTTCCTTGGGGGGGCGTAACAGAAAATAATTGAGAAGCACTGGACTATTGCAACGGTATATTTACGGGTCTTGATAAAAAAATCAGTCAGGAAGCTGCAGCTAGTACAGAATGCTGCAGGTAGAGTCCTCAGAAATACAAGGAAGCTGGACCACATTACACCGGTTTTGAAATCGCTACACTGGCTTCCAGTGAGTCAAAGGATAGACTATAAAATACTACAAAACACTTAATGGCCTTGGACCAAAATACATGCTTGACTTGTTAGATTCCTATGAGACATCTAGACCCCTAAGGTCGTCTGGAACCGGTCTTCTGCATGTTCCAAGAACAAGAACCAAGCAGGGTGAGGCAGCATTCAGTCACCTCTGGAACAAGTTACCTGAACGTCTGAAGTATGCTCAAACTGTTAGCTCTTTTAAATCAGGGCTAAAAACGCTTTTGTTTAGCACTGCATATCCATAACTGGCTATATATTTCAATCTACCTGCTTTCTATTCCTCTTGTGCTTATCTCCATTGCTGATTTCAATTGTTATTATTAGTAGTAGTTTTTGTTTTATTTCTATTTTTGTTTTATTTTGATTTATTTATTTTTATTCTATTTGTGATTAAATGCGATCTTTTGTCTTGGTTTTTACGTTGTATTGATTTAAATGTGATTTTTATGATCTTCATGTGATGTAAAGCACTTTGAATTGCCTTGTGTTGAATTGTGCTATATAAATACATTTGCCTTGCCTTGCCTAAAGCAGTAGACCTCTCAGGAAGGCTCTGTTGTAGAGATCCTTCCTAGCGAACCTAAGTAACTTTTTATCTAAAATGCTCCTAAATCGGCAAAATCTTGAATTCAATCTATCTTTAAATGATGAAACAGTTTTAAAACTTAATAATACATTTTATTTATAACACACTTTAAATTTGAAAAAGCAAATTTCAAAGTGCACGTTACCATGTAATAAAATAAAAAGACTAAGAATAAAAGAGTAAAAGCAAAAATAGACAGAAACATAGATAAAATAAGATGGATAAAATTAGCCAGGGTAAGCTTTTTTTAAAAGGTAAGTTTTTAGTCCTTTTTTAAAGGCATCCACTGTCTGCGGGGCTCTGAGGTGGTCTGGGAGGGGGTTCCATAGACGTGGAGCAGCAGCTGCAAAGGCTCTGTCGCCCATAGCTGAGTCCCAGTGGCGCCTCCAGAAATTTTTCATAGGGGTGGCCAGATGGGGCCACTTAAAATCTTGGGGTGGCCAAAACTAAAAGCCATAATTAATTTTAGGTTTTCATTATATTATTGCAGTTAAAAGGTCAGGGGAAAACTATCAGAAAGACTTAAGGACACGGCTACTGATATACTTTGGTGTATTGTGTAATATTTGATGTTACTAATGATTTAATGTGCATAGTTCGTAACTATCCAGTCAACATTTTGAGTTCCACAACAGTTCTGTTTTATTGTGTTATCTATATATTAGGCATAAGGTGTACATTTAACTCGGGCTGTCAAACGATTCAAATTTTTAATCGAGTAAACACAGCTTAAAAGGTAATTAATCGTAATTAATTGCAATTCAAACCATCTCTAAAATGTGCCGTATTTTTTGTAAATTATTGTTGGAATGGAAAGACAAGACGGATATATACATTCAACATACTGTGTTTGTTTATTATAACAATAAATCCACAAGATGGCATTAACATTATTAATATTTTTTCTGTGAAAGGGATCCACGGATAGAACGACTTGTAATTTTTAAAGGATAAATGTGAGTTTGTATATTGTGACTAAATATTGCCATCTAGTGTATTTGTTGAGCTTTCAGTAAATGATACTGTATGCGACTTAACTGTTCTGCCCAAATGCATGATGGGAAGTGGTGCATGACTGTGTGTGGTGGCTGCAAATGCTATATCTTCTCTGCCTTGGGTACACTACAGGGTGCTTTGAAAAAGATCAACTCCTGTCATTCTTCCCCATGTCGCATCCCACAATATTTATAGTTGATGTGGGACAGATGACAAAGCTTTTGCCAATTAAAAGCACGGCCACAATGAATGCTTTTATCTACTCCACTCACTTGACGCTGCCTCTTATCTCCATATAGAAGTAAAACGACGCCTTTGTAGGCTGTTTGCGGCAATACGTGAATGAGTCGTACTGCGAATGCGTTGATTGCGATAAATATTTTCACGTGATTAATTAAGAATAATTAATTACCGCCCGTTAATGCGATAAATTTGACAGCCCTACATTTAACAAAAAATAAATGCATTCATTTGGGATGAAATGCATCACTGATGCTACAACAATCTAACGATATACTGGCAAGCGGGGTGGCCAACAAATTTATAGGGGTGGCCGTGGCCACCCCCTGGGGGCGCCACTGCTGAGTCCTAAGCGGGAGTAGACGGTGCAGTAGGCCTGACCGGGTTCTGGCTGAAGTATTTGGTGTGAGGAGTTCACTGAGGTAGGTGGGGGCTACACCGTGTAGACAGTGATGGGTGTGAAGGAGGATTTTGAATTCAATACGGAGGTGAACAGGGAGCCAGTGTAGGGTGTGAAGGATGGGGGTGATGTGCTCGTGTTTACTCACCCTCATCAGGACCCTTGCAGCGCTGTTTTATACGTACTGGAGCCTTTGTAGGCTCTTGCCAGGGATCCCGATGAGGAGTGCGTTACAGTAGTCCAACCTGGAGGAGATAAAGGCATGGACAAGTCTCTGCAACAGGACGGGAGAGAGATGGCCGGAGTTTGGCAAAATTGCGGAGGTGAAAGAAGGAGGTTTTGCAAATGTAATTCATATGATTGTTAAGTCAAACCTGACTCCCAAATTAATAACAGAAGAGGAGAAGGACAATTTGGGGCCGAGAAAGGAAACTGAGGAAATGGGGGCGGAATGGAGCTGGTGAGGAGTACCAATGTGAATGGCTTCTGTTTTGGAACTGTTTAGCTGCAGGAAGTTTTTACTCATCCAAGCCTTTTTCTCCTCTAGGCAGGAGTCAAGTTGAGAAGCAGAGGAGGAGGAGGGCGTGGAGGACGGAGTGACCTTGAAATATAGTTGTGCGTCGTCAGCATAACAATGGAATTGTATTCCATGCCTGCTGACGACACGACCGAGGGGTAGCATGTAAATAGTGAAGAGGGTTGGACATGTTGAAAGTAGACAGAAGGGAACTAATGCAATAACGTGAGTAATTTTAACAACTTTAACGGTTGATTCACAACTTTAAATGACTTCCAGACATAGCAAAGGTTACTATCTAGTTATCGCAATACCCTTGTGTCTAGTTAAGTGGAGGGTAAAGAATTGGGCTATGACTTGTTTTTTTGGGGGGAGGAAAAAAAAAACATGAAAATTATCACTAGTTACTAGAGGTGTACAATATTTCCGATTCTTAGATTATTCGCGATTCGGCCGTGGAAGATTCGAGAACGATTCACAAATATCCAAATTCCGATTATTGAACTATACCAGGTAAAGCGGAAGTAAAACACAGTCAGCGCAGTCTTTGGGACGCAATGAGGAACGGACCGAGAGTAAATATCATGTTCAACTCATGCCGCTAGATAAAAAAAAACAATCATACCTGACTACGGCCGACAGCCGCTACAAACAACGCCCAGTTGCTAGTTGCTACAAACATACGGCTACAGTAGATGTCATATATACAGTGTTGTTAATCTTACTGAAAAAAAAGTAATTAATCATAGTTACAAATTACTTCTCCCAAAAAGTAATTGCGTTAGTAACTCAATTACCTGAATGTAAGAGTAATTAGTTACTCGGCAAAGTAATTGGTGATAATTACTTTTTTTTTTTTTTTCCCTCAAAAAAAACAACAACAAAAAAAACATTGGCCACACTATGTGAAGTTTTTTGTGAAGGTTTTTGGTACAACTGGCCCGAACCCAATTCTTTACCCTTTACCCTGAATCAACTGTTAAAAGTTGTTAAACTTGCTCCCATTATTGCATTAGTTCCCTTCTCTCTACTTTCGACATATGACAATTTTAAAACTGTTTCATCATTTAAAGATGGATTCAAGTCAAGATTTTGCCGATTTAGTATTTTAGATAAAAAGTTACTTAGGTTCGCTAGGAAGGTTCTCTTCAACAGAGCCGTCCTAAAAAGTCTACTGCTTTAAGATGGCGGCTGTCTACTAACTCATTTAGTGCCATGTCTGTCATTTTGCATCTAGTTATATCTATGTACAGTACATGTGATATCTACCATGTCTACCATATCTACCATAACATGCGGGCGTAGTTTGTACTAGCTATCGGCTACAACATGTATTATTGGAGCTACCTAGCTCGGCGTCATAACTTTCTTGCCTCCTCCCTGCTCCTGCTCTGTTCTGTCGTCTCGGTGAGTCCATCTCCCTCAGACTTTTCGACCAATATAGTAACGCATAGTACCGCATGCCTTTCCGTCCTCAGTAACGGTAATGGCGTTGCCAAGATGAGAAAAGTAATTAATTAGATTACCCACTACTGAAAAAAATAACGCCGTTAGTGACACCGTTATATTGTAACGCCGTTATTAACAACACTGCATATATATGTAGAAGTAGATGCAAAATGACAGACGATGGCGGTGTTAGAACATGTATTATTGAACAGAGATGCAAAATGACGGACTTGCCTGCGTTAGTAAACAGCCGCGATCTTAAGGCAGTAGACTTCTTGTCAAGTTAAAAAATAGATCCTTAGGTAGACATTGTAAAATTACCCAAAAATAAGGAGAGAAGACACTCAGTTTTCTTGGCCAAGGAGAGCAAAATGTGACTCGTGAGTCACCAAAATTGATCTAAAGGAAAATAAATCCTCCTTGGTATTTTATTTGGGGGTTTGTCCTAAACAAAAATGGATGCCGCCCTAAGGGAGGGAAGAGCAAGCTGGAGACACCCATGTGGTTTTCGACTGGATATGTGTGTGCATGTAGGTGGAACTAAGTGAATACACGTGTGGAAGCAAGAGCTTATGTAAACAATCATGTAAACAGTCAATACAATCATATAAACAGTCAAAATAATCCAGACACTTCAGTAATGCAACGCTGCGGCTATGGACGATGTCCTCGGATGGAAAATTGTCCTCGAAGGTCTAGACGGAAGTCCAGACGCCAGGTGCTGAAGATGCCTCGGAAGGTCTAGTTACGCAATGATGCGGCCATGAAGCAAAACAGTTGTCATCCCGACCCTCTTTTACTCTTTGTAACACTTAAGCATTATACTACAACCTGGTATAGCAAGCAATAATCATTTACTGGTTATATAAGTAAGAAAAATATGGCAATATTTATTAATTATGGTATATATGAGCACAAGCAAATATTCAATCAATCAACCAAGCAAATATTTAATCAATCAAACCTCGATATTTACCTCAACACTTCTCTAGAAGGCTCTGTTGTAGCGAATCTAATTAACTTTTTATCTAAAATACTCCTAAATCGGCAAAATCTTGTCTTGAATCTATCTTTAAATGATGAAACAGTTTTAAAACTTTGACATGTCAAAAGTAGACTGAAGGGAAATTATGGAATAACGGGAGCAACTTTAACAACTGTAACGGTTGATTCACAACAATAAATGAATTGAATGTAGTTTAAAGCTGCTGATACAGAATGGGGACTGGAGTATTTTATTTACTGTTATTTTTGTATATTTGTTTACTGTTTATGTTGATACTGAAATAGTTTGGTTTCGCCTGAGAGGATTTTTGAACAATTTTGGAACTAATGTACAAAACATTTAAAAAAAAAAATTTTTTTTTTTTTAAAGGAGGGGGGTGCATCA
Organism: Corythoichthys intestinalis; assembly: GCF_030265065.1. Taxonomy (NCBI): domain Eukaryota; kingdom Metazoa; phylum Chordata; class Actinopteri; order Syngnathiformes; family Syngnathidae; genus Corythoichthys; species Corythoichthys intestinalis. The sequence continues at coordinate 6,638,226 of NC_080398.1, read as the reverse complement.
ATAATCGCTTTATAATCGAAAAGGAGCCTCTGAATCGTAATCAAATCTTTAGGTGCCTGAAGATTCCCAGCTCTACTAGTTACTTTGCCAAGTAACTAATTACTCTTACATTCACGTAACTGAGTTAGTAACGCAATTACTTTTTGGGAGAAGTCATTTGTAACTGTAATGAATTACTTTTTTAAAGTAAAATTTACAACACTGGTCGAGAGGCATCCGAACCAGATGCCAGAGCCAGCTCAACTGGTTCCTCTCAACTTTGAGGAGACACCGAGTCCCTCCCGGATGACCGAGCTTCTCACCTTATCTCTAAGGGAGAGCCTGGAGGAAACTCGTTTCAGCCGCTTGTTGTTTCGGTCACGACCTACAGCTCGTGACCATACAGTGCTGGCCAAAAGTATTGGCACCCCTGCAATTCTGTCAGATAATGCTCAATTTATTTCCAGAAATTGATTGCATTTACAAATGCTTTGGTAGTCATACCTTCATTAATTTTGCTTGCAATGAAAAAACCCCAAATGGGAAAAAAAAATTTAAATCATGATCATTTTACACAAAACTCCAAAAAATGGGCCGGACTAAAGTATTGGCACCCGTTGAAAAACCATGTGATCCTTCTCTAATTTGTGTAATTAACAGCACCTGTTACTTACCTGTGGCACATTACCAGTGGCAGACTTGGCAATTTTGGGTTCTCGGGCGAACATATCCAGGGGCCCTCTTCATGGGTCAGGGGTTAAAAAGGTGAGAAGGGTGTGGAGGAAATACGTTCCGGTACAGCCTATACGCAGACTATGCAGCTGCTTAGGGCCCCTGACCACTAGGGGGGCCCCAATTTTGCAATTGTTTAATTTATATTCTATTTTGTTTACTACAGTTTGCTTTATTTGACTTTTGTGAGTTTTGATACTTGATTACAAGCTTTAAAAAATAAAAGTCCTTCCTTCTTTATTTCCTCTTTTAGAAAAAGATTTGGCGCTATCTACTGTAAGTTCTGACAATCATTTGGGGTGAGAAGTTTGAAGTATGCAGTGCAACACAATCTGATTAATATACAAAATATGGACGTATGGGTTAGATTGCATGTATGGGTTTCACAGTACACTGTGACGAAATGGTGGGCCAAAAATATAGGCCCCTTTGCATTATTTTGCTTAGGGCCCCCAAATGGCCTGGGCCGGCCCTGCCGGTACACTAGGGCTGTCTTAAACGACAAATTTTCTCCTGATTAGTCAGCCGACTAGTTTTACGATTAGTCGACTAATCTAATAATTTTCTTTTTTTTAACTAATTTAGCAATGAATTTTTTGTTGATGCTTATTAATTCACAAACATATTTTGGAACACTTAAATTCTTTAGTAAAGTACAAATAATCATGTAAATAACAATAATGAATCACAGATAAACAATGAGGTTAAATGCTGATAGCATTTACTAGTGCAAAAGAATGGAAAGTAAACAGATTCAGAACAATGACTTTGTCTTTCCAACATTATTCTAAACAATTCTTAAAAAAAATTCTAGCATTATTATTATAGTATACAGTATATATAGTATATATTCTTAGTGTAGAATCTGTATTCTGTAGTATTTACTCAACATATTAGAATATTCTTGAAGCATGTGTGATTAACTCCGGAAATCGTTATTTATATGACGAACATGACATGCTTTTATTTTGAAATGTTCACCGGCGATACGTTCGCTAAACCGCTAACCGAAAGCTTTACACGCCGTAAAAAAACATTCTTCGTCATTGCTTGTCGTGTCACTAATAGACTTCTTTTTTTTTTTTTAGGGAGCAGGTGTGTTCAAATTTGTAGTGCAGCTCTCACACTCTCTCATACTGGTCACTGAAAGTTCCAACAAGGCACCACATGGTAAAGAACTCCCTGAGGATCTTATAAGACGTATTTTTGCGCTACATGAAGATGGCCAAGGCTAAAAGAAGATTGCCAACACCCTGAAACTGAGCTGCAGTACAGTGGCTAAGATCATCCAGCGTTTTAAAACAGCAGGGTCCACTCAGAACAGGCCTCGGGTTGGTCGTCCAAAGAAGCTGAGCGTCACTTCCAAATGTTTTCTTTTTGAGATTTTAAGCCAAAATCTCTAAATTTTCTTCCCCCAGAAAATTGAGATTTTAAGCTAAAAGCTCAATTTTCTGGGGGAAGAAACATTTTGAACAGGGCATTTAAAAAAAAAATTTTTTTTTAAAGCAAAATCCTAACTGGAGTGCACGTGAGAGCAGAATTACAGACGCCATGACTTTAATGAGGTATTATCACATACTTACCTTGTTTCGACCCAAAAAACTCCATGTAGCGTAAAGTGGTCGAGGTTTTCATTTTCATATATTTACCCTTTTAAACTTTTTTCCCCTCATTTTTTCTTTGGATCGATTATTTAACATCTAAAATATTGAGGAAAATGCAAAAGTAATGAAAAAAATACAATTAAGCGATAGTTATGAGGTAGATATCCGTGACTTTTTTACAAACGCCAAATTATTTCATTGTGACGTAATTTAAAAGTTTTTAAAATATGCAAGTGAATCATTTTTTAAAGTAGTTTTTTTAAATGATATATTAGACATCGATTATTGATTCTAAGCTAAAAATGACATTTTGAATAATAAATATAACAACTTATTTTTATGGCTGGGTTGAAACAAAAGCGGTTGCGTGACGTTTGTAAACGGGGGATTCCAGGGTAACAGGACAAATTAAAAACAGTTTGGGGGCTTCATGCGCCATGAATCTGCTATGGTAGCATTTAGACATATTGTTCTTTCAAACCCAACAGTTCTATTGGCTTAAAATACAGCAGTTTATTTTAAATAGGGGTGCAAGAGCAGAAACTGCTTATTCAGTCTTGTGTTTTCCACCATATTTATGTCTTAATTTTTATACTCATTCATCCAGCAGTTTTATTTAAAATAACATTTTAAAACCCTTTTTTTGAATCATTTATCTAGAAGAAATCCTACTAACCATACACACACGCAATTTCACCTCAAATTAATCACCCAAACAGTCATGTGTGAAGTATAACGTAACACCTTTTATTATGTATTCTCGCCACACAGTAGTAGTAAAACTGCTCCACCCGAGACATGAAAATGACTAAATAAGAAACTGAAAGCATCCACATTATGAGTTCAATCATCCTTCTGCTGTGGAGTTCATTACTCATAATCGTCCAAACCATTTGAACTGGTATGGCGGTTTCGTTCAAATGGATTGGACGTCTAGCGGCGTCAATAGCAGATGCTTTGATCGTTCAGGAAACAAGCTAGTTATGACTTAATTTGAATGTCAAAACATTGACTTCAATGGCAACGTCGCCCCTACCAACATGGCTGCCGAGGCCATGTTGACAGGGGGCGAGAAAACAAATTGGACGTCTCTCCCCGTCGATGTGGGGTCCTAGGAACCCTGCTCGAGTTTCTCTTGAAGTTCTCCGGACTCCTCCAGCTCCTTGACAATGTCCAAGCCGCCTATGAGATCCCCCTTGACGTACAGCTGAGGATAGGTGGGCCAGTTGGAGTAGGTCTTGAGCCCCTGCCGAACCTCCTCGTCCCCCAGGATGTCAAAGGTGTCGTAGTCCACCCCGGTGGCGTTCATGATCTCCACGATCTGCCGGCTCATGCCGCAGCGAACCTCCTCCTTGCTGCCCTTCATGAAGAGCATTACCGGGCTGCGGTTGATGAGCTCCTTGAGTCGCTGCTCCAGGGTGGGCGCTTTGGGCAAGACGTCGTCCAGCTCGCCCGACTCGAACATCTCCTTGACGATGTCCAGACCTCCTACGAGCTCGCCCTTGGAGTACAACTGCGGGTAGGTGGGCCAGTTGGAGTAGGTTTTCAAGCCTTGACGGACTTCTTCGTCTGACAGGATATCGAAGGTGCTGAAGGAAACGTTCCTCTCCCGGAGGAGGGCCACTATCTGCCGGCTGAAACCGCAGCGAGGCTCCTGCGCGCTGCCCTTCATGAAGAGCATGCAAGGCGCCGCGTTGATTAACTTCTTCAGACGATCGTTCAAGTCCAACGGGGCCGCTTCGGGTTCGGAGCCGGAACCGACCAGGCGTTGGACCTTCTTGGTCAGCTCCGGAGCGTGCGCGCCGTCCAGACGGTCCACTTGGGCGCCGCTTTTGAAGAGGACGAAAGTGGGCACCGAAGCGATGGCGTACTTCTCTGATACTTCCGGTACGGCTTCAGCCTCGAGCTTGACGAACGTCGCGTTAGCGTGCTGTTTAGCTAGCTCCGCCACGACTTCGTTCATTTGGGCGCATTGCGGAGCCCACGACGCCTGAAAGTGGACCACGGTGAGCCGCGAGCCGCTTTTGTTGAGGAAATCCTCAAATTCCGCTCGAGTTTTCGCCTCCACGATGTTAGCCATGTTGCTTACGAACACCGCTTCCGGTATTATTCTTCTTCTACGGTTATGACGATGATGCAACCGTGACGCAGTTTTCATCATCTTGGCGAAATAAAAAAATACCTTTTTTTGTCTTTGATTTTTGTTTAGAAAGGGTTTTCTCGGGCTTTTAAATCATTTGTTAGAGGCCAATAGGAGGAATATTAGTCATGTTAACCTGTATTTATGGCTAAATATTCGTAAATGCGAATTCTCTCATTTTGTTGGCTTTATAAAAGAAATGGCGCGAATTTTTTCAAGGCTTTAAAAACACTGTGCTCCAGATTTAACAGTTTTTTTGTTTTGTTTTTTTTTAAACCCCTGTACTTATATATTTCAAATTAAAAATATAGAATATAAACTATTAATTCAACCAGTCTACACGAGAGAAAACAAGCGTCTATAAAGAAGATATTTTACAATAACATGGAAATTACAGTTAAAGGTTTAGCCCCATAAACTACGAATGTGACGAAATGCTTGCGTTTGAGCAAAAAAGTTAACTTGAACAATTTCTGTCACCAAAAAATCAAGCGCATGAGAAATATTTTAAAGATGTTTTTTTTTTTTTTTTGGTATCAATTTCTTATACTTTTAAAGTAAAAAGCGTTTCATAGGCTAGTGAGGACGCAACAGTGACTTTATTTTGCTGAGTGATTTTTAACACAATTACAAAGATTTAAAAAAATTTTTAAACAAAATTGTACCACCATCCATCTATCCATTCATTATATATCAATTATCATTAATCCAGGGTCGAAAAAAAGGAAAATATGAATGAAATTACGAGTAAATCAATTCTTAGCTAGTTTCCGGTTTGTGCTTTACGTCACTTTACACGCAAGAAAATCAGTGTTGCCAGATTGGAAGGGTTCCCGCCCAATTGGGCTTTGCTCAAAGACACGGGGCGGGAGAATTTTTAAAAAATAAAATTTGGGATACTTTTGACAAAATTCGCAGTTTTGGAAGTAACTGTTTTGTTTAGTTTCAACAGTTAAAATCGATTGTCTAACACCTTGAAGTTAGGCTACATTGTTTTCTTTTACAGCAGCATCTTCTAATTGCATCTGGCAATTTAGCGCCTCACAGCGCAGGGAGCTGTGAACTGCATGTCATTTCTGATTTGAAGGATAAATACGACAAAATTTTTAAAATGGTGTAACATTAATATAAAGCAGTTGTTCTTAACCTAGAACCATATTTTTGTACGCTGATTGCATTTAGGCAAAGTGGCGTTTTAGTCCTCGATCTGATGGGGGGAGGAACTGGTTTGCTCAGTGGAAGGTTGACTCGTACTTGGTACAAGGGAATACAACAGACTAGCGCTGCAACGATTAATCGATTAACTCGAGTATTCGATTAGAAAAAAATATTCGAATTAAATTTTGTTGCATCGAGTATTCGTTTAATTAAAGTGGCATTGTAATGGTTTATTTTGAAAGTGTTCACATTTAGTTTATTGATTATGGTAGATACATTGCCCTCTGGTCTGCCTCATTTCACATTACACACAACCAACTGATCCCTGTTAAGACCAACATAAGCTAAGTTTTTGTTTGGGCTAATGTTTTTTAATGCATTCGTAATTTAGTGTATATGTATATTTAGCCGTTTTATGTGGGAATATGAGTCTGAACCATTTGTTAAGAGCATTGGGGGGGGAAAACTTTAGCATTTTATAGCATTTAAACTAGCGGACTTTTGCTATGTAAGTTAGCCAATTGTTCTTTTGTTGTACATAGATCCTCATTATCTATTTTTAATACCGTTTGAGGCTCAGCTCAGGTAGTTTAATTTTTCATGTTCTTTATCCGATTACTCGATTATTCGAACCAACTAGTCCATCGATTAATCGACTTCTACAATAATCGATAGCTGCAGCCCTACAACAGACTAATGGGCAGTGTGGTCTCAAATTTTGACCTGTTTATAAAACATGCTGTCAAAATGTAAGGAATTTTGAATGGGAGTTTGCAAAATTATTACCTTGCTAGCTTAGATATATTGGTTTTGAATTTGACAAAAAAAATTGCTTTATCTTCCAATTCCGAAGGGTTTGGTGAATAATTGTATATGCATAATGGTAAAAGATGAGATAATAATGATTAAAATTTATAGTAATAATTTTAAAAATGACAACAATAAAATGAGTGAGATGGACTTTTTAAAGTTAATATTTAGAATTATATTATTTATGACTCACGACTTTTTTAATTTTTCGTTTTTTTATTTTTTTTAAAATTTTGTTTAATTTTATTATTATTCTTTAAAAAAATATTTTTTAGATTTTAGTTATAACTGTTAAAATAATTGATTCCCCACTCCTGCAAAAAATGTTCCTTAAATTATTTCATAAATGTATTTTTTACATTTTTTGCATGTTTTTATTGCCCATCACAAAATACATGCGGGCAACACTGATACTATCAAGTGAGGGACGCACAAGTATTGGTCTCCGGGCCAAAATTGGCCCCTGTGCCGCACGTTTGAGACCACTGTACTATATGAACGTAATAAAAACATTTAACGGGGGGGGACATAATTCATGCATGAAAGGGTGCATCATTGTTTATTGCAATGAAATTAATACAATCGTTTTCACCTTTTCTGAAGAAGAACTCCATCCCCCACAATGCTCATCGGCCAAATAGCAATGATTCCTCTACAATGTCTTTCCAACTGCTGATTTATTTGTTTTCTGGTTCTAACATCGCAATATAGATTGAGTTGTATAAGTGAAGCATCTTGTTTTGAACAGGAGATTGTCATTTGGGCTGAACTAGGCGAGTTTTAGACTGTGATTAGGCTTTCCTATCTGGCAACCTTGCGGCAGATGCTAGCTAGCTCGAGACGCTAGCGGAAAGCCTTTGGAAATTGATGATAAGAAGCAGACGCTTGCGACAGATAAGTCAAACAGACAGAGTCATCATTAAGGTAATGCTGGGCTTTTCCCTCCTTTTAAAAGTACGCCACAGCCTTCGCGTTCATATTTTGACGTTTTAAAAATAACATTAGTTGTCGCGGTACATTTGTTTGGGGCACGGTTCCGTTAGCTTGGTTTGTTAGCCTCTCTGTTAGCACGAACGCCCGAGGAGGTGGTTTCGTCTGTTTTTTCGGCACAAGGAAAATAAATGTTTTGACGTAGCGGTCGAGCAGTATTCGTGTACATTTTATGAGCCGGGATTAACATTTTCGGCTAGTTACAGTCATCTATATCGTCTAATCTGGGAGAATTGCGCTAGTTAATAGCAGTTCCTAGTGTAGTGGCTTCGTCGGTGTTAGCGTTTTTATATTTAGTTCTAGTTCCCTTTTTTAAACGTCGATTTTCTTTCTTATTGGTTGAATTACTTATTTATAAAGCGGCATGGAAAATGAATGACTATTTTATATATTATTTATTCATGTAAAATAATAAATCCGTGACGTCACGAATAATGACCGGGGTGTTGTAGTGACGTAAAAATATGTTTACGCATAATTCACTGGGCGCGTGCGTGTAACAATGGTTATGAAATGTGAAATGAAGAAAACAATTTGGTTAACTGGAGGATGAGTTGTTAAACGCTCAAATTCATTGGAGCTACGTTTGGATAAATGCCATTAACGATTCGATGCGTTCAATCATCCAGTTGCTGTGAATTAAAATCAATTTGTCACTAGTCGACGTCTATTCAATTTGAAGTGGGAGGGTAAAATTGGGAGTACCCGGAGTGGTCCTAAAACAAATAGTTTGTGACTTAAAATCTATAGGAAGTGAGTAAGTGACCCATAAATGCCCCAAAACCAACAGGAAGTCACCTGGAAATGCTGCATAATCAACAGGAATTGGCCTTAAATGAATAGGAGGGGGCTAAGAATTTATATTAAAGGGACCGGAAATGCTCCAAAATTGACAGGAAGTGACCCGGAAGTGCCACAAAAGTCAAAGGAAATGATGGGAAATGCCTCAAAATGAACTCTTGGGCTGGTATTAGCTGCCACTCACGGTCATAGACGTCCAATCCGTTTAAGGGGTTGAAGGATGGCATCGATCCAACTACTCGTGATAAACACACAGCAGAAGAATAAAAATTGTTTACGGGTTCGCACCCCAACTTGACACTGTGCCGCCCAATGGCAGAATTTGAAAATACCAATGTATATCCCCAAGTTTAAAAAAATAGAAATTTTTAATGTTTAAAGTGCTTATGACAGCAAAAAGCATGTTTATTTCATATTTGACGTGGTATTTTATGCTCCTGAATGAAATGGCCCACTTGGATGTGTGTGGAAGTGATCGATTTATATATTATATTCAACTTTCTGAATCCCGCGCCATGAAAATAAATGACTTCCTGGATTGTGGAAGAATGCGAATGTGACGTCACCCGGGTCAGCGTCTCACAATACAGCATTGCTTTATAGCATGCAGATGGACTGTGGAATCAGCTGATTTTGCGGATTAATTCGTTTCTTTTTCGCATCATGCCAGCCAAATGTGCTGCAGGGTTTTGTTGCTGCACAAGGGAGAGGCATGTTAGCCTTATTGGGTTTCAAAAACCCCCAGCCCGAGATTGGAAACATTGTGTTTTGTATTATGTCAAATACTGGGATCACGCGTTTTAATACGGGGGTGGTTTGCATTTTCCGGCCGACAATGCTCCTTGTCCGCCGAGAATGCCACTCAGCCGACGACCGGCGGCTTGTCGCACCCCCCCCACCCCCTCGGTTCTCTTTGTGTGCCCTCCGCTAGAGCGCTATACTTGGCTTATGCTCGTGCGGTTATCCATATCGTCCAGACTTCCAACCCTCTCTGCCCTGTTCGTGTGCCCGGCAATAGACCCCTTTCCTCGGGTTGGGCTCGGGCAGCTACGCGTTCCTCCGACGCTGACCCGTTTGTCCTGCGGTCATTCTCCAGCTGCTTCCCCGGCAACGAGCACTCCTGCCCACAGCGGGGGAACAACGAGCTGTAACTTGCTCGCCGCCGAAGACGGTCAACAACCCCGCCGCCATGTGACATGATCCGGGGTAGTTTTGTGAGATTTTTGGTGTTCGAAAGGCGAGAATAAGACTTGGAAACGCCGTTGGCTAGCTGTCATGACCATACCATTTATTTAGCAAATGGGGGAAAAATACTAAGAAGAATATCCTGTAAAATATTGAAGTAGAGAAATTGAAACAAAGACATTTTTTAAAAAAACAACTAATTTCTCGTCATCTACGTTTTGCCAAATTGTTTTATATAGTCAAATCATCTCAAAATATAATTCTATTTGATTTTCTTTATGCTGTCACAGGCACTTTAACCTCTGCATGTTTCCATCTCTAGGTGGCACCAACAGTTCTTTACAGCAGTTACTGTTCTGAATAGGAGCCCACTAATGTTAACTCAATTTGATGTAACAGGAACACCATGGAAGAACAGAGTACGGACATAGAAGTGACGGTGAAAACGTTAGACTCTCAGAGCAGAACCTACACCGTCGGCGCTCAGGTGTGATGAAGGAACGCCAAAGTGGATTTTCAGTTTGTCCGTAGCTCAATCTGATGTTTTTTTTTGTTCCTTCCTGTAGTTGACGGTGAAAGAGTTCAAGGAGCACATTGCGTCTTCTGTGGGGATCCCTATTGACAAACAGAGGCTTATCTACCAGGGCCGAGTCTTGCAAGATGAAAGGACCTTGGCGGACTATAGTGAGTAATCCGTATTTTATGAAAACAACTCCAAGGTCTCAAAATGTACTCATCTTGATAAAGTGTCTTATAAAGGCATTGAATTTCATTTGGTTGGGTGTTTATTTATTTTTTGGGGGGTTGGTTGTGACATTTTTCCCAGAAGTGGTGTTACGTTCTGTTCTAAATGGTCTTTAAAAGTCTTACTGTTTGAATCTCAGGCTGCCATAAATCATTGACTCCTCGATTAGTAAATTAGTCGGAAACTTTTGACATATTATAAGTCTTAAATGGTCTCTATATTTATTTTTATATAAAAAGAAAAGGGGAGCAGTAAATATTCTTCAAAAAAATTGGAATTCTTTTAAACAATCCCAATTATAATTATTAGGGCTGTCAAACGATTACAATTTTTAATCCAGTTAATTACAGCTTAAAAATTAATTAATCTTAATTAATCGCAATTCAAACCATCTATAAAATATGCCATATTTTTCTGTAAATTATATATTCTGTAAAATGTTGGAATGGAAAGATAAGACACAAGATGGATATATACATTCAACATACGGTACATAAGGACTGTAGTGGGCATTTCACTCTACTGTCATTTAAATCTGTCTATGCTGTCCTCACTCCGAAGCGTCTACTTTTTCCAAAGCTAGACAGCTAGTGAACGACGCCTTAATAATTACACTTCTTCCTTTTTCATCTGATTTATTAATAAAATGGCCTCAAACCATTGTCCTCTTTAGACCGTGGTAAAACTACAAAATAAAAGTACACAAGCATTGCATTAGCAACAACGTTAGCTTAGCACGCTATACAGGTTCACTAAACATAAACAAAAAGCGTCTCATACAAAAAATATAACATTTCGCTTACTAACATAATATGAACATTCTTTACAACAACCATACTTACGGACAAATCTTGTCCAAGGATCATATAAGCACAACATTATCAGCCCGAGACGTCGTGCAGCCATAATGAACTGGCAAGAAAATAATAAACCATGTCGCAAAGCGACCACAAGAGTTCGCTGTTGGACAGCGCAAAAAGCCTTGCTGTAAAACTTTCAAAAGGCAGAATACTTTCTGAGCGGGACATGTGCGTTAATTGCGTCAAATATTTTAACGTGATTAATTTAAAAAATTAATTACCGCGCGTTAACGAGATAATTTTGACAGCCCTAATAATTATTAATTATTATTGATATTTTTTAAACTAGAAACTGCAATTTCTGGAGAAATTACTCTGGGGCTTTGCCGTGTGGGGATGCAGAGCTTAGCCCCGCCGAGGTTGGTTTGGGGACAATATCAGGTCTTTTCCTGTTGATTTTGGGACATTTGGGGGCGTGTCCTGGTCATAGCAGGTCATTTGGGGGGGCCTATCCTGGTCATAGCAGGTCATTTGGGGGGCGTGTCCTGGTCATAGCAGGTCATTTGGGGATGTGTCCTGGCCATAGCAGGTCATATCAGGTCATTTAAGGGGGCGTGTCCTGGTCATATAAGCTCATTTGGAGACATTTTTGGGGCGTGTCCTGGCCATAACAGGTCATTTGGGGGTGTCCTGGTCATAGCAGGTCATATCAGGACATTTGAGGGGCGTGTCCTGGTCATAGCAGGTCATTTGGGGGGCGGGGGGGGGGGGGGGCGTGTCCTGGTCGTATTAATTCATTTAGGGACATTTGGGGGGCGTGTCCTGGTTATATCAGGTCATTTGGGAGGCGTGTCCTGGTCATAACAGGTCATTTGGGGAGATTTGGGGGGGTTTCCTGGTCATATTAGGTCATTAGGGGACATTTGGGGAGCGTGTCCTGGTCATATCAGGTATTTTGGGGACATTTGGGGGAGTGTGTCCTGGTCATAGCGGGTCATTTGGGGGCATGTCCTTGTCATAGCAGGTCATATCAGGTCATTTGGGGGCGTGTCCTGGTCATATCAGATAATTTGAGGACATTTGGTGGGCGTGTCCTGGTCATAGCAGGTCATTTGGGGGCACGTCCTGGTCATATCAGATCACTTGGGAACATTTGGGGGGGCGTGTCCTGGTCATATCAGGTCATTTGGGGACATTTGGGAGTCGTGTCCTGGTCATGAAATTACAAAAACAAGCCACGCATAGACACATAGTCACATTTACTCCCGTTTTCCTAGACGTGGGTGGCAAGGTGATTCATCTGGTGGAACGCGCTCCCCCTCCGCCCTCCCAGCCCGGCTCCGGTTCCGGCGGAACCTCGGCCGACAGCGGCGGCTCGTCGTCGTCCCAAGACGGGCCCCAGGCGCCCCCGCACGACCGCAACGCTAACAGCTACGTCATGCTGGGCACCTTCAACCTTCCCGTCAACATCATGGACCCTCAACAAATACAGGTTTGGACAATTCATGCGAGTTTTGTCTTTGCGGCGCTCACGTTTCTTTTCCCTCCCGTGTTCAGATGTCAGTTCAGCAGATGGTTTCCGGCATGGGGGAAAACGCCAGGAACGCCAGAGTGACGACCAGCACCGGGGTAAGTCGCAACTCCCCGTTTTCCCGTACCAGGTAATATTCTCGTCCGTTCTTGTTTTACAGAGCAATGGGTCCGTGAACGTTCACATCGACATGGATCAGCCGGTGCAAAGCGAACCCAGGCTTAGGTTGGTGCTGGCTGAAAATATGCTGAGGGACATTAACGATCTTATTGAAAGGATGGAGGTGAGACGGGCCTGTCCCATTTTCTTTATCGTATTTTGAAATCAATTGGTTCCGGAGTGGCTTTCGTATGACGATTTTTTCATTTGATGAGTCCCGTTTTTTAGAATCAATGAACTACCGCGTATTTGTCAATATCAGGGTCGAACAGCCGACTCATCCGTCCAAACCCAAAGAGAGGCCCCCTCCGCCGCGGCCCCGCCGCCTCCCTCGTCTTCGTCCACCACCTCCACCCCGTCCCCCTCCACCCAACCCATGGACACCTCCCCTCCTCCGGACACGCCACCACCTCCGCCTTCCTCCAATACGGCGCCATCCGAGGGACCCGCGCCTCAACCCGGACCCCGGTGAGTCTCTCACCTGATAGTATCATCGTTCATAATCGGGATTGTTCAAGTTACTTTTGAAGTTATAGTTATTCTAAAAAAGTAACTAATTACTAGTGATTCAACTATGAAAGTAACTACCGTAATTTTTGCACGATAAGGCGCACCTGACTATAAGCAACGCCCCATCAAATGTTACACGAAAACGGCATTTGTTCATAGATAAGCCGCACCGGACTATAAGCCCCAGTTGTCCTCACTGTTTTATGGGATGTTTACACCAAAAGATATTGACCGGTAACACTTGACAGCGGCATCATAAGACTGTCATTAGACCAAACCACCATGTGCTCCATTTGGCCGTCACTGCTCCCTTGGGGGAGACAGTCAGCCTTTTCTGCCACCTGCTGTCAACACTTGTTGTCCAACATGCCTCCTAGCATGCATTGCAGCGCTGCAGATATAAATAACAATCAAATTCATGTTCTGTGCTAATTATTTATTCAGTTACTGTTCTAGTTGTTTCATTAACTCATTCACTCCAGCCATTTTCACCGGAGCAAGGCCCTTCACTCCCGGCCGTTTTACTGGATTTTGACTGATTTTGCTAGGCCCACAGAAAATTCTGTTCTATTGCTATATAAACATGGAACCCACCAAAAGAAAGATAAGAATCTTTTCTTTCAGCAGAAAAAAAAAATAAGTTCATATCTTTTTCCATTCTTTTGAAATCAGCAGTAGAACATAGCTTAGTTTGAGCAATTTTCCAATTTCTGAAGAAAAAAAACGGAGAAAACGAGCTTTTTGTAAACGCATACTTTTGAAACATTGACTTTAACACAGCTATTTTTTTGCTTTAGTTACATCCCAAACATGTTTTCCTTTTACAAAATATCATAAAGAACAAGACAAATAGAGCTTTTGATAGCAAAGTGACCATTTATTTACCCATAACTAACTGAGAGATGACGCTGTTGTCGCCACGTCAGTGGGTAAACTTTTCCCTCATCGTTGTCTGTCTCATAAAGATGGATTTTTTTGGAGTGTCTGCGGGGTCTGCTCGGCGAGCCCGCTGCACTGGTGGTCCCGGTCGTTCTGCTCGGTTGTCCAGCGCCTGGCATCACGGGCGTCCTCTCGGTTGTTCTGCTCGGTCGTCCGCCGCCTGGCATCATTCCGCCAGCGCTCTGACCGTGCGGCCCGGCCGTTTGTTGCTGTTGAATCGGGTTGCGGGTCTTACCAAATGCGCTTATGCCCTCCTGTGGCCAGTTTTATTTCTTTAAAATGAATTTTCAGCTTTGTACTTTGGAGCTCAGTTGAATCAGGACCCAGAGATGCGTCTTGTGGGAAAAAAAACGTAAAATACGTCTTTGGGACACTGAAACAATTAAAAATAGAACGCATTTATATGTTTTTGGGAGCAAATGAGTTAATTGCTAGTTATGGTATTTGGTAACACTTTATTGGACAGTGTCGCCTTAAGGCTGTTATTAGACAAACATAATTATGGCACGACACTGTCAGGAGTATTAATGAATGCTTATAACAAATGTCATTTAGTATCATCTGGCAAATTATCTCACTTTTGAATGGATGTAAAAGATCCAAGCTGGACATAAATGGAGTTAGTAACATAATTTGCCGGATGACACTTAATGACATCCGTCATAAGCATTCAGTAATGCCCATGATAGTGTCATGTCATAATTATGATGGTCTTATAATGCTGATGTCAAATAAAGTGTTGCCAAATGCCTTGACATGCAATGAATGAAACAACTGGAACAGTAACGAATAAATAATTAGCACAGAACATGAATTTCGATTGTTATTTACATTTGTAGCGCGGCAATGCATGCCTGTTAACCCAAATAAATCAACAAATAAGCTGCATTGGACTATAAGCCGCAGGATTCAAAATGAAGGAAAAAAGTAGCAGTTTATAGTCTGAAATTTTGCAGTAAATGGGTGGGAGGCTTGAGATTTTTTTTTTTTTAGCAAAACAAATGACATTTTATTATAAATTTGTGTCTGATGGGGGCCAACTTCACGGAGGTTTATAAAGGGCAGTAATAGTAGTAGTTGGGGTTGTGCTATGTATCCACTAGATGGAACTGTGCTAAAGGGAAAATCATGGCATGATGGCTAATATTGATCCAGATATAAGGCACATTGGCTTATAATATAGTAATAAAGGCAGCAATTACAGTGCCCTCCATAATTATTGGCACCCCTGGTTAAGATGTGTTTGTTAGCTTCGAACACATATATGTATATATATAAATATATATATATATATATTTTTTTTTTTTTCAAATAATATGGGACCTTAATGGAAAAAAAGAGAAAAATCCAACTTTCAATACAAGTGCATTTATTCAGTGGGGGAAAAAATCCCGCATAAAGAAATAATTATTTGACATCAAATAATGTGTGTCAAAATTATTAGCACCCCTGGTGTTAATACTTTGTACAACCCCCCTTTGCCAACAAAACAAGGTCTTGGGACTGAGATGGCCATGGAAGGAGCTTGATTTTGTGTCTGGTGAACCATTTCTGTGTAGATTTGGCCGTATGTTTAGGGTCATTGTCTTGCTGAAAGACCCAGTGACGACCCATCTTCAGCTTTCGGGCAGAGGGCAACAGATTTTGATTTAAAATGTCCTGGTATTTCAAAGCATTCATGATGCCATGCACCCTAACAAGGTTCCCTGGGCCTTTGGAAGCGAAACAGCCTCACAGCGTCACTGACCCACCCCCATACTTCACAGTGGGTATGAGGTGCTTTTCAGCCTGCACATCTTTGGTGGCACGCCAGACCCACTTAGAGTGTTTGGTTCCAAAAAGCTCCATCTGACCAAAGCACACGGTCCCAGGCTTCTACTTGGACCGTGTGCTTTGGTCAGACGAGACCAAGATTGAGCTTTTTTGGCAACAAACACTGTAAGTGGGTTTGGCGTGCCACGAAAGATGCGCATGCTAAAAAGCACCTCATACCCACTGTGAAGTATGGGGGTGGGTTAGTGATGCTGTGGAGCTGTTTCGCTTCCAAAGGCCCTGGGAACCTTGTTAGGGTGCATGGCATCATGAATGCTTTGAAATACCAGGACATTTGAAATCAAAACCTTGCCCTCTCCCCGAAAGCTGAAGATGGGTCGTCACTGGGTCTTTCAGCAAGACAATGACCCTAAACAAATGGCCAAATCTACACAGAAATGGTTCACCAGACACAAAATCAAGCTCCTCCCATGGCCATCTCAGTCCCCAGACCTTGTTTTGTTGGCAAAAGGGGGTTGTACAAAGTATTAACACCAGGGTAGCTAATAATTGTGACACACATTATTTGATGTCAAATAATTATTTCTTTATGTGGAATTTTTTTCCCCACTGAACAAATGCACTTGTATTGAAGGTTGGATTTTTCTTTTTTTTTCCCATTAAGGTCCCATATTATTTGAATTAAAAAATATATATTAGAAGCTAAAAAACACATCTTAACCAGGGGTGCCAATAATTATGGAGGGCACTGTACATTTCCGTTTATTGATTTTTTTTTTTCTTGGAAAAGGCACCCCAGCCCGGCCGAGCTGGCCGAGATGTTGTCAGAGTTGCGGCGGGTGGAGGAGCGACTGCAGCCCTTTGTTCAGAGAGCTCACACCATCCTGGAGACGGCTACCTCTGCCGAATACAACAATAACACGGTAAGATTTCTGCCCCCTTAAGTATCGATACTAAGATGTACATTTGTACCTTGAGATACGAAAGTTCGGTACATGAAAAATCCATATTACAAATAGCTCTTCGAAGCTTTTTTCACTTCATATTACAAAAAATTATTCCACATACGTAAGATAATACATACTAAGAGTGTGACAATATCTCGATACAGCGATATATCGCGATATTTTGCAACCCGATGGGTTATCGATATGCTCCCGCCAAGAATCGATACTTTTATTTAACATATTGGCCATACAATGGAGTATGGATGCTGTAAACACACTTTAGATTTTACACCAACAAGAAAGGAAGTAAGGTGAACAAGGACTTTGCTGTATGCAAGAATTGTCTAAGAAAAATAAGTTTCACTGGGAGCTGGTGACGTTGTGGACACGGGAGTTTGTGAGCTTCACTTTCATCACTTGAGGTAAGAAAGTTTTGCAATGTAATTGACTTTTTAATTTACATGTATTATTTTGATGACATTTCGTGTTGAATGATATAAAATAAACCAGGACCCTAAACTGGATGAAAATGAATATCGAACAAGCCCACATGAATTTACCGATTTATTTGAGAGCCAATTTCCATCTAGTTTACTACACAAACTGTTATTACTGTCATTTTGATACAATAAGCTATAAAAATGGTTTGAATAGGTTCCAAGATATATAAAGTGATGTGCATGATAATTAATGTAGCCTACATATTAAAAATAGGTAATTATTGATGTAGCCTACATATTAAAAATAGGTAATTATTGAATTTTTAATTTCTATACATTCAATTCATATTTTTTAAATTCAATACTTCCAACACAAAAAAAAAATCAGGATTTCAACTCAAACGCTATGAAGTAGCTAATATTTTTTGTTTTATTTTGTTGTTTTTAAGGTGAGGAAGACGGTGACTGAGCAAGTCTGACATCTTAAATGCTGAAGCAGATAGCGGAAGTGCTCAAACCAAGCAACCAATGTCATATACGAAGAAAAGACCCACCAATTTTATCATTGCCCCACTCCAAGCTCAACTGCTGACACCCACGGCACTTTTTCTATTTTTAAATATCTTTTTTTTTTTTTCCGTTTCAACAGTTGTATCGTAGAATGTCATGTATCCAATTTCTGACCAATATATCGATAATCGCTGTATCGTGATATAATCGTTATCGTGAGCCTTGTATCGCGAATCGTATCGTATCGTGAGGTGCCCTGAGGTTCCCACTCCTAATACATACTATAAAATATACAGATGGACGGATGGAAATTTTTCTGTTATCAAATCAAAAATCTAATTTTCACCGAGTCGGAAATTTTTCCGTCACCAAATCAGATTGTTTTGTTTTTTTTGTTGTTGTTTTTTTTTTAAGAAAAAATATAATGTTGTAGTGCTTGCAACAAATTAAGTGATTTCCATGTCAAACACAGTTCATTACACAAAAAATGATAAGGAAGCTGTTCTGTAACAAATCCATTTAGTAGTTTGAGGTACGATTGTGTTCACTTCGAAAGGGTCGGACATCGACTTGTGATTAAGTAATTGTTGGTAGGGAGCATCTTGGCTAGAGAATGAAACAAATGTTATCTGTTATCATTGGCTACCATTGACAGTGCTGGCAGATGTTCATTCACTGCAAACTCTTCCAGTTCTTGGATGTTGACGAGTGGCAAACTCTTTTCTAATGATAGCAGAAAGATGATTAGACACCACCTGATTAGATGTATTTCGTTGTCAATGGCACTGAAAGAGTTAGTATAATATTAGATTATCTTTTTTGCAGTATCAGTATTCAGTTGAACATTTTATTGACAGTGGGTTTTTTTTGTTTTGTTTTTGGTGACGTCGGCAGGAAAGGGAGGACGACCAGCAGACACTCGTCCTGACGTGGGAGTGCCTGCGTCTCCTCGGCAACGCCCTGGTGGCCCTGAGCGACCTGCGGCTCAACCTGTTGAGCCCTGTGCCACGCCATCTCCACGTTGTGCGGCCCATCTCCCACTACACCGTTCCCGTCACCATGCCCGGCGCCGTGCACCACCACATCCCCGTGCAAGTAAGTTGAAGAGTCAATGGTGCCGGGGAAGTCGACAAGTGCACAAAATTCTGTTGCTGGAAATTAGATGACACAGGTAGTCTCCGGTTTACGAATGAGTTCTGTTCCTGCGCTGGCGATGAAACCCGGATTTCCGCGTAAAACTGAATTAACCCTCAAAACAACCTTAAAATGATAAACTATCCTACAACATGTCCGAAATGACAATGTCAAATGTCCGTGTGGTTTGCTGACTTTATTCAGCTGCTCAGCAACTTCAACACTTGCCGAAGGAAACTAAAATAAAATGAAAGGAAATCAGTCTAATCTTAAATAACAGCAATTTAAATTTGCATTTACAAAGGGCTGCTGATACAGCAATAACCAATGATTAGCATGTATCAGTTAGCGTCCGCACATCATCAAAAACAATGACATCAACTCGCCCCAAGTATTTGACCACAATTCATAACGCACAATAAACAGTACAAAAGGGGTTATATGCAGCAGTCACCATCGGATGCTTCACAAGCAACAAATGAGCGCGCAGGCTGTCACCTCTGTCACTCGTCCGCTCTGTGTGTGGGGTGGGTGCGTCTGTACATGCGCTCGCTTACTGTTCTGTGCTTCCTGCGCCAAAATAAAAGCATGCATTACAAAACTGAAGTCAACATTTAAAAAAAAAAAAAAAAAAGACAAGACTTGGGCATCATAAAGTCGAAATCGCGAAGTCGTGACTACCTGTAATTCTATTTTTAAAAAGAAATATATACAGTACTGTGCAAAAGTGCCTAAAACTTTTGCACAGTACTTACAAACTTAAAAATAGCTTGACACAAATGGAAATTCAATTGAAACACGTGGGAAAAACACGTAGCTTTCAATTGATGTGCGTTGTCAAGCGTAATTACATTTTTAGGTAAGATCTAGAAGTTTTTTTGAGTGAAAGCAGTGAATTTTTTTTTTTCTAGTCACATCTGAGATGCAATTCTTGGCTGTTTTCAACAATGTACATCGAAAATAAAGACATTGATTGACTGAATATGGTTCAATATTGGATTAAATGTCTTTTTTTCTCATGTATATTTATAATTGCTCTTTACCTTTAAAAAAAAAAAAAAAAGTTTTACCCGATTACTCGATAGAATTTTCAATCAATTACTAAAATATTCGATAGCTGCAGCCCGA
Organism: Corythoichthys intestinalis; assembly: GCF_030265065.1. Taxonomy (NCBI): domain Eukaryota; kingdom Metazoa; phylum Chordata; class Actinopteri; order Syngnathiformes; family Syngnathidae; genus Corythoichthys; species Corythoichthys intestinalis. The sequence goes on along the minus strand of NC_080398.1, from coordinate 6,618,211 downwards.
CTTACAAGTTTGAGTTAACACGATAACGGACCATCCTATTTATCGTGACATTCCTTTTCGGACCTCTTTGACCTCATGACCCTAAAATTGCACACTTCTGTGTTGTATTTTTTTTGGTATCATTTTTCCCCACCCAGATGAACCTAGGCGCCACCGTGTCAGCTGCGGCACCCAACGGCACCGAGGGACAAGCCCCGCCCGCCCCGCCGGCCGGCCAATCGGAGCAGGCAGGTCAGAGCCAGAGCTCTCCCACACAGACTCCCCCGTCCAATACGCAGGCCGGCCAGGGACAGGCCGGCCCCCGCGTCATCAGGATCAGCCACCAGGCAGGCCCGGTGGTCATGATGCAGATGAACACGGACGGTGTGTTGTCCCCGCCCCGCCTCTGATGGAATGTTTCATAATCCTCTCCCGCATGGTGTTTAATTGGTCCCACGTTCATTTTAAAAAAAAAATTTATATCCCCCACAGAATCTTGTAATTGTTTTTATGTCATGTCATATGTACAAAAACGGGTTGCTGACTTTGTGATATTTGTCTATGTGTGTAGGTACAGGGCCGAACCCGGCGGCTGCTCACCAGGTGCCAGGACAACCAGGTAAAAAAATGTCCGCACCATAATCCTGGAAAGGGCGCTCGGCAAATGTTCATTTGCTGCCAACCCTCCACTTCAAATGGATTGAAAGTCTGAGTAAATAGCTGACATTGATTAAACAATCTTTTTAAAGAAATAAGTAGTGTTGCACCGATACCATTTTTTTGGCCCGATACCGATACAGATACCTGGCTGTGCAGTATCTGCCGATACCGATACCATTCCGATACCACTGTTTGCAAAAATAAATAAAAAATAAATATATATATATATATGTATAAGGGATGCAACGATACAGTTAAGTCACGGTTCGGTACGATTTTCGATACAATTCAATACATTTAATGCTCTGAAACAGAAAATACAACTGTTGTTATTATTTTATTTATTTATTTTTTGCTAACAAGCAAAAATAACAGTGCCATCATATAAACAAGCATTTTAATGCATAATATTTATGTGCCCACTTCTTACTGATCTGAAGAAATTTTGTATATAAGTGCTGAGTACAATCTTTACTGTTTGTAAAGTGGGGCACACTGTTGATTGGTGCAGCTCTCTTAGCAGCTATATTTACCATATAAGTAAAACATCCTATTTTGTGGTCCGAGTCCATCTGTAACATGTGCTGAATTAACAGTATTTGCAGCATTATCTATAGTCACTGGTATGGATTGATTTGGCCTGCTTAACTTCCATTCAGTCATGGCGGTTTCTAATTCATCAATGGACAATATGGCGTCGCTCTGGGCTCACGCAGCTAATGGCATGGGATCTAACGTAGCACATCTAGGTTGCTATTTGATGATATCTAGTGTGTGCGCGCGAGAGTTAGCATGGGATCTACCATAGGACATCTAGGTTGCTATCTGATGATATCTAGTGTGCGCGCTGCGCCGCTTGAGTGTTTTCTGGCCACAGAAGTCACTTCTGCTCATTACTGCACAACACCAGCATATGAGAATCGACTTTCATAAACAGGACGTGTTTGAAGTACGGCGCTCTTAATTTGCCACTCATTGTTCATCATGAAACCATGAGTTTGCTTAGTCTCTCATGGTCTTAACCTTTCTGATCCCATCATCACTCCAGCAGCGGGCGTTAGCTTACGCATGCTAATCGTTTGTGAATGCCATGTTAGAAAAGCAGCGTAACATCTCGGATATGCGTTGTAGATAACATCTGGAATATTGAAGACGAAGATGATACTATCGTATTGTGAATTCGAGACAAATACATACAAATGTCATGCATAGAGATTTGGGAAGTTAGCTCACGTGGGAAAGACGGTTCATTTGCGCTCAAGTGACACCAGTAGATGGTATCGACGCTCTAAATGATGGTGCTCGTCGATACCGATACCACCAATTCGGGCCGGATTGGCGCCCCCTGCCGATACTGGTATCGGTATCGGTGCAACTTTAGAAATAAGCTAGTTATGACCTTATTTGAATGTCAATGCTTTGACTTGGATGGGGATGTTGCCTCTACCAACATGGCGGCCCTGTGGCCATTTTAGTAGGAACGATGAAAGCTTTTTTTCATGCTTCTGCTATCAATTCAAATTAGTTTATAGACGTCATTAGACGTCCAATCTATTTCAAGTGGGAGGGATGATTCACTGTCATCCCTCCTGGTTCAAATAGATTGGACGTGTAGCGCAGTCAGTGGCAGCAAATAAGTTAAGCAGTGCCTGTCTGACTTGGCCATGATTGCAATTACTATAACACTGAAGTGAGTATGCAGGAATTTAATCCATTTTATGTACTGCTCACCCTCACGAGGGTAGCGGGGTGCTGCAACCTGTCCCACCTAACTACTGGGAGAAGGTGGGGTACACTACACCCTGAACTGGTTCCCAGCCAATCACTGACAGTAATTTACTGTCTAAACAAAAAACATTTTCCTATATTTAAAAGAAAAAAACATATCGGTACAGTATCAGGATCCAAAATATGGCATCTGTGCTACACTAATATGTATATCTTCTGCTTTAAGCCAATGAGGATGGGGTGTTATTGCTCGTTGGCCATTTTGTGTCAGTGCGATTTGATAAATGTCATGATTGTCAATGGAGTGTTTTAAAATGTGCTTGAGTAATTTAAGTAAAAATACCGATTAAAAAAACATACAAACTCACGGTTCATTCATTATTTAATTAATAGAAGTTACGCATAAGAACATACTTAGTTACAGTAACGAGAGTAAATGGTAGGGCTGGAACATAGACTTCATAATGATATCGACAGGACACGGGGTCGATTAATTGGGGGCCTATCGCCATCAAAGCTGACCGAGTGGAAACACAGAGAGCTTTTTTCGTTGGAAATTCGTGTGAATAAATGCTTAAATCCCTGAGTCCTTTATAGATTTGTACGTAAAACATTCTTGATTCTTGGTTAAAAGCAAAAAAAAGGGCAGTTAGCATTTATCTTGCGTGAATATGTCAAATGTGCTGCTAGTCTTTAAGCCACTATGCTGCCGCCTTATCACAACAAAGAGCTTTTTACATTGAATTTTTGTGAAAAAATGCGCTAAATCCCTGAATTCTTTATAGATATGGACGTAAAACTGTCTCGATTGTTTGTTAAAAGCAAAAAAAAACAAAAAAAAAAACGGACAGTTAGCATTTATTTTACGTAAATATTGCGAATTATGGCGCCAATGCCGTAGCAGTTAATTTCCCCAACTGATTTTTTTCACAACGGTTCAAAATGCATGCATGGTACGAAAAATATAATTATTACCTTGAATCCTCGAACAAATCACTCCTGAGACAATCCTTCTTGTTTGTATACGATACAGCTTTCGCACTTTTTCAACCTAAATCCGGCGTTGGTTCGCTGTTTTTGTTCAATAACTGCGACCGACTTCGACCAACTAAAGCGAAGTGTAGGACGGCCCCTTACTTGAAGGCGTGGCGCAGTGTCTGGCGAATGTGACCCGTCAATATCATTATGAAGTTTATAGCTGGAACTAACGATTATGTTTATAATTGATTAAACGGACGATTAATTAAACAATTAATCTGATAAATGTCACTTTTTTTAATTACCTTCACAATTTAACTTGAAGTTGTTTTAGCCATGTTGTAATCAACAATGAAGACTAAATTGATTACTATTTCCTTCAAAAATGATATTTCATTACAGCTTCCTGACTTAACTGTAGTCTACAACTGTACTGTTTTAAGTACATAAAACTCGATCAAGTTTTCAATAAGGTTTTTAAGTATAATACTGATAAAACGTACTGATAAATGACATTTTTTTTCTTGTGGGCCTGGCGCTGATATAAATTGTGTCAATGACTCATTTATGTTGTTTAAACAAACTAAACGACAAACTCCATTAAAAAGGTAGACTGTAATGAATCCGTTTTCGTTTTCAAACAGTTGTTTCTAAATACAATCTAAATCAATTTCAAAGCACACTGTCTTGTATGACAATTTACAGTTTGAATGGGAGTTTGTATTGAAAGGAGAACTTTACTAATCTAACAATAACTCAAGTGCTAATATGCTCTTCCAAAACACAATATAAACGGACACATAAGACGTTGATTAGCATCATCGCAAACTAGCTTAGCCCTATTTGCTAAGTAGTTACGTCAGAATACAAACAATACAATTGGCTAGCAACACACACGACTCAAGACAATCTAACTCTTGTGTAAATATTATGGATTTGGCAACTAAATTTGAGTGTAGAAGTGAACTCTCTTGTTCTAATCACTTGCGCACGCAGCTTCACATGTCAAACAAACAAGGACCTAATTGGGAGTGCTCATAGTTGCCAGCAAAAATTGATTATCAAATTAATTGGCAACTAATTTATTAATTGATTAGTTGTTGCAGCCTTAGTAAATGTAATTTACTTTCCAGCTCAGGAATGACGTATACGTATACCTACCCTTTTAGGTGGTCTTCCCCCAGACTTCATGCGCAACCTGATGCAACAGATCACCCAGTATGCCACGGCGGTAGCGACCAGTGCCGCCACGGCGGCCGCCGCGAGTCAAGCGGTCCCGCCGCAGCCCACACCTCCCGGCTACGGCTCCACGGGCAACTCCTCCGCCACCACCACGGGTCCCAACACCCCCACCACCACCCCCACGGCGCCGCCTCCGCAGCCCCCCAACGCCGGCCCCCAGGCCAGAGTGGTGTTCACTCGGCCGCCCTTCGCCCCCAACATCCCCCTCCCGGCGTTCGGTACCCGGGGGACCACCATCAACGTGAGGGCGGCTGTGCCGGGCCAACAGGGTCAGGTAGGGGAAGAAGCTTTAGCTACTATCGACAAAGTTTCAACGTCATAGTCTTTTTATTTTAAACCTGTCCTGTTCAGCTGTTTGACATGGAGAATGGAAGTCTAAGTGTCCGGTTGGTCTGAACAGTTTTAATGTTTCACATTGAGAGTATGACATACTCCCATTGTGATCATTCAACATACCTCGTTTATTATGACAAAGCAGCGAACAGGAAGGGGGTAATGGGGGAACAGAAGAAAAGAAACACAAACAACAAGAAATACATTGAACGCCTACACTAACTATTAATATGTTGGTGCTATCATCAGCTAGATGTATTTCCGGTTGGGGGCCTGTTGACCAGGGATAGAAGGGGAGGGGGGTGGGGAAGTCTATAAGCTAAGTGACTGGGAGGGGTAGAGTGTGCGCAAATCAGCTCTGTGATCTAGAACCCAGTAATCGAGTGAATCTCTTGTTAGTGTAAGCCCGTTGGCAGCCGACCCTCAACGTCATAGTTTCTTTGTTTTGTCCACAGGCTTTTAACGCCGCCGCTCTCAACCAGATGATAAGTGCAGTGGTGGGGCAGCTCATAATGCCAGGACAAATGGGCAAGTACAGTGGATTCTTCCACGGAAGCTTTGTAGCTCCTTTACTGTCATTGACAGTGATGGATGTCCAATCCACTTGGACGCCCGGTTATCTTTGTGCATACAAAAGATTTTGTCAACCTTTTTTTTTTATTTTAAGAATTTCAATAATTAAATCTTTTTATAAGAAAAAAATATATATATCAGTGTTTCCCACAGGATTTTAGGAGACTGTGGTGGGAGGGTCTCTGACCCTCAGGGTAGTGTGTGTGTGTACATTTTCAAGCCTGGTGTATCTCTTTAGGGCATTTTGAGACCACTGAATGTAATATAAATTGCTGTATATAAACATAACAGGTTGGTATCATCCTTAAGAACACACAAAGGCATATCAGGAATATTTCAAATTTAATCTTGAATCAAAAAGCCATGACACAAAATCATTAATTCATTCACTCACTCCTTCAATCCATTGTTCATTCACTCACTACTGACACACTCTGCACACTGCCATTGAACATTTAATTTTTCCTGGCTTTGTGAAGAAAATTTCCATAGCTCTTCCAAAATTGAACGCATCAGGACTTGGTCCATTTATGGAGACTCTCAGGCAGGCAGCAAGGTGTTCTCCTTGCAGTCTGTTCCTGAGGTCTGATTTGACCTTGTACTCTCCTTTACTTGACAATTATGCACCATATACCCCTTTCCCACTGAAACTAGTGGGTAAAGGCGTGTTTTTCCAAGCTGATGCAACCCGCTAGCAATTGGCATTTGGCACCTTTCCCATTGACAAAAACAAAGCCACGTCTTTTTTTTTTTTTCCATCCGTCTAACCCCCAACCCCTCCTCATCCGTGCGTAAGGTTCGTGACGTCACCACGCCAAGATGCGCTTCAACAAGTTCGACCGAATTCATTCAGTTCAAGGAAGTTAACCATAGAAGCCTCCTTTCCGTTTGTGTTCTCTGTTTTCATGCTTTTTACTCCCCTCAAAATGGTCGAAATGCAGCAAAGGATCATCATTCTGCTTGTGCTGAGGCAACGTAGGCGACGTGAATTTTGGCTTGAAATTCAAAGGAGTCGTGTACGTCACAGAAGGAGGAGAAGAGCCTTTGTTTCATCGGTTGTATGTGGATCCGGGCTAGAGCACATGGTTTTTGTTTTTGTTATGACACATCACGTACTAGCCTACGTCACCACGTAGATTAGGGTGTTGACTGTTGACTCGGGGGCAAACGACCGCCACAGTCTCGTTCATTGGTGGGAAACACTGTATTATATATATTTAAAATTACCGTTCTTGGCTCAAAAAAGGATTTGGACCATTTTAAGGTCCACAATGTGTCTAACGAATTAATCAATGGTCACCAGTTGTTGTTGTTTTTTTTTTTTTATATGTATACTATAATTATACTATTTTATAAATAAGTATAATGAGAAATTTAATACAGTAACTTCTAAATGGTTTACTGTTTTTTTTTCCATTTTTAAATTTTGTAATAACAAAAAATGTATCAAGAAAAAAATTATTTTTACGTGTTTTTTAATTTTAAAAACTGTCACAATTAAAAATAGAATACTTACTATTAAGAGGCTCTCCAAAAAGTCATTAAATGATATGTTGACGATCACAATAGGTACTTTTTTTTTTTTTATAATTAAAAACCGTATTCGCACAATAAATGAATTAAAAATGGTGGGGAGGAAATCGCCTTTCTTGAATTAAATTTTTTTTTAACTAATAAAAATTAAAACAAAGCAAAAGACAATATTAATATTTTCATTTTAATCACTTAAAATGAGTAAAAGAGAGAAACTGCTTTTTTTTTTTTTTTTTAACTAAAGCAACACTGGGTAACCTTTCAGTTTTGGTCGATTTTCGCGACATCCGTGGACAAAAGCGGTAGTGTTTTCCCTACCCCACTCGTCAGCGCTAACGAGTTCGGTTGGGGAGGGGATACACAAATGTTATGAAAATATTTTATAAAGGTTGAAAAGTTACCTAGTGTTGCTTTAATAAAAATATTTCCAACATAAATCAATTAAAAATACAACATTTACTGTTCTCTTTTTTAGTATTTAAAATATAAAATATACAGAGAATATTTTCCATGTTTTCACCTTTTCAATTTTTGAATGAACTACCACCCTCCCACTTCAAATGGATTGGACGTCTACTAGTGATAAACTTGGTTGGAGGGCCAGTGTAAGATTACAGTATTATAACTATATTACCTCCCATATTTTTAAGTAAAGTTCTCTTGCCCACAGCTGGTCAAACAGCTAACACGTCGCCCTCCACGTCGTCCTCCACCTCCTCTTCCACCTCCTCGTCTTCGTCCTTCTCCGTGTCGAGCGCCGACGCTAACGCCGGCGTTCAAGCCGAGGGCAACCCGCCGCCGGAGACGTACGCCGAACTCCGTCAGATGGTGGGCTCGCTTCTGGGCGGCCAAGGGGGAGCGCCCTCCTTCGAGCTGGACCCCGCCAGCTTCCCCAGCCTCATGGAGGGAGTGGCCGACTTGATGCGGCAGGTTTGTGCGCGACCCTAATTTCCGCGGACGCAGACTCAGGCGATACTTTTGCAATCAAATATCTGATACGATATTTTGACAACCTTACATGTAGACCACCTTACCACTGTTTCTTGCTTAGTTAGCAATTTAAGATGGACGACAGATCGTGAAAGACAGGACAGATAGTTTCGTAACACTGAGATTAGCCTGAGCATAGACTTCATAACCTATTGACATGACACGGGAAACGGGGCCGATTCGTAGGGGGCTTATTTTCAAAAACTTCAATTTAAAATATTTTCAAAACCAAAGCTGCTCCCGACCTAAAACCAAAACAGGCACCTACCTCCATGAGCAGCGGCATAAAAAAATTCAAAGTCGTTCCCTTATAAAATCCCGATGAATTATTCTTTATATAAGTATAACACAACTTAAAATGGCTATAAAAGTCTCACATTTTACACACGATGCACAAAAATCTCCAAATGCAGAGATAATCACCTTTATTTTTAGCATCAATAGCAATATTTATTAGGGCTGCAGCTATCGAATATTTTAGTAATCAACTGAAAATTCTATCGAATAATCGTATAAAACATATTTTTAGGTGAAGCGCAATTATAAATATACATGAGAAAACAAGACCTTTCATCTAATCTTGAACCATTTTCAGTCAATCAATGTCTTTATTTTCGATGTATATTGTTGAAAACAGCCAACAATTTCAGATGTAACTAGAATCAAAAAAAAAAAGACTAATTCACCGCTTTCACTCCAAAAACTTTTAGATCTTATTAAAAAAAAAAAAAAAATTATATATATATATATATCTTACATAAAAATGCCGTTACGCTTGATAACACACATCACTTAAAAGTTAAGATTTTTTTCCCACGTGTTTCAATTGAATTTCTCTTTGTGTCAAGCCATTTTTAAGTTCTAGTTAAGTTTTAAGTTAGTCTAAACTGTAAGTCCTGATAGGATTTTGAGTTTTTGCAGTGTTCAAAATAAATGTATGATACAGGCTGTATTGGAACACATTAAGGACCAGTGCTTGGTGTTTTATCAAGAAATGACTACTGAGCTAAAATTGATAGCCTACAATTTTAAGTTTTTATTTTACACCCTCATCACTCCACAATGCTATGTTATGTTAAAGCCTGTATGTAAGACACGTTAGCCACGCATCGACAGTGGTCATAATTAATTGAAACCTAGCCCTCCGCAGGGCTAACGTTACGTGAGCTAGTAGCGACAGTAACACTAATCTTATTTATTAGCGCTTACCGCTCTTTATTAGCGCTTAGCACTCTACTGCTTTAAGATGGCGGCTGTTTACGAACGCTGCCCAGACGCGGCCGAGTCTGTCATTTCGCATCTAGTTCAACATACATGTGATCTCTATGAGACGCATCAGACGCTACCTGTACCAACGTAACATCATGCGGGCTAGTATTTAGCAACGTCGGCGTCGTTTGTGGCGGCTGTCGGCTGCAGTAAGTTTTTTTTATTTTCCTTCTTCCTCTCCGCACGTGACAGCGCGTTGTCCCGCATTAAAAGTAGTCCGAGCAAAACGTGATGCTTAGAGCTGTCAAAATAAACGATTACTCGAGGTGAATAAAATTACTCGGATCAGTTTTTAAACTCGAGTTACTCGAGTTGCTCGAGTATTCGTTTCAGCTCTAATATTTGCCAATGGGAAAACCCGATTTTCAATTGCAATTTCTGATGGGATTGAAAATTTGCAGAACACTGGGCACAGGAAGAGGGCAATAAACTGAGTATAGTGATCTCCCGGCGGGGGGTGGGGGTTGACATGCCGCTAGTCGTCGGCCGGTGGACATTCAGCCACAAAATTCAATCCATCTCCGTATTAAAACATGTGCCATGATCCCAGTATTTGACATATTACAAAATACGATTTTTACACACTTGCAGGTAAATCCAATCTAGGGTTGGTAATCTCTGGCATGAAGCCGATTCGATATGTATCTAGATACACAGGTTACGATTCGATTAAAAAACGGTATTTTTATGGCTGAACAATTCGATACGGTTCAATACAGAGTGAAAACTATACGATAGTAAACATTTGTTGTGTGTGTTCGTACAGTATTTTAAACATTAAAAAAAAAGACCGCATTTCTAATTGCAAAATTTAACAACATTTCATACCAATGTTATGTCTTATTTTTTTATGAAAAAAAATTTAAGGCTTACTATAATGACCGTCATTTTGTTGGATGGGATTGATAAAACTCCAGTGACAGACAACAATAAAGTGCAGTAATTCAATTACTGTATTTCCTGGTGTTTTGCACAGGAGGTAAGTAATTAAGTGCAAACTTTCAACGCAAACATCTTTCACATAAAAAATATTAATTGTATGCAGCAGCTCTAGAAAAAATTAAACATGCAATGTTATTATAAATAATAAATTATGCTTTACCACTGGTATAATTGGGGGAGTAAAAATACGGCATTTTAGACAGACAGGTCAATAATCATTACTTTAACCTTATACTAGGGTTGTTCTGATCATGTATTTTTGCTCCCGATCCGATCGTTTTAGTTTGAGTATCTGCCGATCCCGATATTTCCCGATCCGATTGCTTTTTTTTTTTTTTTTTTGGCTCCCGATTCAATTCCAATCATTCCCGATAATTTTTCCCGATCATATACATTTTGGCAATGCATTAAGAAAAAAATGAATAAAACTCGGACGAATATATACATTCAACTTACAGTACATAAGTACTGTATTTGTTTATTATGACAATAAATCCTCAAGATGGCGTTTACATTATTAACATTCTTTCTGTGAGAGGGATCCACGGATAGAAAGACTTGTAATTCTTAAAGGACAAATGTGACTTTGTATATTGTGACTGAATATTGCCATCTAGTGTATTTGTTGAGCTTTCAGTAAATGATACTGTAGCCATTTAACTGTTCTGCCCAAATGCGTGATGGGAAGTGCAACCATTACTGTGCGTAGTGGCACCAATGGATATATCTTCTCTGCGTTGGGAGGTAACATAGGGTGTTAAGAAAAAGATCAACTACTATCTTTCTTCCCCACATTGCTTCCCACGATATTTCTAATGGTGGAGAGACAGATTGTAAGGCTTTAGCCAATTAAAAGAAGGCTTCAAAGGCTGCCAAAATTCACTCTACTCATTTTACGCTGCCTTTTAGCTCTATTTATAGATAAACGGTACCATTCTAGATTGAACGCGACAATGCGTGAGTGAGTCGTGCAGCGCATGTGTTAATTGCGTCAAATATTTTAACGTGATTAATTTTTAAAAAATTCATTACCGCCGTTTACGCGATAATTTTGATAGCCCTACTTTAAGCAAAAACTAAACTCTGGATGAGTGTAAGACATTTTGTCTGTAACATTAAATGCAATTAGAAAACGATTCAATAAAAAAAAAAAAATATATATATATATATATATATATATATATATATATATATATATTAAAAAAAGGCATATCCGATATTTTATTGCCGATTCCGATACTTTGAAAATGACGCCGATCGATCAGGACATCTTTATATATAAGTTTTTGACCAAAATAGCAACTTCATTTTTTTTTTCAAAGTTTTCAACAGCTAATAAATAACTCAATTTAACTCGGAGACTTAATACTTCAGGAAAAACATGCAGAATCAATTATAAATAATATGTAAATAGATTATTAATAAATTCTACATACAATCACAACTTATTATAGAATAGAATAGCCCTTTATAATCATTATACACTATATACTGTTAGCGAATGAGGCTACCGGTTGCCTGACAGAGCTTTTCTGGTGAAAATTCTTGTGAATATATCCCCGAATTCATAGATATGGACGTAAAACAGTCTCGATTCTTGGTTAAAAGCAAAGAAACCGTGCAGTTAGCGTTTATTTTACGTATAATGTCGAAGTACAATGCTACTCTGTTAGCGAATGAGGCAAGGGGCCGCCTGGCGTATACATAGCTTTTCTGGTGAAAGTTCTTGTGAATAAATGCTTAAATCCCCAAATTCTTCATAGATATGGACGTAAAACAGTCTCGATTATTGGTAAAAGCAAAAGAAACCGTGCAGGAAGCATGTATTTTACGTAAATATGGCGAATGTGCGGCTCGTCTTTAAACCGCCTCCATGTGTAACCAAAGAAGAATTTTTTGCGGATAAATGCTTCAATCACTGAATTCTTTATAGACATGGAGATAAGACTGTCTCGATTCTTTGTTGAAAGAGCTAAAACCCAGGAAGTTACGCATCCATTTTACATATTTATGTCGAAGAAGGACACCAATGCCGTAGCGGTTCCCATTCTCCGATTGATTTTTTTCACGTTTCAAAATGCATGCATGGCACGAAAAATATAATTAGGGCCCGAGCACTAGGCGTGCGAAGGCCCTATTGTTTTGCAAAGGATTTTTTTTTTTTTTTTTTTTTTTTCAGGGCAAATGAAAACGGCCAATTTGGAGGCCTGAACATGCGCGAAAAGTCACCAAAATTTGCACATACGTGCGGAAAATTGTAAATTTCGATAATTTAACAACATTGCAAAAAAATGTAACAAAATGGCTCAGTGGCGCCCCCTTGAAATTTTAAAATTGGCCTATAACATTAGGGTTTGTCAGCGTAGAGCAATGAAATTTGGGGAGTCTATACCTTGTCTAAAACCGCTTCAAAAAAGCATTGGTACCCATATTCCAAACCCAACAGGAAATCGGTTATTTTGGACCGAATATGAAATTTTTATCGATTTACAGGGTGCACATTTGAGACCTTTTCGCCGAGGGAGTTAGTTGGATCATCTTCAAAATTGGTGAGACTGTTCAGGAGACATATGAGATCTTAAGTTTCTAAAATGGTGTGTTTTCATTCACGGGTCTGACCTGGGCGTGGTGCCAAAGTCGGCCATTTTTTCGGAAAAACACCGAATTCAGTAAATGGCTAATAATTCCTTGACACAACTTTCAATCTTTTTCATATCTGCCATGTACATGCGGTATCCCAGCCTGAACACGACTGCATTGAAATATTACCCATTAGGCCTAGCGCCCCCTAGTGAGAACAGGAAATGCCTTTTTTTACGAGACAGGTTCCTCCTCCAAGGGAAAAAAATCAGTTGACCTCAAACCTGCATCAGGGGAGCCTTAAGACCTGTGTGCAGGTGCCTGATGAAAAATACTGAGGTTTGGTTGAAGCAGAAGGGTCCAACAGGAGAAGTAAAAATGACTGAAGCCATTTCGTCTCACCACAAGTTTTGAACAGTCATAACTTCTACAACATATCTGCGCCAAACATATCGTGCTTGTTGAGTCATAGTCTGAAGGGTCCTGTAGGGGTCATTTGCATCAACCCTACAGCGCCAACTAGTGGCAATAGAAAGTCACTCATTTTTTAAAATATATGTCCAGTTCTTTTCAGGTTGGTCATTGTAGTTTCAAGACCTTTTAAAATACTTATTTTACGGCCCATGTCCACATGTCTCTGTCTGTTGCTGTGATGACCCTTTATTCGCTCCTTTTTTGTAGTCCTCTGTCCAATAGGGGTTTTTATCTCTTAGGTGTGTGAATGTAAAGAGGCAACTTTCGCGCATGTTAGGTTCTAATGAGATGATTAGAGAGGACGATCTGCCACCACCCTGACCTGCACACTGTCCGAGTTGCATGACGTCCGAGTTGCGCTAGATTGCGAGGGCCCGTTCAGTCCTGCTTGCAGGCCTAGTATTTACCTTGAATCCTCAAACAAATCACTCATGAGACAATCCTTCCTGTTTGTATGCGGTACAGCTTTCGTAGTTCTTCCAAAATCCAAGCTTAAACCCGGCTTTGACTTGACCGTGTGCCGCCTTCCACTATTACTATATGAAGATTCAAGCTCGGCCCTCTATGATAAGGCGTCGCGCAAAGAATGACTAAGTGTCACATCAATAGTAATGAAGTCTAAGGCCTGAGATATGCTAGCATCATCTGTAATGAGGTTGATTGATTTAAAAAAAAAAAAACACTTGGATATCAAAATGTTTGAGGCCGCTTGTAATTTCTTGTCTCCTTTCTCCTGTTCAGCAGTCCGTCAACGCGCTTAGGCAGCGGCGGGCAGCGGCGGCAGCTGCCGCCGCTGCTCCCGACGCGAGCCCCGATCCGTCCCCCGACCCGCCGGCGTCGGCTCCGGCGCCCCCCGACGGCGTCAACCAGGAGCCGTTCATCGACATCGTTCGCGGCGTCCTGACCAGCCTGATGGGGTCCTTGGGACAGGCGCAGAATGACACGGAGAGCATCGCGCAGTTCATGCAGAGGCTCTCGCAGAGATCCAACATCTTCATCAGTCCAGAAGAACCGTCAGGTACGTCGCGTGTTTTAAGTTTTGCCGTGATTAATCGACCAATGAATTTTAAAGTGATCCTCTAACTTAAATACATGTAGGCTCTAATAAACCACAATTGTTCTCTTGTATTAAAATATGTTGTTAGAAACACATAAAATGTTACATCAATGGCAATATTTTATAATATTTAGTCCATATTTTGACCGTTAGTTGGTGCCCTGGTTTGCGGGCTCGCAGTGATGACGTCATTGGGATCTTTCCAAATGTGTAGCGTGTTCAACAATTGCTTATTGCTGCCTAAATTCGCGAAGTAAAATGCCATGATGTGCTGCTTTTAGAGCTGAAACGAGTCCTCGAGGAACTCGAGTTTAAAAACTGATCCGAGTAATTTTATTCACTTCGAGTAATCGTTTATTTTGACAGCTCTGAGCATCACGTTTTGCTCGGACTACTTTTAATGCGGGACAACGCGCTGTCACGTGCGGAGAGGAAGAAGGAAAAAAAAAAAAAAACTTACTGCAGCCGACAGCCGCCACAAACGACGCCGACGTTGCTAAATACTAGCCCGCATGATGCTACGTTGGTACAGGTACCGTCTGATGCGTCTCATAGAGATCACATGTATGTTGAACTAGATGCGAAATGACAGACTCGACCGCGTCTGGGCAGCGTTAGTAAACAGCCGCCATCTTAAAGCAGTAGAGCGCTAAGCGCTAACAAAGAGCGCTAAGCGCTAACAAAGAGCGCTAAGCGTTACTGTCGCTACTAGCTCACGTAACGTTAGCCCTGCGGCGGGCTAGGTTTCAATTAATTATGACCACTGTCGATGCGTGGCTAACGTGTCTTACATACAGGCTTTAACATAACATAGCATTGTGGAGTGATGAGGGTGTAAAATAAAAACTTAAAATTGTAGGCTATCAATTTTAGCTCAGTAGTCATTTCTTGATAAAACACCAAGCACTGGTCCTTAATGTGTTCCAATACAGCCTGTATCATACATTTATTTTGAACACTGCAAAAACTCAAAATCCTATCAGGACTTACAGTTTAGACTAATTTAAAACTTAACTAGAACTTAAAAATGGCTTGACACAAAGAGAAATTCAATTGATTGGGAAAAAATCCTAACTTTTAAGTGATGTGTGTTATCAAGCGTAACGGCATATTTTGGTAAGATATATATATATATATATATATATATTTTTTTTTTTTTTTTTTTTTTTTTTTTAATAAGATCTAAAAGTTTTTTGGGTGAAAGCAGTGAATTACTCTTTTTTTTTTTTTTTTTTAATTCTAGTTACATCTGAGATGCAATTGTTGGCTGTTTTCAACAATATACATCGAAAATAAAGACATTGATTGACTGAAAATGGTTCAAGATTAGATGAAAGGTCTTGTTTTTTCATGTATATTTATAATTGCTCTTCACCTAAATATATATTTGTTTTATCCGATTACTCGATTAATCGATAGAATTTTCAGTCGATTACTCGATTACTAAAATATTCGATAGCTGCAGCCCTAGCTGCTTTTGGAGGCAATTTCCAGTCAAATGGACACAAGGGGAGTGAAGTGAGTGGTCAAGGTGGAATTATTATTTTTACTGAATAAATGTGCACAAGTGGAAGCTTCTCCCCCTTTTTGGTCCCTGTATGCACGCATCCTACCCACCACGCGTTACAACTAGCACTCGAACATTTTTCCTGGATCCTCAGTCAAGTAAGGGATCCTTCTATTTTCTGGATCTGACGGTCCCACCGCTTCTGCAAAATTGGTTTCGGATCTGTCCATTTTTTTGATTCGTCGGTCCCACAGCGGCTTTTCGGATCAGTCTATTTTGTGGAATCGACGGCCTAATCGCGGCTGCGACATTGCCATGGGATCGGTCTAATTCCTGGATCTTCGAGTGAGTAAAAAAACGCAGATTTGGATTACTATTGCTATCTTTTTTGTTGACTATTCTTCGTGGGAGTTTTCCCCAAATCATACTAAATAATTTAAGCACTATGGCATGCTACAGTGACGACAGTGACTCTGACGTGGACCTTACAACAATGTTGGGAGTTCGTCAGGGAACGCGTGTTTGCGTACTGCTGAGCTCCCGAATGAAAAGTGGTCAAGGTGGAAATATTATTTTTAATGAATAAATGTGCATAAGTGGAAGCTTCTCCCCTTTTTGGTACTTTTATACACGTATCCTAGCTACCATGCGTTACAATGTACAAGACATGGATTACACAAGGTGTGCTCTTTGGCTTGTACTGTAAGCACACGACAGCTGTGGATGCTAACAATCTCCATATTTATTTTGGGATAAGTTTGAAAACACAATATGCTTACCTTGAATATCTGCTAATAAAACCGGACAGCATACACTCTCACTTCCAAACAGGACTCTCTCGCATCACCAGTTTTGCCCAACTTTTGTCTTATCAGGTATTTGCTGCATGCATTTTTCCCTGAAGCTCGTCTTGTGAACGACCGACAGTGCTGTCCTGCTCTACACTTTTCAGATCTGGTTCAAATAGGAAGGGTAGAACTGACGATATGTTGGGAAAGCTAGCGAGTGACGCGCTGGGATTTCCGCAACGGGACCAGTGACGTCACGCACTGCGACGTAACAAGAATGGCGACCTATCACTTAAAATAATTTTACAAACTTTATTAAAACAAAAACGTTAAGATGGGTTTTAATATCAAATTATTATAACTCATACTAACATGTATCTTTTAAGAATTACTTGTCTTAAAAACAGAGGATCCCTTTAAGAGTTGATTAATTGTTTACTGGGAGTCCTCGGATTACGATGACATCGTCCTAATACGTTTGGAAATTACGACGCTTAGCAAGCTCTGCCTTCACTCCTCCCAGTCGAAATGGATTGGACGTTATGTGCTGTCAATGGCAGCCATTGAGTTAATAAGAAATATATTCATATTTATATTTCACTAGATTTTTTTTTTTTTTTTTAAGATAAAAGGGGGGTATTGAATATTGTAAAGGTTTATATATATATATATATATTTTTTTTTTAGATTAAAGAAAAAAAAGCTGGAAGAAAGTAGTTTCTCTATTTTTTTTTATTTAAACAAAAAAAGGAAAAAACTTCATTAAATATTTTTTAATTTGAAGAAAGGAAAGTTTTTTCAATGTTTTTTGAATTAGTTTTAATACTAAATAGATGGAGATTTTAATTTTATTGCATTAAAAAGAAAAGTGGGACAAAACATTTTCTCTTAATTACAGTATATTTCATTTTATTTCTTAAACAAAAACAATACTTGTATATCAATATTTTTTAATTGGAAGAAAGGTACTTTTAACTTTTTAAATTTTATAGCATTTTTTAATTTTATAAAATGTTTATTGTTTAAAAAATGGGAGAGGAAAAATCAAGCACTGTTCGTTAAGGTCTGTAGGAATTTTATTTAAATTTTATATCCGTGCAAAACATGACCTTTTTTTAATTTTGCGCTTTCCAAAAGTAAACAAAAGTAAAAACGGTATAGATATTTGCTTTTATTTTTTTAATTCTGGTTTTGTAGTACTTGCATTTTTCATGGAGGATCACATAAATGCAATAGTCAGCACTTTGGTGTGTTGCCCTCTCCCAACCTTGAGTTTGACACACACATCTTTCCACTCAGGGTTCTTCGGTGAGTTGCTGATGCTGGTGTGCCAGACTTTCACCATGTCGGACCTGGTGATGCTGCTTCATGCTAACCACCAGCCGCTGGGCCGCATCCAGCCCCGCCTGGCCCAGTTTTTCCGCCAGAGCTACCTCAACGGCAGGGAGCCCACCGACGAAAACATCGCAGTCAGTTTCCCCCCGCGGCGCTATTCACTCATATCTTGACTCGTGTAGAAACCCTCCGTTTTTCTCCACAGGCTGCCGCCGACACCATCGTCGGAGAACTGGAGGACGACATCACAGAGAGCTTCGTGAGTTCGCGTTCGCTAGCGTGGCACATTCTGGCACTCACCCGTTTTGTTGTTGTTTTTTTTTGTCTCTGCAAACCCACAGAGGGAGTCGGCGGTCAGCGTGCTGGACGGCGTGGACGCCACTCAGACCAACATGTCCTTCTTTAGGCAGCAACTAACTCAGATGGCCACGCACATTCTGCGCTGCACGGGTGAGCTTCCTTTGTCGTTGATGCTGCTAGATACTTGCAAAGAAAAGAAAAAAAAAAGTAGATGGATCATCAACCAAATTCATTTTTTTTTTAATTTAGAAAAAAAATAAAAATAAAAATAAATTTTTTTAAATCATTTTGACTAGAACGTAGACAAGGCTTCAGTTTAAAGGGATTTTTTTTTTTTTACAGTTTTAATTCCAACATTTTTTTTAATCAATCAATCAAATTTATTTATATAGCCCTTTACAAAACCCGAAAGGCCCTCAAAGTGCTTTACAACAAAACATGGCTCAAGATAAATAAAAGGCAGGAAAATATTATACAATGACATTTTTTAAAAAAATAAAATAAAACAAAGAGCGCATCGCAATAAAATTCCAGCAAGTAAAACAATAAAACCGATAAAATCGAAAAAACATTAAAAAAGCCCTTAAGCTAATAAAACCAGGCTATCCTAATCTTTGTAAAAGGCGAGTCTAAAAAGGTGTGTTTTTAGCCGAGACTTAAAAAGACCTACATCCGTGGTGGTGCAGATTTCGGGGGGAAGGCTGTTTCACAGCCTGGGGGCAGCAACCGCAAAGGATCGGTCTCCCCACTGTTTAAGTTTTGACCTTGGAACATCTAAAAGAAGCTGGCCGGTCGAGCGAAGAGTCCTGCCAGAGTTACGAAAAGTTAAAATTTCCGATAGATAAGATGGAGCCTGGCCATTAATAGAATTAAAAACAAACAGTAAAAGTTTGAAATCAATTCTAAAATGGACTGGAAGCCAGTGGAGTGATGATAGCACGGGGGTAATATGCTCACGTCTAGGTGTACCTGTTAAAAATCGAGCAGCAGCATTTTGAACAAGTTGCAGCCGAGAAATCGAGGACTTTGGTAGGCCAACATAAAGTGCATTGCAGTAGTCCAGCCTTGAACTTATAAAAGCGTGAATTGCTTTTTCAAGGTCGTGGCGACTAAGAAAAGGCTTCACTTTGGCTAAGAGACGAAGCTGGAAAAAAACTTGCTCTTACAACAGAACTAATCTGTTTTTCAAAGTTAAGCCTGCTATCGAATATCACTCCGAGATTTTTAACGTGTGTCTTAAAAATGTCAGCCGGAGCGCCAGAGTTGGGCTCAAGGGCTTTCATCATGGAAGGTGTGCCAAAAGTAATAAATTCAGTTTTGCTCTCACTAAGGTGTAAAAAGTTTTGTGCAAGCCAAAAAAAGTTGAATAAAAAAATACCATAGATATGAAACTATTGGCTATTTAAAAAAATCATGTAGAAATAAGCATTTTTGAAAAGAAAACTTTTTTTTCTCCTTTTTTTAATTGAAATATTTTATACAAAATGAAAATGATGATAATAAATAATAATTTATAATAAAATAAAGAAAATTATTTTTAAATAAAACAAATGAAAAATAAATCAAGCTTTTATGTATTTCACCAAAACAATACAAATGGACACCTAAGACACTGATAAGTATAATGGCTAATTAGCTTAGCGCTTCGTGCTAAGTAGTTATGTCAAAATTAGGGCTGTCAAACGATTAAAATTTTTAATCGAGTTAATTACAGCTTAAAAATTAATTAACCGTAATTAATCGCAATTCAAACCATCTATAAAATATGCCATATTTTTCTGTAAATTATTGTTGGAATGGAAAGATAAGACACAAGATGGATATATACATTCAACATACGGTACATAAGGACTATTTGTTTATTATAACAATAAATCAACAAGATGGCATTAACATTATTAACATTCTGTTAAAGCGATCCATGGATAGAAAGACTTGTAGTTCTTCAAAGAAAAATGTTAGTACAAGTTAGAGAAATTTCATATTAAAACCCATCTTAATGTTTTCATTTTAATAAAATTTGTAAAATTTTCAATCAAAAAAATAAACTAGTAGCCCGCCATTGTTGATGTCAATAATTACTTACACAATGCTCATGGATGCTGAAGCCTATAAAATCAGTCGCACCCAAGCGCCAGCAGAGGGCGGCAAAACTCAATAAAACACAACAAGTGAGCGTTTCACTGTGTACTGTCATTTAAATCTCTCTGAGCGGGGGATCTGCGTTAATTGCGTCAAATATTTTAACGTGATTAATTTAAAAAATTTATTAACGCCCGTTAACGCGATAATTTTGACAGCCCTAGTCAGAATACAAACAATACGACACAAAAGGCAATCTAACTCTCGGCACTTCGTAATAAAGTACCGTATTGGCCCGAATATAAGACGGCCTTGATTATAAGACGACCCCCTCTTTTTCAAGACTCAAGTTTGAAAAAAGACTTCTGAACACCAAATTAATTTTTATACAGAAAATAATTACAGTACATCCAAAACAAATTATTATAATATATTTGAGAGAAAAAGCATTTTATTTTGCCTCATTCAAATCTTAATATCTGAACATTTAAATCTGCCAACTAAAGTGCAATCACATTCATAAATGAATGGCTGCTAGTTTTTGAAATGTAAATAAACCAATCTATTCTGATAAAACAACTAAATTGCAATAACTGCATTAACCATCAAAGGGAAGTCTAACTGTAACTGTAGTCCTGAAACAAATCTGAATAAGGAAAAACATTGCAATGAAATAAGTAGGGTTGTTCCGATCATGTTTTTTTGCTCCTGATCCGATCCCGATCGTTTTAGTTTGAGTATCTGCCGATTTCGATATTTCCCGATCCGATGACTTTTTTTTTTTGCTCCCGATTCAATTCCAATCATTCCTGATAATTTTTCCCGATCATATACTCATATACATTTTAGCGATGCATTAAGAAAAAAATGAATAAAACTCGGACGTATATACATTCAACATAAAGTACATAAGTACTGTATTTGTTTTTTATGACAATAAATCCTCAAGATGGCATTTACATTATTAACATTCTTTCTGTGAGAGGGATCCACGGATAGAAAGACTTGTAATTCTTAAAGGATAAATGTGACTTTGTATATTGTGACTAAATATTGCCATCTAGTGTATTTGTTGAGCTTTCAGTAAATGATACTGTAGCCATTTAACGGTTCCGTCCAAATGCATGATGGGAAGTGCAACCATGACCGTGCGTAGTGGCACCAATGGATATATCTTCTCTGCGTTGGGAAGTAACATAGGGTGTCAAGAAAAAGATCAACCACTACTGTTCTTCCCCACATTGCTTCCCACGATATTTCTAATTATTGAGAGAGGGATTTTAAGGCTTTAGCCAATTAAAAAGAGGCGCCAAAGACTGCCAAAATTCTCTCTACTCATTTTACGCTGCCTGTTAGCTCTATATAGATAAAACGGCGCCATTATAGAATGAACGCGACAATGCGTGCGTGGGTCGTGCAGCACGTGCGTTAATTGCATTAAATATTTTAACGTGATTAATTAAAAAAAAAATAATTACCGCCGTTTACGCGATAAATTTGATAGCCCTACTTTAAGCCAAAACTAAAGACTCTGGATGAATATAAGACATTTTGTCTGTAACGTTAAATACAATTAGAAAACGATTTAATTAAAAAATATATCTTAAAAAAGGCATGTCCAATATTTTTTTGCTGATTCCGATACTTTGAAAATGACGTGATCGGACCCGATCGATCGGGACATCTTTCGAAATAATGCAAACTGGTTAAACTTGAGAGTAGCTGAGATCTGTCATGACAGAACATCGCTTCAATGATATCTGGCGGCATCTAGCGTCGTAAATGGGTATAATGTCTAGACCGCGAATATAAGACGACCCCCTCTTTTTCAGTCTTATTTCAATGCAAAAAACACCGTCTTATATTCGGGCCAATACGGTATTATTGATTTAGCAACCGGTAGCAGTAAACTCTCTCTCTCTCTTGCTCTAACCACTGGGGCACGCGCGCACAGCCTCACATTACACACAAACAAGGACCCAAACGGGACTTCTCATAGCTTGATGATCAAATTCGTTGGCAACTAATTTATTCATCGATTAGGTTTGATCTTTTTTGCGTTTGTCTCGCAGACGATTCCTTCGGCCCGCGTCTGCTTCACTTGTGCAACCAGGCTCTGTTCGAGTGTCTGGCTCTCAACCTGCACTGTCTGAGAGGAGACCAGCACGCTCTGACGGCCGTCATCAACCACCGAATCGTACGTCAGCTCCAGCCGCGGTCACTATTCCTTTGTACCGTTCCGCTCCGATATCCGGATTACCTTTCCAGCGGAGGATGTCGAGCGACATCAGCCCCAGCCTGCTCAACTGGATGATCAGCATGATGACCATGAGGCTGCAGTTCATCCTGGAGCACCTCCCCGTCAGCCACGAGCAGATTCAGAGTTACATCGTTTACACGCAGGTGAGCGCCTACTTTCATATATTTTGGATAGAATATAATTCGACGATGTATCGTGATACGAAACGCATGGAATTTGGGGGGAAAAAATGGATCTGCGATATACAGAGTGTCCATAAAGTCTCTTTGCCGTTTCAAAAATGTATTAAAAATGCAATTGATTAGATGTTTTATTCAAATTTATTATACTGTAAATTTGGGGTGCGCATTATACACGGGTGCGCCTTATATTCGGGAAATTACGGTAAATAAATATAGCGATGGCTTCCACACACATCCAAGCGGTCCATACCATTCAGGAGCATAAAATACCGCGTGTATTTTGAAATAAACATGCTTTTTCGTGTCACATGCACTTTAAGCGAAGGATTACTGATGCCATTGCCACAATTGATAAGGCTATGCTACAGCGAACATGGCAAGAAATCGAGTACAGTCTTGATGTGCTTCGTGCAACTAATGGTGCCTATGTAGAAGTGTATTAAAAGAGGTAAAAAAAAAAACTTCAATAAACGTTGAATACAATAGAATAAATCTGAATAAAATAGCTGATCAAATGCATTTTTAATAAATTTTGGAAATGGTAAAGAGACTATGGACACTCTGTAATGCCTCATTGCACTATTACAAATACTTCAGTCAAATTCAATGTTATTTTCGTCAACGAAATGGTTTTGTTTTAGTCATTGTTGACATTTTTTTATGACAATGACGAGCTAAAAACACGCTAGGTATGAGGTATCACCCTATATGGTTCACTTTTGACCTAAGCAGTGTGACCAAACTGTTTTTCTTGGTCACCAGCGTTTGGTACTTAAAGTTGACGATGATTGACAGGTTTATTTATAATATTATTGATTCAGCAATTAAACCTGAGTGTAGCAGTGAACTTATTCTCCAAATATAATCACTGGCGCGCGCAGCCTCACATTACACACACAATGCAAATGGGACTGCTCATAGCTCTGGCAAAAAAATGATCAAATTCATTGGAAACTAATTTATTAATCCATTTAACAATTAGTTGTTGCAGCCTTAAGATTCACAATGATGGAATCTGACCTTTCAGCCAGATAGCCAGAATCACGCCAGCCGAACCGCCAGAACCGCGCTAGCGCAATTCAAACGACGGTATACCTATGACCCGGCCAAAAGGCCAAACTCCACGCATTAACCTTAGTCTTAACCCTTTGTTCTTACTCATTTTAAATGCTGGCCAAACACAAGTTGACAATTTATACCAAGTCTGCACAGTGAAACCCAGGAGGCAAACTGGATCCAGGGCCACCGTATCACAAGTCAACCAAAGAATCCAGAGAAAAATGACGATTAGTTAAACATTCTGAGTTTTAAAGGCTGTGATGAGGCGGGCTGTGATCCGGAAGAAGGGTGTGTTTGGGCGTTGTTGAGGATTATTGTCTGTTGGGCAGGAGAATTTGGACGTTACGGTTGTCAGGACCATGATTTTTCCATCCTCAGTGCCACGTGAGTGCTGAGTGTTCACTTCTTGGTTGCGAGTTCCTTTGTATCAGATGTTCCTTGTGGCAAGACTAGACGTCCCACCATTTGTTCTGGACTGTCCAGAAGAGCTGATCGGGGGATTTGGTGGTACAGACGTGGGCTTGTAGATGTCTTGCCTATCACCTGCTTGTCAGCGTCAGTCTTGCTCAGTCAGCTACAAGATGCGCACGTCTGGCTTCCGTGGTCAGAAGGCATCCTGTATCTGTTTTGCCCTTATCTGCCCATTGTCTTGGTGCTGTAAATTGTAATCATTTAAAGTTCACCTGTTTATTATATCAAATATATTCTGCGGAAGAGGAACTATTGTAACGTGTTTGAAACTTTTTGATCAGAAAAAAAAAAAAAAGCCTTTTTTTCCCGTATCTGATTGGGACTCCGTATCAGCAGATTCTCAAAATCAGTTGACTCCGACTTGGGTGAAAAAAAATATGCGATCGAGATATCCTTAGATAAAATGGATAAAACTATTTTAATATGTCTCCCACGATAGTCAACGATTGCCCACGACACGCCTAGCGGGCTAGAATATACCTGGAATCGTGTCGCCTGACTTTGGCATTTGTGTGAATCGATCAAAGCGTGTGGGCTGGTTTTTAAAAATGGGAATTTGAGCATATTCAGGCAGCTTTTTGAAAGCGACACCAGCGTTACACCGAATTAGTGTTAATCCACAGGTCACGCACACTCTTGTGTTTATATCCAGTTACGTCGGCCATCTTAAATGCTCATGAATAACGGATGACGTTTTTGCTTTCACAGAGGGATCAGTCCACCGCCACCGACGCGCAGGAAGCAGAACGCGCCCAAAGCGCGACGGTAAACCACCCGCGTCCGCCCCCTTTTGACTCGGGTCACCCCGACGTGAAACTCGAAATTCGATCGCAGATGAGCGACACCCTCTCGCCGGCCGCCGCCACCACGGCCGAAGAGGCCATGTCGGCGTCGTCGGCGCGGGAGACCAGAGCGCCGCCCGCCGACCTGGGAGGGGCCGCGCCGGTGGGAGGCGACAAAGCGGCGGCGGGGGCCGAGGGCGCCGCCGGAGACTCGGCGGGAGAGACGGAAGCGTGGACGGCCGCCGTTCCGCCGGTGAGGCTTTTTGCTTGACGAGTAAAATGGAAATATTGTGTCAGGGCGGCCATGTTGGTAGGGCCGTCAGTGACAGCCACTCCGAGTAAATAGTTGACATTGATCAAATAATCTTTTAAGATATAAGCTAGTTATGACTTCATTTTAATGACAGTGCGGTGCCCCAGGGCGGCCATGTTGGTAGGGGCGATGAAAGTTTTTTTTTTTTTTTTTTTTCATGCTTCTGCCGTGAATCGAAATGAGTTAATCGCTAATAGATGCCCAATACATTTGAAGCGGGAGTGTGGCAGCGCTGCCAACCCTCCTGCTACAGATGGATTGGGCATCTGTGCCGTCAATGGCAGGCAGTGTATGGGTTGGGGAGTTGTTTTCAACAGTGGGTAATGAGTTGCAATTTTGTTAACAAATAAGTTTTTTAGGGGGATTAAAAAACAAAACTAAGTGTGGATTTTCATCATTTCTAATTAATTTCATTTTGATTAAAAAAAAAAAAATATATATATATATATATATATATATATATATATATATATATATATTAGGGCTGTCAAAATGATCGCGTTAACGCACGGTAATTGTTTTTTAATTAATCACGTTAAAATATTTGACGCAATTAACGCACATGTCCCGCTTTGCGACATGGTTTATTGTTTTCTTGCCAGTTCAATATGGCTGCACAATGTCTCGGGCTGACGCCTACGTTGTAATGTTTTGCTTATATGATCCTTGGACAAGATTTGTCCGTAAGTATGGTCGTTGTAAAGAATGTACATATTATGTTAGTAAGCGAAATGTTCTATTTTTTGTATGAGACGCTTTTTGTCTATGCTTAGTGAACCTGTATAGCGTGCTAAGCTAACGTTGTTGCTAATGCAATGCTTGTGTACTTTTTTTTTTTGTACTGTAGTTTTACGACGGTCTAAAGAGGATAATGGTATGAGGCTATTTTATTAATAAATCAGATGAAAAAGGAAGAAGTCTGATTATTAAGGCGTCGTTCCCTAGCTGTCTAGCTTTGGAAAACACTTCGGAGTGAGGACAGCATAGACAAGATTTAAATGACAGTAGAGTGAAATGCCCACTACAGCCCTTATGTACCGTATGTTGAATGTATATATCCATCTTGTGTCTTTTCTTTCCCTTCCAACAATTTATTTTACAGAATATATATATATATAATTTACAGAAAAATATGGCATATTTTCTAGATGGTTTGAATTGCGATTAATTACGATTAATTAATTTTTAAGCTGTAATTAACTCGATTAAAAATTTGAATCGCTTGACAGCCCTAATATATATATATATTCAGTGGACGTCAATCATCATTAATGGTAGCTTTGAATTAGTAATGGATTTTTTTTTTGTTGAGTAAGGATTTTTTTTTTGTGTTTTCTTGCATTTTCCAATTTATTATGATCATCGCATTTATATTGCCGTTAATATGAGGCAATGAGATGATGCTTACAGTTTATCATTTTTTTATTAGTTTTAATTATTTTTTTCACACATGATGTCTTGAATGTATAGTTGCCATTGCCAACTGATGAGTTTGATTTTTTTAATGAGGATTGTTATATTTAATGTTTCAAATAAAAATGTCATAAGTATGTCTTAGGCATTTTTTGCTGTAATTTTTTTTAGGTAAAATATTTTTTTTGACACTTAAAAATTAAATTTGATTGTCGCACTTAACCCAGGAGTGCCCATTACATCGATTGCAACGCTAATGTGGGTAGATTTTTTTTTTTTTTTTTTTTTTAATGAAATGTCCATAGCTAATTATGTTGTGTGAGCAACATATGAGATTGTTGCACGTATTTACAATTCTCACAGCAAATGGATCACATGTAATCCACAAACTGTAGCTGTAAACTTGATTACAAATGCATACATGCAAACCTATATTATCTGAAACAACTTAAAGCCAAACAAGAGCGCAGCTGTCCTTTATCCATGTCAGACGTCTGAATCTGCTGCTCAGTCATACAAGGAGACAGTCCAGCCAGACCCAATGCAACAAAATACAATACTTTTGGACCTTTTGGATAGTTATTTTGGGGTACTTCAAGTGGTAATTTCGATTTACGCAGAAATGAATTTTACGTCGCCAGTGTAGGAACGAAACCGGTTTGTAACTAGGGGACTACCTGTATATATTTTGCACCCCTGGTCAAAGGTTTTAAGAGAAAGAGTCTCCAATATTTTGACTGCAGGTGTCTGTTGTGGTTGTTTGTAAAAAAAAAAAAAAAAAAAAAGAATGTTCATTTTGTTGAAAGCTCTCATTGATGTTAGATTGGAAGAAGTCAATTAAAAAGAAAAATGAAAATGTATACTTTTTCAATTTCAAATTGTGTATTTCTGCTCAGGAGTGGGTTCCCATCATTCGCTGCGACATGATGACACAGAGGAAGATGAAGGCGCAGCCGCCGCTGTCGGACGCCTACTTGCACGGCATGCCGGCCAAGCGTCGCAAGGTGAGTTCGGGGCGAGTCGGCGCGACGTCCGAGCGCTCTCTCACCGCCGATGTCCGCTTTCGTCAGACGGGCCCGGGCGGCGGGAGCCTGGCGTCGCTGTCTGACGCGGTGAGCCAAGCGGCCCGGACGGCCGGCGTCAGGCCCGTCACTTCCGCCGAGCGCCTGCAGGAGGAGCTGGACGCGCCCCGTCTCAGGGAAGCCTACTCGGAGCAGGTCAAATTTAATTGCATATTCCATGTATTGGTGTGTAAAAGCTTAATTTTTATTGATACATTTGACGCTTATTTAAAAAAAAAAAAAACTACAATGCCCCCAAATTGATGTACAATGAATTAGTTGTCCAATAGACCCTACTCACGTGACGTCACAGCCACGCCCCCGCGCCATGTTGTCCGTATACTCGTCTTGTTAATGCATTAGCGCTTCGTAAATTCCTCCTATTATGGCGTGTTTTTCTGCTCGTTAACATTAATAATCAAAATGGTGAAGTCGTGTGTGGCGGTCGGTTGCAAAAACAGAGAAGATAGACGGAGAGACTTGAAGTTTTACCGTATTCCGAGAGACCCGGAGAGGAGAGCGAGATTGACTGCTGCAATTCGACGAGAAAACTGGGCTCCAAACGACTACCACAGATTATGTAGTAGTCATTTCATATCTGGTAAGATGCATTTAATATATATTTAGAGGGTTTTGGGCTGACAACCACAATCAGTGTTGTTAATAATGGCGTTACAATATAACGGCGTTATTTTTTTCAGTAGTGGGTAATCTAATTAATTACTTTTCTCATCTTGGCAACGCCATTACCGTTACTGAGGACGGAAAGGCATGCGTTACTATATTGGTCGAAAAGTCTGAGGGAGACGGACTCACCGAGACGACAGAGCAGAGCAGGCAAGAAAGTTGTGACGCCGAGCAAACGCAATGCTAGGTAGCTCCAATAATACATGCCGATAGCCTACAAACTACGCCTGCATGTTATGGTAGATATCGTAGACATGGTAGATATCACATGTACTGTACATAGATATAACTAGATGCAAAATGACAGACATGGCACTAATTGAGTTAGTAGACAGCCGCCATCTTAAAGCAGTAGACTTTTTAGGACGGCTCTGTTGTAGAGAACCTAAGTAACTTTTTATCTAAAATACTTCTAAATCGGCAAAATCTTGACTTGAATCTATCTTTAAATGATGAAACATTTTTAAAACTTTCATATGTCGAAAGTAGAGAGAAGGAAACTAATGCAATAATGGGAGCAATTTTAACCACTTTTAACAGTTGATTCAGGGTAAAGGGTATATTAGGGTAAAGAATTGGGCTCGGGCCAATTGTACCAAAAACCTTCCCAAAAAACTTCACATAGTGTGGCCAATGTTTTTTTTTGTTTTGTTTTTTTTTTTAATTCACCTTCCGTACTTGTGTGTCCATTTGGCCGAGCGCGTTAGCGGCTACGACACAGTCACGTGACAGAGACATTTCAGAGCCGCGCGCGTTCCGGCTTGAATATGAATAGAGAGTTCACAGAGAGCAGCAGAGCTACAGCGGCTGGACACAGCAATTCGAGCTAACAAGACTCTTAACATTGCATACCGCTTCAACATATTCAATAGTATTTAGTTTTCATTCATTTGAAATTAATATTCCGTCCGAACAAGCTTAACAGAGAATCCACACAGTGCCATCACACATCAAGCAGATGAATATGTAACTTTTTCTCCGCAGTGACAAAAACAGCTGACTGTGGCCACAGTAGGTAAGGCTCCATATGGAACAATGAAATTAACAGTTCACCTGCTGTGGCCTGAACGGAGTCTTACACCTTCCTCCTGGTGCGCATGGACTTGAATTGCGTGCCCGCTTGTGCAGTCCCTGTTTTTTCACCTCTTTTATCAACACCATCATCGTTTCGGGCTTTTTGAAGAAACTTCGGACACTCGGTTGCCTTGACATTTTTCCCAGTAAGGCCAACGACGTCATGCATCAAGAGAGACAATCGCTAATTAATATGCTCACTCGCCACCCTGTGGTCTGGGGTGTGGATTGCAACCTGTAGAGCTGGGAATCTTTGGGCACCTAACGATTCGATTACGATTCAGAGGCTTCGATTCGATTATAAAACGATTATTGATGCACCCCCCTCCTTTTTTTCTTTTTTTAATGTTTTGTACATTAGTTCCAAAATTGTTCAAAAATACTCTCAGGCTAAACCACACTACTATTTCAGTATCAAGTTAACATATAGCAGTAAACAAATATACAAAAATAACATTAAATAAAAAACTCCAGTTCCCATTCTGTATCAGCAGCTTTAAACTACATTCAATTAATTTAATGTTGTGAATCAACCGTTAAATTTGTTAAAATTGCTCCCGTTATTCCATAATTTCCCTTTTGTCTACTTTCGACATGTGAAAGTTTTAAAACTATTTTAAAGATAGATTCAAGTCAATATTTTACCGATTTAGGAGTATTTTTAATAAAAAAGTTAATTAGGTTTGCTTGGAAGGTTCGCTACAACAGCCTTGCAGGGAAGTGTACTGCTTTAAGATGGCGGCCGTTTACTAACGCCCGCATCTAGCTTTTTGTAGCTGTGCTGCTAACACTACCAAATCTATACTGCATCTAGTCCTATATAAATGATATCCACCGTAACATTATATGGATGTACTTTGTAGCAGCTTTTCGGCAGCAGTCAGGTATGTTGTTGTGTTTTTTTATCTCGTTGCATGAGTTGAGCTAGAGCCGTGAGTTGAGCATTGGCATTACCCGAGCGGCCGGGTAATGAGAAGCATGATGTTTAGCTACTCTCGCTCCGTTCCGTCCCGAAGACCGCGCGGCGCGCTGAGTGTCGTGTACTTCCGCTTTACTTCGCATATTTCAATCATTGGAATTTGGATGTTTGTGAATCGTTCTCAAATCTTCCACGGCCGAATCGCGAATAATCTAAGAATCGGAAATTTTGCACACCTCTAGCAACCTGTCAAAATGACAGATGGACTTCAGTTTTTTCTGTCACCGTTTTAAAAAATCGGTCAACGACGGAAAATATTCGGTTAACGCGACCCCTGAGTGTCAGTAATATTTTTTTCGTTTGCAAATGCTGTTAACCAGCGATTTTTCATGTTTGAAGTGTCACCTTTTGACCGCAACTTTGCGTTCACGAGACGACTGCCAGTGTTTTATGGCAGGCTAAAGTAGGTTGCCTTTTTCCCCCCCATTCACCTCAGTGTAGCAGTGCTAACGTTACAGTGTTAAATATAGATGCGTTTTCTTATTTTGTATGTCTGAACTTTAATTCTACAGCGTGTTGATTAAGAGAAAGGAACTGGAGTCTCATATGCCATCAGCACGCACGCAGCGATAAAAGGCAGCCCTCATTTTTATTTGCCGTGCGATAAATGGACTCATTGGACGCATGTATTTTTTTAACCCTTCATTAACCGTCGACAACGTCGACTATGTCAACTGGTTGGGACAACTCTAGTCCAAAACCAAAGTGCAACAAAAAAAAAGACAAAATGTTCACATGACCCTTTGAATTTTTGTATGCATTACATTCTCTTTTAAAATTCTTATTGATCAAATTTTTATGGCTACATTTCAATTTTATTTATTTATTTTTTTTGTCTGTGGGCTCAGGTGAAGTCCGACATCAAGAAACGAGTGCGGGACGACGCCGACTTCAACGCTCAGCAGTTCCCGGACGCGCACAGAGCCTTCCTATCCGACTCGTAGTACCGCCCCCTTCCCTTTTTTTTTTTTCTCCAGTGCTAACAGCAGGATGCTACTAGTGCCTATTTATTATTGTCGCGCTTCTCTTCTGCTCCCCCACCTCAATGTTTTCATTTGTTTCGATGCTCACGTTTTCTTTTTTAGCCATTTTGAAAATCCGTCTTCCGTGCTCCCGTGTACAGTAAAACCTTGATTTTAAATAACCAAATGCTCCGTTATTACAATTTGACGGCAGATGAGACAAGAAAAAATTAGGTGCATCGTTTGAAATGTTTTGAGATTGTCCACCAGAGGGCGCAAATGTTGTGCTATGATCATGTGTCAAAGTGGATGGAATGAACGTGGACTTTAGTGTACAGTCATGCTTAATAAAAGGTTTCAAAACTTTGCAGTAGTTTTTTGTTTGTTTGTAAGATTCCATCAATAATTCTGATGTGATAGCTAAAAATGAGACATTTTCTCATTGATCGTGTAGTAGGTCATGTGACTCATGTATGCAGAATCATACCGAACATTGCATTTGACCCGCGATGTCGAGAAAAAATATATCAGCTGCAACTACTATTCATCAGAGGATAGGGTGTGCTTGAGCTTGTTTTAAAACACATGGTAAGATTATTTTTTTTACCTTGGCATGAGAATGAAATGCCTTAGAATGAGACGAGTATGGCAATGAGTAACATTGAAACTGCTTACGATTTTTTTTTTCCCGGGTACATCTATATGAACAATTATATTGTACTATAACCTATTACCGTAATTTTCAGACTATAAGCCGATACTTTCCCTCATTTTGAATAAAATGTTGATATGGCGAAAAACACAAAGACTGAAAAAGCAGTTTCTGCTCTTGCACTCTTTAAAAGAAACCGCTGTATTTCAAGCCAAAACAACTGTTGTTTGATAGAACAATATGTCTATATGCTGCCATAGCAGATTCATGGCACATTAAGCCGCTGAACAATTTTCATTTTGTCCATTTTACCCTGGAAACCCCCATTTACAGGGGTTGCGCAACCATTTGTTTCAACCCAGCCATAAAATGAAGATAATTATTAAGGCTGTCAAAATTATCGCGTTAACGGGCGTTAATTTTTAAAATTAATCACGTTAAAATATTTGACGCAATTAACGCACTCGCCCAGCTCAGATAGATTTAAATGACAGTAGAGTGAAAGGCCCAATTGTTGTGTTTTGCGGAGTTTTTCTGCCCTCTGCTGGCGCTTGGGTGCGACTGATTTGATGGGTTTCAGCACCATGAGCATTGGGTAATTATTGACGTCAACAATGGTAAGCTACTGGTTTATTTTTTGATTGAAAATTTTACAAATTTTATTAAAATGAAAACATTAAGAGGGGTTTTAATATAAAATTTGTATAACTTGTACTAACTGAAAATTTTACAAATTTTATTAAAACGAAAACATTAAGAGGGGTTTTAATATAAAATTTGTATAACTTGTACTAACATTTACCTTTTAAGAACTACAAGTCTTTCTATCCATGGATCGCTTTAACAGAATGTTAATAATGTTAATGCCATCTTGTTGATTTATTGTTATAATAAACAAATACAGTACTTATGTACCGTATGTTGAATGTATATATCCATCTTGTGTTTTATCATTCCATTCCAACAATAATTTACAGAAAAATATGGCATATTTTAGAGATGGTTTGAATTGCGATTAATTACAATTAACTTTTAAGCTGTAATTAACGATTAAAATTTTTAATTGTTTGACAGCCCTAGTAATTATATGTATTATCAATTGATTCTATTATACATTCAAAATGTGTCATTTTTAAGTTAAAAAAAAAAAGACTTTAAAAAAATTATTCACTCATATTTTAAACTTTTAAATTACGTCACAATGAAAAAAATTGTAAATAAGTCACGGATATCTCATACCTATCGCTTAATTGTAGATTTTTTTGTTACCGTCACATTTCCCCCAATATTTTAGATAATCGATCCAAAAAAAGAACATTTAAAAAAAAAAATAATTAAAAGGGTAAATACATGAAAATCTCGACCGCTCCTCGATGTCTGCGATTTCTGCATTGCCTGTTACCCTTGTTATATGATCATGTTTCACCCACAAAATCCCCCCAAAAATCCGGCTGTGGCCCTTCACACCTGTGTCTTGACACTCAGTGATACATGGAGTTTTTGGATCGAAACAAGGTAAGAACGCAATAATATAAAGTCATGGCATCTTTATTTCTACTCTTTCATGCTCTCACCTCCAGATAGGGTTTCGCTTTTCAAAAATATATACTTTTTAAATGCCCTCGTGTTCAAAATTTTTCTTCCGCCAGAAAATCGAAATTTTAAGCTTTCCAATGATGTATCACACATGCACATAGGACAATTTTGAGTTTGGCCAAATTGGGCGTCTCTGAGCAGAACTTCAAGTCAGCTGAGTGAAAATGCAGTTTCTACTCTTGCACTCCTCTTTAAAAGAAACTGCTGTATTTTAAGCCATAACTTGTGTTTGATAGAACAATATGTTTATATGCTGCCATAGCAGATTCATGGCGCATTAAGCCCCCCGAACTATTTTTAATATGTCCGTTTTACCTTGAAAACCCCCGTTTACAGACATTGCGCAACCGCTTTTGTTTTAACCCAGCCATAAAACAAAGGTAATTTATTATTCAAGTTGTCCGTTTTTAGCTTAGAATCATTAATTGATTAATTAATTTCGTTTAAAAAAATTATTCACTCGCATATTTGAAACTTTTAAATTGTCACAATGGGAAAAAAATGGCGTCTAAAAAAGTCATGGATACTGTATCTATCTCATAACTATCGCCTCATTGTATTTTTTTTTTTTTTACTGTCGCATTTTCCCCAATATATTAGATGATAATCGATCCAAACAAAGAAAAATTGGGAAAAAAAGTTTTGAAAGCTTAAATATATGAAAAAGGAAATCTCGATCAATCCTTAAAGTCTGATTTCTGCACCGTGTCCCTTGTTATATGACCGTGTTTCAACCATAAAATCCCCCAAAAATTCAGCTGTGGCCATTCACAGCTGTGTTTTGACACTGTGATACCTCTTTTTGATCCAAAAAAATCGATGTAGCATGTATAATAATAATAATAATCTCATTAAAATCATGGCGTCTTTAATTATGCTCTCGCGTGCTCTCACCTCTAGTTAGGGTTTTGCTTTTTTTTTTTAAATGCCTTTCTGTTCAAACTTTTTCTTCCCCCAGAAAATTGAGATTTTAAGCTTTCCAATGATGATTAGCCAACTTTCAAAATTGTCCGATATGCATGTGTGATACATCATTGGAAAGCTTAAAATCTCAATTTTCTGGGGGAAGAAAAATTTTGAGCAGGAGGGCATTTAAAAAAAAAAAAAAATGTAAACAGCAAAACCCCATCTGGAGGTGAGAGCACGCGAGAACAGAATTACAGACGCCATGACTTTAACGAGATATTATCGCATACTTATCTTGTTTTGATCCAAAAACTCCACTTAGTATGTATCACTGAGTGTCAAGACACAGCTGTGAATGGCCACAGCTGGATTTTTGGGGGATTTTATGGGTGAAACATGGTCATATAACAAAGGTCGCGATGCAGAAATCGCAGACAATAAGGAGTGGTCCAGATTTTCTTTTTCATATATGTACCCTTTTAAACGTTTTTTTAAAACTTTTTTTTGTTTGGATCAATTATTTATCATCTAACATGTCGGAGAAAATGCGACAGTTACAAAAAAAATACAGTTACGCGATAGTTGTGAGGTAGATATCCGTGACTTTTTTACAGACGCCATTTTTTCATTGTGACATAATTTGTTTAAAAGTTTAAAATATGTGAGTGAATTTTTTTTTTTTTTTTTTTAACCGAAATGAGACATCAATGAATGATTCTAAGCTAAAAACGACAGACATTTTAAATAATAAATATAATTAATTACCTTCGTTTTTAGGCTGTGTTGAAACAAAAGCGGTTGCGCAGTCTTTAAACGGGGGTTTTCAGGGTAAAACGGACAAATTAAAAATAGTTCGGAGGCTTCATGTGCCATGAATCTGCTATGGCAGCATATAGACATATTGTTCTATCAAACACAAGTTATTTTGGCTTAAAATACAGCAGTTTCTTTTAAAGAGGGGTGCAAGAGCAAAAAATGCTGTTTCAGTCTTGTTTGCGTTTTCCGCCATATATATATATATATATATATATATACTCTGTACCTACTTTTCCGCAGCGTAAAGGATTACTCGAGCTTGCTTGTTTTAAAACACATGGTAAGATTTTTATCTTGGCATGAGAGGATGAAATGCCTTAAAATGAACTCATTGCCATAGATGATACAGGTTGTCTACAATATGTGCTCCTGTGTCAATGTTCTTTCGAAGTGGTTGGAAACTTTAATTGGTGTTCAAACGAAAACTTACGGTAAGTATTCATTGACGGAAACGAGACAAAGGCACATTTTGAAATGACTAAAATATGACTCATATTTTTGCCCAAAAGGTTAAAAGGGATGCCAAACACAACACTGTTATGTGAATTTACGGTATTTTCCAATTTTGGCGACATGAGGTCAACAACTACAACAACAAAAAGGGATTGGACGTCTATCACAGTCAATGAGTTTAAAAAAAAACTTCTTTTGTACGCGCCAGCTGCGCACCAAACGGGTCAAACCACCTGCTCGCCATCCTGTTATTGTTCCTGTTATTGCGTCACCTGGCAACTGCCGACGCCCATGCGAGCTTCACGCAGGACTTTGGCTTTTAACGCGTCCACGCCCGCATTTCAACATACATAAAAAGGCATTGCGAAAAGTACATGAATATTGAAAAAAACTATAAATCATAAATGTAAATTTAAAATATTTTGCAGCCCCATAACATCAAGAACTGAGGGAATTTTGTTTTCTTCAGGCAGTCACCTTTGTAAATCTCACTGTAACGGCACCAAACAAAGTTCCAGCATGATCACCTTGTCCAATGCAGATTCTTGAAGATATGGGGCTGCATGTCAGGCGAAGGCACTGTGGTTAAATCTTCAATAAATGCGCAAGTTTACATTGAAATTTTAGACCGCTTTCTTATCTTCAATGGAAAATATGTCATTTTCCAAGATGACAATGCATCATGCCAGAGCTAAAACTGTTCAAGCATTCCTTGGAGAAAGACTCATCCAGTCATGGCCTGCAAATAGCCCAGATCTCAACCCTATTGAAAACCTGTGATGGAAATTGAAAAAAATGGCTCTGACCTGCAAGGATGATCTGGCATCGGCAACCAGAGAGAGTTGGCACCAAATTGGTGACGAATACCCATCAAGTCCATGCCTCAAAGACTGCAAGCTGTCATAAAAGCCAGAGGTGGTGCTACTAAATACTAGAGATTTGTTTTGTTATTTCTTTGTTTCTCATGATTTCATATTTTTTTTCCTCAGAATGGAGTGAGTCCATATATATTACCCTGCACTTGCTCTATAAAAGTAACATTCACTGACCACCACAATGTTTTGAATTCATTTCTTTTATTGTTTCTGAATGCTAAAGAGTTGCACTTTTGAAATAATTCATTATTTTTCAAGCTTTTTATCAGAGTTTGTTCTACATGATAAAATGTCTGAGTGCTCGTTCGAGACTGGCGATTCCATACTTTTTGCTAGGGGTTGTAGTAAAGTAGGAATAGATTTTGTCACACAAAACTAGCCTGGTTCATATCACACTGCAGCAGGGTTGCCGATCGTCTTCGCCGATCAGCGACTCGCCCGGCGGCAAGCAAGTTACAGCTCGTCGCCCTGCTACGGACAGGAGAGCTCCCCGGGGAAGCAGCTGGAGAGTACCGCTGGACAAACTGGCCGTAGCGTAGCTGCCACATGGTCAACGCGAATATGGCATAAAGCATTATTTTACTACATGGCGAAGACAGAGCGGCTTGCAGTTGTTTTGCAGCCAACATGGCAGGATGTGTCTGAGGAGAGCTTTTCTACATGTCTGTCCATGATCAAATGTTAGTAAATGGTCCTTTATTTAAAGAGCATACGACAGGAGAACAAAAAGTCTTAAATAGCATTATTATGTGAATTTGAATCATATTTTGAGACTATTCGACTATATACAACAATTTAGCAAAGCGCAGATGACGAGAAATGAGTCTTTTAATCTGCCGGTTAGCCACGCCTACCATTATAGGGCTTTAGCGTCCCCAACAGGTGGATGACGTCAGCGGTAGACTGGGCTCATCGGTTTTACTATTCAGCCCATTGAGGGGAAATTATTCTGAACGAGGAAAACGTGACGAAGAGAGCCGCAAAATGTCTTTGTTTCTGTCTCTCTACTCCAATATTCTTACATGATAATATTTTCATCCAAGTATTTTTCCCCAATAACTAAATAAATGGCATGGTCATGACAAATAACAGTCTTGTGCTAAATGGAATATGAAATAATTTAAATGCATTTATTCCAGACGACATGGCAAAATGACTCCATAATGGTCAAAACTGTCGACTTCACCTTTACTGTCGCACCTCCCAAACGATATTTTATGACACCTAAATCGGACATATGTCATTTCCCTTCCCCGGCTTCGGAGAATGTAAACAAACCAGAAGGCGTGACAGCTAGCCGACATGCTAACCCGAACCGAGTGATGTTTCAAAGTCTTCCAAGCGGAAAATCACACATAACTAACATAATTATTTGACATGACAACTGGGTTGTCGATTGTCTTCGCGGATCGGCAAACCGCCCGG
Organism: Corythoichthys intestinalis; assembly: GCF_030265065.1. Taxonomy (NCBI): domain Eukaryota; kingdom Metazoa; phylum Chordata; class Actinopteri; order Syngnathiformes; family Syngnathidae; genus Corythoichthys; species Corythoichthys intestinalis. The sequence goes on along the minus strand of NC_080398.1, from coordinate 6,579,895 downwards.
CGGACAGCAATTTACGGTTCGTTCCCCGGAGGAGGGCGGCTGCAGTTGTTGTGCAGCTAACGTGCGGCTAATGTGCATGAGGAGAGCTTTTTATATGCCTATCAATGACCAAACCTAAGTAGTCCCTTATTTAAATAAAGTTTGTAGTGTTTACTTTGTAATCGCTGTATTCGTATTTGACCAGTGTTGTTAATAACGGCGTTACAATATAACGGCGTTACTAACGGTGTTATTTTTTTCAGTAGTGGGTAATCTAAATTACTATTTACATCTTGGCAACGCTGTTACCGTTACTAGGGACGGAAAGGCATGCGTTACTATGCGTTATTGTCAGTGTTGTTAATAACGGCGTTACAATATAACGGCGTTACTAACGGCGTTATTTTTTTCAGTAGTGGGTAATCTAATTAATTACTTTTCTCATCTTGGCAACGCCATTACAGTTACTGAGGACGGAAAGGCATGCGTTACTATATTGGTCGAAAAGTCTGAGGGAGACGGACTCACCGAGACGACAGAGCAGAGCAGGAGCGGGGAGGAGGCAAGAAAGTTGTGACGCCGAGCAAACGCGATGCTAGGTAGCTCCAATAATACATGTTGTAGCCGATCGCCGACAAACTACGCCCGCATGTTATGGTAGATATGTTAGACATGGTAGATATCACATATACTGTATATAGATATAACTAGATGCAAAATGACAGACAAGGCACTAGATGCGTTAATAAACAGCCGCCATCTTAAAGCAGTAGACTTTTTAGGACGGCTCTGTTGTAGAGAACCTAGCGAACCTAAGTAACTTTTTATCTAAAATACTTCTAAATCGGCAAAATCTTGACTTGAATATGTTTAAATGATGAAACAGTTTTAAAACTGTCATATGTCGAAAGTAGAGAGAAGGGAACTAATGCAATAATGGGAGCAATTTTAACAACTTTTAACAGTTGATTCAGGGTAAGGGGTAAATTAGGGTGAAGAATTGGGCTCGGGCCAATTGTACCTAAAACCTTCACAAAAAACCACATAGTGTGGCCTTTTTTTTTTTAAAGTAATTATCACCAATTACTTTGCCAAGTAACTAATTACTCTTACATTTAGGTAATTGAGTTACTAATACAATTACTTTTTGGGAGAAGTAATTTGCAACTATAATTAATTACTTTTTTTTCAGTAAGATTAACAACACTGTATTTGACATAATACAAAACAAGATGTTTACTCACTTCCTCGTCCAATGGTCCCACAGTAGTAGGGCTTGTTTTGGCCAATATCCACGGTGAATGGGAACCTTTTGAAACTCCAAAAAGGCGCACACACCTCTCCCTCATAAAGCAAGATTTTTCTGCAACTATTTGGCTGGCATGATGCGAAAAATAAACGTAATAATCCGCAAAATCAGTTGAATCCTTAGTCCTCATACACAACAGTACGCTGTATAGTGAAGAGGACGCCTTCTACCGTACACGTCACAGCGCCCTCCTCCTCAATGCAAGATTTTTATGAAATAAACGCACACGCACTTTAAAGAAAGTTTGTAGTTTTTACTTTGTAATCGTTGTATTCGTGGCCATTTTTAACACAATTTTGCAATTTCTGATGGGATTGAAAATTTGACAGAACACCGGGCACACCAAGAGGGCAATAAACCGTGTATAGTGATCTCCCGGCGACGGTGTGTGTGACATGCTGCCAGTCGTTGGCCGGTGGACAATCAGCCAGAAAATGCCGTATTAAAACATGTGCCATGATCCCAGTATTTGACATATTACAAAATACGATGTTTACACACTTCCAGGTAAGTCCAATCGTCCCACAGTTGTTGGACCTGTTTTGGCCAATCTCGGGGTGGGGGTTTTTGAAACCCAAAAAGGCTCACACATCTCTCCCTGGTGCAGCAACAAAACCCTGTAGCACATTTGGCTGGCGTGATGCGAAAAATAAACAATCTGCAAAATCAACTGGATCCGCAGTCCATCTGCTATAAAGCAATGCTGTATTGTGAGATGCTGACCCGGGTGACGTCACATTCGCTTTCGTCCTAAACCCGAGATTGGAGCCGGAAGTCACTCATTTTCATGACGCGGGATTCAAAAATGGAGTATATAAAACAATCGCTTCAACAAACATCCAAGCGGTCCATCTCATTCAGGAGCATAAAACACCGCGTGAAATATGAAATAAACCTGGCTGATCCTGCCAGTAGCATATGCTTGTCTCAAAGATTAAGCCATGCAAGTCGCAAATAAATGCGGAACTAGCAAAATTGCAACAATGGTTCGAGGCAAATCAATTATCTCTGAATCTCGAAAAAACTAAATACATGCTATTTGGCAGGAAACGTCTCAAGGAGCACTTAAACATACAAATGATGTTATGATACAAAGAGTACGGCAGAACAAAGTCTTAGGTGTAGTACTAGACGACTTACTAACATGGAAGGCCCGTGTGGAGCGGCTGCGCGATAAGCTTGCTAGGAGCGTTTCCAGTCTCTTTAGAGCCCAAAATATTACTGATGTCCCGATCGATCGGGTCCGATCACGTCATTTTCAAAGTATCGGAATCGGCAAAAAAATATTGGCTATGCCTTTTTTTAATTATATTTTTTAATTAAATCGTTTTCTAAATGTATTTAACGTTACAAACATAATATGTTACACTCATCCAGAGTCTTTAGTTTAGGCTTAAGGTAGGGTTATCAAATTTATCCCGATAACGGCGGTAATTAATTTTTTTTTTAAATGTATCACGTTAAAATATTTAACGCAATTAATCCATGCGCTGCACGACTCACTCACGCATTGTCGCACTCAATCTGTAATGGCGCCGTTTTACCTATATAGAGAGATAAAAAGGCAGCGTATAGTGATTAGAATAAATTTTGGCAGCCTTTGGAACCTTTTTTTTTTTAATTGGCTAAAGCCTTACAATCCCTCTCCCTACCATTAGAAATATCATGGGAAGCAATGTGGGGAAGCAAGGTAGCAATTGATCTTTTTCTTAACACCTTAAGTTATTTCCCAACGCAGAGAAGATATATCAATTGGTAGCACTACCAACCACAGTCATGGTTCCACTTCCCATCAAGCATTTGGCCATGCCTACAGTATCATTTACTGAAAGCTCAACAAATACACTAGATGGCAATATTTAATCACAATATACAAAGTCACAAGTCTTTCTATCCGTGGATCCCTCTTATTGTCATAATAAACAAATATAGTACTTATGTACTGTATGTTGAATGTATATATTCGTTCAAGTTTTATTCATTTTTTTCTTAATGCATTGCCGAAATGTATATGATCGGGAAAAATAATCGGGAATGATTGGAATTGAATCGGGAGCAAAATAAAAGCAATCGGATCGGGAAATATCGGGATCGGCAGATACTCAAACTAAAACCATCAGGATCAGATCGGGAGCAAAAAAAAACATGATCGGAACAACCCTACAAAATATGCTAGATGAGAGGGCTCTCCAAACTCTTTACAGTGCACTTGTCTTGCCGCACCTCAGTTACTGTTCGGAAATTTGGGGACACACACACACACACACTATTCAACTTTATCCTCTTTTTATCCTTCAAAAAAAAAAAAAAGCAATTCGGATCATTCACAACGCACCGTTCAGAACACACACAAATGAGCTCTACATCAAATCCAAGCTATTAAAATTTTATGACCCGATTAACTTCAAAACTGTTCAAATGATGTACAAGGCCCACGTAAACTGTCTCCCGCCTAACCTACAAGCTCGATTTCGACTGAGGGAATCAAATTACGACCTAAGAGGAATCAGATTGTTTTCCTATCGGACAATTAGGACAACCTTAAAATCTTTCTCGATTGCGAACATTGGGGCTCGCCTATGGAATACATGTGATGCAGCGCTTACGAGTATAGAATCATTTAGTTACTTCAATAAGATGTACAAGGAAACCATTCTAAATCGCTACTCGAACCAAAATGACACATAACTCCACTGGCACACACACATCCACAACAAAATGTTCCCACAACAAAAAGATGATTGAATGTCAGGGACAGAGACTAAGACATAACATTGTACACCCTGAAGATACGCCCTGCTGCAAACTTCGATCACTAATCTGCAAGTGCAACGTGCCCGCCGTGTGCTTTTAACATTCGCTGAAACGGAGCTGCTTGACTGGACGCTAAGCGCGTAGTGCCATTGCAATCAATGACTTTTGGGAAGATATATACTGTAATTTTATGACTATAAGCCGCTACTTTTTTCCAACAGTACGAATCCTGAGGCTTATAGTCCAGTGCAGCGTATTTGTTGATTTATTTGAGTTAATAGGTAAAACTTTATTTGACAGCGGCATCATAGACTGTCATAAGACCGTCATAACTATGACATGACACTATCATGAGCATTAGTGAAGGCTTATGACAGATGTCATTATGTGTCTTCCGGCAAATTATGTCACTAACTCCATTTATGTCCAGCTCGGATCTTTTACATCCATTCAAAAGGGAGATCATTTGCGGGATAACGCTAAATGACATCTGTTATGAGCATTCATTAATGCTAATGACATTATCATGTCATAATTATGATTGTCAAATGACAGTCTTATGGTGCTACTGTCAAATAAAATGTTACCAAATACCTAAACAAGCAATTAGTGAAACAACTGGAACAGTAACTGAAGAAATAACTAGCACAGAACATGTATTTAGATTGTTAATTTACATCTGTAGCGCTGCAATGCATGCTAGGAGGCATGCTGGACAACAACAGTATTGACAGCAGGTGGCAGCAGAGGTTCACTGTCTCCCCCAAAGGAACAGTCATGGCCAAATGAAGCTTCTTGAAGCAATGCTTCATGGTGGTTCATTTGGTCTTAGTATTCTTTTAATGCTTTATGTATATTTGTTAACTTGTCTTATGATGTCGCTGTCAAATAAGGTGTTACCAGTTAGTGTCTTTTGGTATAAATATCCAATAATATAGTGAGGACAGCTGCGGTTTATAGTCCAGTGTGGCTTGTCTATGAACAAATGCTGTTTTTGTGTCACATTTGGTGGGTGGCGGCTTATAGTCAGGTGTGCCTTATAGTGCGAAATTTACGGTAAGTGAAAAAGGACAAAAACAAAAACAAATAAAAAACGGAAAATAAAAGCTCATGTAATGTGATGTATGCAACTCTACCGTGCTTGACTGTGCGTCCCGGGCTGTAGGGGGACGGGTATTGATAAGCATATGCTATTTCCCGTCTGCCTTTGTCTGTCATCGGTCTCTTCGGGCAAATTATTCCATATTTTGTGACCGTCAGAGATTCTTTCTTTGGCCAAATTATTCCACATTTTTTAACTGTCAATGATACCGATGACGATAAACATTTCATTCATTCATTCAATTAGAATAACATTCCATATAGATAACTTTGTGCTCAGAGAAACATACCATTGTTTAAAAAAAGTAACAAAAATATAAGCAGTTACTCCCAATGTTTCTCATTACTTGAGTATTCTATTCACCAAATACTTTTTTTTTTACACAAGTATATTTTTTTGGACGACTACTTTTACTCTTACTTGAGTAAACGTTTTGGCTACTCTACCCACCTCTGTTGTTCCGACAGTTTTTGTATTGTTGTTCAATGTCAATTCAGCAAAAATGGAAAGAGACGAGGGTAGCCCGATGTGAAAGGAGACAAGTTTATTGCTGAGAAGTCACCTGAGAGAACACCAACATGAAGGAATGACGGCGATAGACGTCAATCACAGAAAAGCTCCGGGAGTGGATCGAGGGTCTTTCATGTTTCTGTAGTGACGGGCCAACCAAACGCCAAGTATCTGCACACATCATTTTTTGATCATTTAAATCAAGACAAGCTTATTTGATTGTTTGTTTTGTATATTTGGTAACGAACTGAAAGGAGGAAAAATGTCGAACCTCAGTGAAGCTGAAGAAGAGTCCGATCCCGCCCACAAAGCGCAGCACTTGGCCGGCGTACTTTTCGATGATTTCAGAGCACGTGGCGCACGTCAAAGGCGGCTTCTGATTGAAGCAACTCTGAAACGTGCATAGCAAAAACAACATTGGCTTGCGCAGGGGCGCCATATGGGGGTGAAAATTGATATTGATTCTAAGGGCCCATGCCCTGAGGGGGCCCCACAAAGAAAATTAGAATGTTAGGTAACCGTTTGCAAATCTAAATATTAATCATTATAATGTCAATAGGAATAAAACAAAGGGTTAATTTTTCTTGTTTTGTTTTTTGGCAAAAAACACCCAGAGAGCATATGTATTTCCAGGTCCCCCACCACATCCCCCGTATTTTCATTAAATTTCGTCCGCCCTTCCTTCGATCAGACCGGGAGCAGCGGTGCGCATTTACACCAGTCAATGACTGAGTGTGCGGTACTGCAGAAATGGTTTCAAAACAAAAATCGGGTTATCAAAAGAGGAAAGAAAAGAAAGCAAAACAGGAGAGGGGTAGAAAAGGCCAACAGGATGTGACAAAGTACTTGAAAAAGGAAGGTTGGTGTCTTGTGTCAGTGTAGTGCTAAAAATTAACCAGTTATCTTAGCCCACTCCAGCCACATCTGGAACCTCGCGATGTCTACTATAAAGATCCGAAGCGAGGTCCCAGCTCACTCTAAGAAATACGGGATTTTCCTGGCCTCTGTGAGCGACATTCACCTATTCAAAAACATGAATTCCAAATAATGACGGCATTTTTTGGTATCCCTCAGATGTTGAAAGTTGGTGTGGAATTTTTTTTTTTTTTTTTTAAATTGGCTTGAATCCAGTTTGTCATCAATTGAATTTAGTTTGTTAACAAGGGACCTCACTTCAGAGCTGTAGCCTATAGTGGAGATCTAGTGGAGAGTTTCCAGATGGGGCTAAACCTACTCCGTAATGAAATACTGTAATTGTTTGCTAGCTAGTGTTTGCTCCACTTTTAGCCTACATTTAATCAGTACAACAGGCAAACCCTTAGCAATCTCTTCATACGAAAACTGTTGTACAGTGTGTACTCTAATGTATACTGTAGTATAGTTAAAACATTTATTCAAGTCATTCATAATGGTATTTGCTTTGAGAATATTTTTTATATTTAGATTGTAAAAGATGGCCTTAAGTACATTTCTTATAAATGATATCAGTCTATTCATTATTGCTCGATACGCTGTATGTTTACATATTTTCATCCTAAATTAATGCAGAAACTGCACAAATTAGAGTGTAAAGATTCACCAGAATGCAGGAAATTACATAGTTGATACTCTAAATGTGCATGTCTCCCCCGGCACTGGTGGTGGGGCCCAAAATCCCTGGCAACGCTTCTGGGCTTGCGCACGTCAACAAAATGCTCACTTCACTGATCCCTTTACAGCCAAAAGTGAAAGTATTTTTAAAATCAATTTTTCATTAATAGGGGGAAAAATATATTTACTTACAAATATATGATTATAAAATGATCATTAATTCATCATCACAAACATTTACGTTTTTTATAATTACATTCGTAAAAAAAATATATATATATTATTTTTTTATTGTCCAATACTGAAGTGACATGAAGTACAAAATTCTGTACTTCGAGCACATTGCGTCTGCTGACGTTGACGGCGTGAAAACTCCAATGTATTTGGACTGGGAGGAATATTCATTCGTCCCACCCTCCCAGTCTAAATGGATTCGACGTCTAGTGATTTCGACTGCGGGGGAGGGGGCAAATGAAAATGTAAACAGAAGGGGGAAAAAAAAAATCTTTTTGGGCATCTAGTAAAAGAAAAATACAACTAATTTTGGGCATCAACAGGAAAAAAAGACAAATTCTTGGCATCCAGATGTTGATGACTCATTTTGGGTTCCTGAAAGAAGACGATGACAACGAGTTTTGGGAATCTTTAGGTAGACAACGACTCATTTTAGGCAATCAGAAGACACAGAATTTTGGCCATTGATAAAATGAGTCATTTTGGGCTTCTATAAGTAGACAACTTCTAGAAGAAGACGATGACAACAAAATTTTGGGCATCTACAGTAAAAGGACGAAGACTCATTTTGGGCATCTAGAAGAAGGAAATGACAGCCAATTTTGGGCATCTTCAGGAAAAAGGACGACAACGGATTTTGAGCATCTCCAACTAGACAACGACGCATTTTGGGCATCTAGAAGAAGACGACAACAACGGATTTTGGGCTTCTAGGAGTAGATCCCGCCATATTTTGGGCATCAAGAAGAAGAAAACGAATTTGGGGCATCTTGAGGTAGACGGCAACTCATTTTGGGCATCTACAGGAAAGAGGAAAACAAATTTTGGGCATCTAGAAGAAGACGAGAACAACGGATTTTGGGCTTCTAGGAGTAGATCCCGCCAAATTTTGGGCATCAAGAAGAAGAAAACGAATTTGGGGCATCTTGAGGTAGACGGCAACTCATTTTGGGCATCTACAGGAAAAAGGACAACAAATTTTGGGCGTCTAGAAGTAGACAACGACTTATTTTGTGCATCTAGAAGAAGAAAACGACAGCTAACTTTGAGCATCTCCAGATAAAAGGACGACTACGAATTTTGAGCATCTAGAAGTAGATGACTCATTTTGGGCTTCAGGAAGTAAACGACTCATTTTGGGCATCGATAAAATGACTCATTTTAGGCTTTTAGAAGTAGACGACGACGCCAACGAATTTTGGGCACCTAGAAGAAGAAAATGAAATTTGGACATCTAGTAGTAGACGATGATGACAACTTATTGTGGGCATCTAGAAGTAGACTTATTAAGGGCATCGATAAAATGAGTCATTTTGGGCCTCTAGAAGTAGACAACGACTTATTTTGGGCATCTAGAAGAAGAAAACGACAGCTAACTTTGAGCATCTCCAGATAAAAGGACGACTACGAATTTTGAGCATCGATAAAATGACTTTTGGAATGGCTTTTAGAAGTAGACGAAGACTCATTTTGGGCATCGATAAAATGACTCATTTTAGGCTTTTAGAAGTAGATGACGACACCGCTAACGAGTTTTGGTCATCTGCAGGAAAAAGGTACGACAACAAATTTTGAGCATCTAGAAGAAAACTACTTATTTTGGGCATGTAGCGGTAGATGACGATTCATTTTGGGCATCTCCAGGAAAAAGGACAACAAATATTGGGCATCTAAAAGACGACAACAACTAACTGTGGGCATCCAGAAGTAGACCACGACTCATTTTGGGCATCTAAAAGACTACGACGACAACAACAAATTTAGGGAATCTTAAAAATGACAACAAATTTTGGGCATCTAGAAAACGAATTTTGGGCATCTACAGGAAAAAGGACGGCAATGAATTTTTGGCATCTAGAAGACAACGACAATGAATTTTTGGTATTTAGAAGTAGACGACAATGTCAATGGGCATCTAGAATTAGACGACGACTCATTTTGGGCATCTAGAAGACGACAACGAATTTTGAGCATCTAGAAGTGACTCATTTTGGGTTTCTGGAAGTAGACATACGTGTTTTGGACATCTTGAGGTTGACGACAACTCATTTTGGACCTCTAGAAGAGGACAAATTTTGGGCATCTAGAAGTAGACGACAACTCATTTTGGGCAATCAGAAGAAGACAACGAATTTCGGGCATTCAGAAGTCATAGTAGTATTTTTGGGCACCGGTAAAATGACTGATTTTGGGCCCCAAGAAGTAGACAATGACGACAAAGAATTTTGGGCATCTACAGGAAAAAGGACGATGACTTATTTTGGGCATCTAGAAGAAGAAAACGACAACCAATTTTGGGCATCTCCAGAAAAAAGAACCAATTTTGAGCATCGAGAAGTGGACGACAACTTATTTAGGGCATCTTGAAGACAACGACGAATTTTGGCCAGAGGAAAAAAGACAACAATGAATTTTGGGCATCTAGAAAACAACTCATTATGGGCATCTAGAAAACAACTCATTATGGGCATCCAGACGACGAGTAGACGACAGCTCATTTTGGACATCTAGAAGATCGGGCATCTACAGGAAAAACGGATGACAACAAATTTTGGGCATCTAGAAGTAGACGATGCCTCGTTTTGGGCATCTAGAAGTAGACAATGACAACAAATTTTGGGCATCTAGAAAACGAATTTTGGGCCTCTAGAGGAAAAAGGACGACAACGAATTTTGGGCATCTAGAAGACGACGACGATGACAACTCATTTTGTGCATCTAGAAGAAAAATTTGGGGCATCCTGAAGTAGACGACGACTCATTTTGAGCCACTAAAAGTAGACAACTCGTTTTGGCCCTCTAAAAGTAGACGATGACAACTCATTTTGGGCATCTGGAAGAAAACAAATTTTGGGCATGTTGAGACGGACAACAACTCATTTTGGGCATCTACAGGAAAAAGGACAACAATGAATTTTGTGCAATTAGAAGACGACAACGATGACAATTCATTGTGGGCATCTTCCAAGTACTAGCAAAACAGGTGACTCATTTTGGGCATCTAGAAAACAAATTTTGGGCATCTTGAAGTAGACTCATTTTGGGCATCTACAGGAAAAAGGACAACGAATTTTGGGCATCTAGAAGAAGACAACAACAACGGATTTTGAGCTTCTAGGAGTAGATGCCGCCAAATTTTGGGCATCTAGGAAAACAAATTTTGGGCATCTTGAAGTAGACGACTCATTTTGGGCATCTAGAAGAAGAAGACAACAACGGATTTTGAGCTTCTAGGAGGAGATGCCGCCAAATTTTGGGCATCTAGTAAAAACAAATTTTGGGCATCTTGAAGTAGACGACTCATTTTGGGCATCTAGAAGAAGAAGACAACAACGAATTTTGAGATCCTAGGAGTAGATGATGCCAAATTTTGGGCATCTAGAAGGAAAACAAATTTTGGGCATCTAGACTACGACGACGAAGACGACAACTCATTGTGGGCATTTTCCAAGTAGTAGATGACTCATTTTGTGCAAACAGATGAAGACGATGACTCATTTTGGGCATCGAGAAAACAAATTTTGGGCATCTTGAAGTAGACGACTCATTTTGGGCATCTACAGGAAGAAGGACAACGAAATTTGGGCATCTAGAAGACGACGACAACAATGGATTTTGGGCTTCTAGGGGTAGATGCCGCCAAATTTTGGGCATCTTGAAAACAAAATTGGGCATTTTGAAGTAGACTCATTTTGGGCATCTAGAAGACGACAACAACAAATTCTGAGATTCTAGGAGTAGATGACGCCAAATTTTGGGCATCTAGAAGGAAAACAAATTTTGGGCATCTAGACTACGACGACGAAGACGACAACTCATTGTGGGCATTTTCCAAGTAGTAGATGACGACTCATTTTGTGCAAACAGATGAAGACGATGACTCATTTTGGGCATCTAGAAAACAAATTTTGGGCATCTTGAAGTAGATGACTCATTTTGGGCATCTACAGGAAAAAGGACAACGAATTTTGGGCAAGACAACAACGGATTTTGGGCCTCTAGGAGTAGATGCCGCCAAATTTTTGGCATTAGAAGAACAAATTTTGGGCATCTAGAAGAAGACGACAACAACAAATTCTGAGATTCTAGGAGTAGATGATGCCAAATTTTGGGCATCTAGAAGGAAAACAAATTTTGGGCATCTAGCCTACAACGACAAAGACGACAACTCATTGTGGGCATCTTGAAGTAGACGACTCATTTTGTGCAAACGGAACAAGACAACAACAAATTTTGGGCATCTAAAAGTAGACGACGACTCATTTTGGGCATCATGAGGTAGACGACAACTAATTTTGATCATCTAGAAGAAAACCAATTTTGGGCCTCTATAAGTAGACGACTCTTTGTGAGCATCCAAAAGAAGACAACGATAACAGCAACGTATTTAGGGCATCTAGAAGACTATTTTTGTAGTTTCTTAGTGATCTTCATTTTAACGTCCAACTCATTTTCCTCCCAGTGGAAACGAATTGGACGTCCGGCGCAGTCAATGGCCGAGAAAGCAGTTGAAGCTCCCTTACGGCGGCGCAGGTTCGGTTGTAATCCGCTTGAGCGAAGCCGCAACAGTTGAGCGTCTTCTCCACATCCATTTGCATGGCCTCCGACTTGTTCCAGCCCGCCTCCAGGAGGTGATTCTGGAAGCCAAAGAGTTAGGTTCAGAAGGCAGGCGAGAAGGCCGATATCCAAGGAAGGATCTTACCCGCTGTTCTTCGTTAAGCGCCAAACAGGCGCACGACACGGACAGCTGCACCACGAAGACCAGGAAGAGGACGATCATGTACTGACGACGGGTTAAGGAAGCCAGTGCCTGATTGACACTTTGGGCTGCCAACAATCCATTATTATCAAATCCAAGATAACCGTTTTGATAGTTAATAAACTGTTTCGAGGAAAAAAAGTACATTATCTTATTTGAGCCTCTTAAAAGCAAATATTTAGTATGTGTTTATCATATCATTACAGAAAAACGATTTTAAAAAAGTTCATTTTTATTTAAAAATGTGACTTCTCTTATAGATTTCTTTTTATTTATTGAGGAAAAAGTAACAATTTCCTCAACTCTTTTGAATGTAAAGAAATCCCTTTTATACAGAAGCGTGTTGCATTTACATGAAAAATAAAAAATTGGGGGGGTAGTTTTTTTAATTAATTTTTTATTAACTCTTCGTTTTTCTGAGTAATTTATTTTGGAGGTCTTTTTTTTTTTTTTTTTTTTTTTTTTTTTAAATTAGTTTTCCCGAACTTTGTTTTTCTGAGTAACTTATTTTTGGGGTTGTTTTTTTTAATGAATTTTTTTCTTGGTTGTCATTAGCATTAGCCGAGAATAGGAAAAAAATATTTTTTCGAAAAATGGCCATTTGAAGGTGTCACGCGAGGTGTCTTCCAGTATTGAACTTGCAGGATGCAGTTAGTGCGAAATCTTAAACACTCACGAGTGCTTGAATTTTGAATATTTTTTTCCTTGGTAGCCAAGCTCAAGATTTTTTTTTGAAAAACAGGAGAAAAATTTATGAAAACAGGAGAAAGAAAAAAAAAAACAGCCTCTAAAAAATTTGAAAAAGTAAAAAAATTCTAAAAACAAATCCAAAAATAGATTAATCAAAAAAACAAAAAAAGTTGTGTAAAATAAATTCAAAAAACGATACCCAAATTACTCAGAAAAACGGAGTTGAAAAAAATTCTCAAAAAAAAAAAAAAAAAAAAAAACAGCCCCCCCCCCCCAATTTTTTTTTCTTCATGTGAATGCAATACGCTTCCGTAGTTTTAGGTTTTTCTATGCATATTTTTAATTTTTTATTGAAAGAGTAAATGTTCTCTTATTTCTCATGGTTATTTTCCATTATTATTTAGTTATTTTTACTTTACATTTTTAGTTACAGTGGGGCAAATAAGTAGTCAACCACTAATTGTGCTAGTTCTCCCACTTGAAAATATTAGAGAGGCCTGTAATTGTCAACATGGGTAAACCTTGAATGTCTTCCATTTTCTAATAATTGCTCCGACAGTTTATTTCTTTACACCAAGCGTTTGACCTATAGCAGATTCAGTCTTCCCAGCCTGGTGCAGGTGTACAATTTTGGTGTCCTTCGACAGCTCTTTGGTCTTGGCCATAGTGGAGTTTGTAGTGTGACTGACTGGGATTGTGGACAGGTGTCTTTTATACCGATAATGAGTTAAAACAGGTGCCATTAATACAGGTAACGAGTGGAGCCTCGTTAGAAGAAGTTAGACTTCTTTAACAGCCAGAAATCTTGCTTGTTTGTAGGTGACCAAATACAGTGGGGCAAATAAGTATTTAGTCAACCACCAATTGTGCAAGTTCTCCTACTTGACAAGATTAGAGAGGCCTGGAATTGTCAACATGGGTAAACCTCAACCATGAGAGACAGAATGTGGAAAAAAACAAAAACAAAATCACATCGTTTAAATTTGAAAGAATTTCCAAATTAGAGTGGAAAATAAGTATTTGGTCAATACCAAAAGTTCATCTCAATACTTTGTTATGTACCCTTTGTTGGCAATAACGGAGGCCAAACGTTTTCTGTAACTCTTCACTCTTGGCTTGGTGTGAAGAAATCAACTGTGGGAGCAATTATTAGAAAATGGACGACATACAAGACCACTGATAATCTCCCTCGATATGGGGCTCCATGCAAGATCTCACTCCGTGGCATCAAAATGATAAGAATGGTGAGCAAAAATCCCAGACCCACACGGGGGGACCTAGTGAATGACCTACAGAGAGCTGGGACCACAGCAACAAAGGCTAGTATCAGTAACACAATGCGCTGCCAGGGACTCATATCCTGCACTGCCAGACGTGTTCCCCTGCTGAAGCCAGTACACGTCCAGGCCCGTCTGCGGTTTGCTACAGAGCATTTGGATGATCCAGAAGAGGACTGGGAAATTGTGTTATGGTCTGATGAAACCAAAATAGAACGTTTTGGTAGAAACACAGGTTCTTGTGTTTGGAGGAGAAGGAATACTGAATTGCATCCGAGAAACACCATACCCACTGTGAAGCATGGGGGTGGAAACATCATGCTTTGGGGCTGTTTTTCTGCAAAGGGATCAGGATGATTGATCTGTGCAAAGGAAAGAATGAATGGGGCCGTGTATCGAGAGATTTTGAGTGAAAATCTCCTTCCGTCAGCAAGGGCATTGAAGATGAGACGTGGCTGGGTCTTTCAGCATGACAATGACCCAAAACACACAGCCAGGGCAACAAAGGAGTGGCTTCGTAAGAAGCATTTCAAGGTCCTGGAGTGGCCAAGCCAGTCTCCAGATCTCAACCCCATAGAAAATGTGTGGAGGCAGTTGAAAGTCCATGTTGCCCAACGACAGCCCCAAAACATAACTGCTTTAAAGGAGATCTGCATGGAGGAATAGGCCAAAATACCAGCAACAGTGTGTGAAAAGCTTGTGAAGAGTTACAGAAAACGCTTGGCCTCCATTATTGCCAACAAAGGGTACATGACAAAGTATTGAGATGAACTTTTGGTATTGACCAAATACTTATTGTTCACCATGATTTGCAAATAAATTCTTTAAAAATCAAACAATGTGATTTTCTGAGTTTTTTTCCCCCCACATTCTGTCTCTCATGGTTGAGATTTACCCATGTTGACAATTACAGGCCTCTCTAATATTTTCAAGTGGGAGAACTTGCACAATTGGTGGTTGACTAAATACTTATCCCCCCGGATATATATTGGGGGAAAAGTAAAACAAATTTACAGAAAACTCCAAAATATTCTATTTTTAAAATTTTCTTTAAAAAAAAAAAAAAAAAAAAAAAAAAAAGACTTGTTTTTAAATCTATGTTGTTTTTAATAATAAAAAGAAAATAATTAACAAAAAGATTTTTTATATAGTTTAATTTTTAAAAAGTAGTGATTTTCATTAATATATATATATATATATATATGATTTTCATAATGCATTAATAATAATATCATCTGATTTCTGTAGTCCTCAATCCATCAACAAGGACTACAGAATTTTTTTCAATTTTGTGTTGGCGAGAAACATAGCAGTCGACTTTTGGCGGGCCAGATTTGGCGGAAGGATACGAAGAAGAGCAGCACCTGGTGGTGTTTCAGGGCGCCGCAGAGCCCCACCCAGGCCACCAGGAGGAGGAAGACGCCCACGCCGATGACGCCGGCCACCACTCCGATACTGGACACCAGGCCGAACCATTTCCCCCACGCCGCCGCGCCCACCAGCAGCAAACTCACCAACTAACCCAAAAAAAACAACAGGAAAATACACATCGTCCCAAGTCTCTTCCATAGACCAAGTTTCGATGCTCATTTATCTGTTTTAGCACCAGGAATTTCATTTGCACTACTGTTGATACTAATGGAGGATATTTTTGGCATTGTTTACTCGTTGGCTGCCATGGATAGCACCAGACGTCCAATCCATTGGAAGTGGGAATGAACAACTGGCACCCAAACTTCAAATGGATTGCACCTTGTGACAAACATTTGAATTCAAGGCAGAAGCATGAAAAGACCTCTAATCATCACCTCTACTAACATGGCGTACCTCAGGGCAGCGGCCATGTTGGTATGGGCCATGTTCCCTTTACAGTCAATGCATTAACATTCAAATAAAGTCCTAACTACCAGGGGCATTCAAAAAGTAATGCACTCAAGTGCATTGCTCATACAGGATTTTACCAATCTTGTTTATATTTGGCACAAACACGATAGGACACACCTTTTTGTGATTGTTATACGTGTTTTTCTTATTTCCAGATTTTTAGAGCTTAAACTAGCTTCCAAAATGGCTGCCCCTCTCGAACCTAATCAGAAACCAAGAGCTGTAATCAGGGCCGGAGTGGAACTCATTTTCGGCCCTGGAATTTCATGCCTCAGACCGGCCCACTCATTTAAAATTATGTCATTATGCATAGACGTGTTAAGTTCAGTGTTCTCTAAAGCCGTGTACTGTAATTCTGTGTATTCCAATTCAGTGCAGGTAATGGTTGTTTAACAAGGTGGCTTTATTTTAACAAGTGCAACACAACATATTTTGAACAAATTTAAAAATGGATTAAAAAAAAAAACTATATTAAATGATACATTTGGAAAATAAATTAGGCCTGTCAAACGATTAAAATTTTTGATCGAGTTAATTACAGCTTGAAAATTAATCGTAATTAATCGCAATTCAAACCATCTATAAAATATGCCATTGTTTTCTGTAAATTATTGTTGGTATGGAAAGATAAGACACAAGATGGATATATACATTCAACATAAGGTACATAAGGACTGTATTTGTTTATTATAACAATAAATCAACAAGATGGCATTAACATTATTAACATTCTCTTAAAGCGATCCATGGATAGAAAGACTTGTAGTTCTTAAAAGATAAATGTTAGTACAAGTTATAGAAATTTTATATTAAAACCCCTCTTAATGTTTTCGTTTTATTAAAATTTGTAAAATTTTCAATCAAAAAATAAACTAGTAGCCCGCCATTGTTGATGTCAATAATTACTTACACAATGCTCATGGGTGCTGAAGCCTATAAAATCAGTCGCACCCAAGCGCCAGCGGAGGGCGGCAAAACTCCATAAAACACAATTAACAAGTGGGCATGTCATTGTACTGTCATTTAAATCTGTCTGAGCAGGGCATGTGCGTTAATTGCGTCAAATATTTTAACGTGATTCATTTAAAAAATTAATTACCGCCCGTTAACGCATTAATTTTGACAGCCCTAAAATAAATGAATAAATAAGACCTTTTCTGCAACATCAAATATTAAGAAAATGAGTGTTTACAGACAAAACAAACATAGCAACATAACAATATGAAAAATAAAGAATACGTATTGCACATTGTAACAACTTCTAATGATACTATTATCCATTTTCCATTTCCACTTTAAAAACGCCACGTAATTGAATATATTCATTCTAATGTTCACTCGCTGAACGACATGGCAATCCTACCTTCCAGCTCTGCACCTGTGGTGTGTTCATTATGGCTAATGCTTGCTGCTACATATCCCTTGTGAGGTGCTACAAGAAGCCAACGTTTCCACAATTACATATTGTCGTATCACACGGTGCAAGTTGCATTTTATTCGCCATCCGGCCTTACCACTTTCGTTGTAATCCTCTGTAGTTTGAGGCCGCAAGGTCGTTGCATGAAAAAAATTAGCTATTTTCGCGCATTTTGCCGATTCTTTCACGAGTGCTTTTCTCTTTTTAATTCTTAATTTTCAGCGCCACCCTTGCTCTTTTTATCCATCCAAGCACCGAGATAGCAGCTAATTTGGCTCAATACAGACTACAATTAGGGGGCGGAGCTGCATGCTGTATTTTTCGTCTGCACACGTGAGGATGAGTCTGGGAAAAAAAATAATAGTTTTTTTTTTTTTTTTTTTTTTTTTTTAAGACTGCCCACAGGGACAGCGGTAACAGAATGTAAGTTATACTCAGTGACACTGTCATAAATAAATACCAAACAAAAAAAATGATAACAGTGTAATTTTTTTTTTTTTTTTTTAATAAAACCCGGACCGGCCCATCTGGCCAGCCGGCCCTTCTGGAATCGTCCAGAAGCTCCCGATTAGTCACTCCGGGCCTGGCTGTAATCGAATTCGTTGTTGCAGAGGGAGAATAGTGTTGTATCGGTCGCGAACGATTCGTTCTTTTTGAACGAATTGTTTGGGTGAACGAGACCGAACTAATCACCATCTGCACTGATTCGTTCTATGAAGTTGGTGCTTGTTCACTGCGTGGGATGGCGTTGAGCAAGCGGCAGCGTCTTCTGACATCGCACACGACCAATCAGACGCCAGCCTCATCGCGGGCAGGGGAGGGACCGGAAACAGAATCAGGGCGTATGTCACTCACTTCCACGTGTGGCCAATAAGCAGCCAGCGTGCAGGCAAGGGGGCAAGACTGAGTTTTGTCACTTCCCGTTCAGTGACTCGGTCCTCCGGTTCCTGACCTAGCTTGCTGCTAACGTGACTTTCCAGTAATGACTATGCGGTGAACGAATCAAAAAATGAAAGGAAAGGACTTTGTCACATATTTGTTAACGTGGAGCCTATCAAATGCAGCTCAAAAAGACAAAAACACCACACAAATCTAGCGAGCATGGTTTAGTGTACTACTTTTCTCAACAGACTCGGGACTACCTATTACGACATACTAACAAATTTACAGTAATTTAAAACACGGGTAGCTACGAGGCAAGCAAAAGCTGAGCTGCGGTCGCGTGACGGCAATGAAGGGGGCAAAGAACTGTCACTATATGGAGGCTTCATGGCAGCGATATTTACCTCATATGTGCACAGAAAAAAAAAGAATAGTATGATCACCATAATACTGATTTGCAATGAAACGGTATATACATGTCCATTTTTTCCAAGTGTTTTATTTTTTTTTCCCCGTGTCAGGTGTTGGTTGGTTTGACAAATTATGTCAATCCGTCCATCATGTGCTACTCAAGCGCCCCACAACAACGCACATGGACACGGGAGATGTCGCAATATGTCTACATTTTTCTTAACAGACTAATGAGAGTAGAAAGGCGATATCGTAAAGAGCAAACAATTATTTCTCGTCAGCATTTGACAATCTGAGATGCGGGGACGACAGGGGAGCTGACCGGATTATTTTATTTATTAATACCAGTGCAAAACGTCAATACGATCACCATAATACTGATTTGCAATGAAACTGTATATACATGTCATTTTTTCCCGAGTGTTTTATTTTTTTCCCCCGTGTCAGGTGTTGGTTGGTTTGACAAATTATGTCAATCCGTCCATCATGCACTACTCAAGCGCCCCAAAACAACGCACGCGGACACGGGAGATGTCGCAATATGTCTACATTTTTCTTAACAGACTAATAAGGGTAGAAAGGCGACATTGTAAAGAGCAAACAACCATTTCTCGTCAGCATTTGACGATCTGAGATGCGGGGACGACAGGGGAGCTGACCGGATTATTTTATTTATTAATACCAGTGCAAAAATTCAGTACGATCATCTTAATACTGATTTGCAATTAAACTGTCAAATATCAAAATGCAGTATTGTCTTTATTTCAGAGCAGCACATTCGAAAACTAGCTATTTACACTTATAGTTTTAACAATAGTGACTAAAAATAATAGTGATGAGCATGAAAACAAAAATACAACAGAGTGAGAGGTAAATATGATGTGTTGGTCGTTCCATTTAGAAATTAAACTTTCGATTTATTTTTATTTTCGTGACAGCAAGCATGCTGCGTTGGCTGGTAGCAGGCTAGCAGCAGCATTGTATATGTGATCGAGAACATGCTAAAGAAAGTCCGTGCGCCCCCGACCCCAAACCCCCACTCCTCCCACAAAAGGAAAATGTTTAACAGTGTCCTAAATCGAAATGCAAGCACGAGCCATGATTTTGAGCCCATAGAACTAGGACAGACGACGCGGAAGTTCTCCCTCGCTTTTGCAGCAGCGGGTGGGAGGGAGACGAGGCTGTCTGTGAAAGCAGAATGATATTGCCTGTCACTCATTACTGAAACTACGACGAGTGGTCAATGTGCAAGAGAGGGAGGGACCAAGAATGTCACTTCCCGTTCAGTTATACTGCGAAGCGGTCTTTGCCTCTCGTCTTTGGTGATTCGTTCGGCAACGTCACTTCCCGTTCAGTAACCGAACGATTCATTTGGACGGGGAGGGAGATGAGGGGGGCGAACGATTCGTTGAACGATTCGTTTGAACGAATCTTTTTACTGAACGATCCGGAATGGATTCGTTTACTCAAGTGAACGACAGATCCCGTCACTAAGGGAGAAACCCCTCTGAGGAACACTTTTAATTCTTTCATTGATAACAAATCTTAATTCAATAATTAATTTACACTTCCCCCTTACTAAAGTAGTTTTATTTACAACAGAAAAGGTAATAGCAGTGGCAATCAGATACCATTTTAACTTGTTTCAGGTCATTCATAGTCGGACAGAAGCAGCACGGCAGAACGCCACGCTAAACAATAAGTAGGGCTGTCAAAATTATCGCGTTAACGGGCGGTAATTTTTTAAAATTAATCACGTTAAAATATTTGACGCAATTGATGCACATGCCCCGCTCAGATTAAAATGACAGCAGTGTAATGTCCGCTTGTTACTTGTTTTTTGTTGTTTGGCGCCCTCTGGTGGCGCTTGGGTCCAAATGATTTTATGGGTTTGGGGAGTCGGCATGGTGTAATGACATCAACAATGGGGAGCTACTAGTTTATTTTTTGATTGAAAATTTTACAAATTTTAATAAAACGAAAACATTAAGAGGAGTTTTATTAAAAAAAAAAAAAATCTAACTTGTACTAACATTTATCTTTTAAGAACTACACGTTTTTCTATCCCTGGATCGCTTTAAGAGGATGTTAGTAATGTTAATGGCATTTTGTTGATTTATTGTTATGATAAACAAACACAGTACTTATGTACCATATGTTGAATGTATATATCCGTCTTGTGTCTTATCTTTTCATTCCAACAATAATTTACAGAAAAATATGGCATATTCTATAGATGGTTTGAATTGCGATTAATTAATTTTTAAGCTGTAATTAACTCGATTAAAATTTTGAATTGTTTGACAGCCCTAAAAATAAGTAAAAATCTCAAAATGGCTTACCTCCTCTAAGCGACCATGCCAACCCAACAAAACGTTTACTGCATATAAAATGTGAATGGCTTCACCTTGCTAGCATTAAACGGCTCTTTTGGATCTCCGTGCAAATCTTCACATTTTCCCTCCGAGTTTTAGGTTTCAGGAAACCTACGAAACATCCTTCATATGTCGTAATGTCTAGAGTCGTTTCTACAAGTTTCATAGCGGCAGTGTTTGATCAGCATGTTCTTTTTTGAAAGGTTGCTGGAGAAAACGAGCAGAAATAAGATGGAGTGTATGCGAGTGAGTGTCTGTAATGTCCCACTTCCGCGTTACGATGGCGACGTCACGGTCTAAGAATAGCATTTGTGATGTACGCTATAGACCCTACTCACATGACGTCACAACCACGCCTCCTATTATGGCGTGTTTTTCTGCTCGTTAACATTAATAATCAAAATGGCGAAGCCGTGTGTGGCGGTCGGTTGCAAAAACAGAGAAGATAGACTGAGAGACTTGAAGTTCTACCGTATTCCGAGAGACCCGGAAAGGAGAGCGAGATTCGACGAGAAAACTGGGCTCCAAACGATTACCACGGATTATGTAGTAGTCATTTTATATCTGGTAAGATGCATTTAATATATATTTAGAGGGTTTTGGGCTGACAACCACAATTAAGATCATTGCGAAGCTAATCGCCGACAACATACAGTTTCAAATTCAAGATGCTTATTTCTTCTACCATCATTTTTTAAAATAATATTTAGCTGGTACCAAGTGAGAGAAGCTGGCCTCGTCTACGGATCATCAGTTAAACAGGTGTGTCCAAACCTTTTGCAAAGGGGGCCAGATTTGGTGTGGTAAAAATGCGGGGGGCTACCTTGGCTGATTTACATAGAACAATATATTTAAACAAATTTTAGCAAGCCCTTCTGTGTGTCACATTTGCTTTATTTTTTTTTTTTAATTCATAACTTCAACAGTCTCGTCTTTGTGGCGTTCTCTTTCGACACTCGGGCTCTTGCGAAATACTGCTGCTGTGAAATGAAACTAGCTTCAAGTTGCTATAATTTCTCGCTGCGTATCTTCCCTGTATTGTTGTCGTACATGTCAGCGTGTCTTGTTATTATCGCATCACATGGAACTCTTTGAAAACAGCGACTGTCTCTTTGCAAATGAGGCAGACACAGTTGTTGCCTGTTTTACTGAAGAAATAGTCCAATATCCACCTATCGTTGAAGCGTCGGCCATCGCAGTCAACTTTTTGTTGTTGTGATTGTCGCCATTTTAGAAATCACACAGGGTAATGTCGCTTAGAGTGCTGCTCTTAGTGTTTTTCAAAGTTTCGTGAGAATAGGCCGAGTTTCTGTGGAAAAGATAGTTGTAGATATCAGGGTAGCAGATGTCAGGCAGAGAGGGCGAAGACAGCGGGTGGAAAAATATCGATTTAGGCATCAAATATGGATCTGGCGAATGGATAGACTGAAGCTTTTCCACATAACACCTTTTATGCAACGCATCCAATGAGTTTACAGCGTCTGAAAGCACCGGGGCTTCCATGAATTGCTCTATAAACTGAACGACTAATTGAAACCATTGAGAATAGGGCTAAACAGAGACGGACAATATGGCGGCCGGATACAGCGACATGTCATTCTGTGACGTCGGTGAGTAGGGTCTATTGACAGCAGAAGCATGAAAAGAGCTCTCATCACCCCTAGCCAATTTGCCTCAAAGTGGCAGCCATGTTGGTAGGGGCAACATTCCCATTAAAGTCAATGCATTCACATTAAATATAGCCATAAATAGCTCATTTCATTGAATGATTATTTTATCAATGTCAAAGCATTTGCTAGTTACATAGTGGGCACCATTGATGGCGCTAGACGTCCAATGAACATTCATTCGCTGCCACACTCCCGCTTCAAATGGATTGGACATCTACTAGTGATAAACATAGTTAGGAGCTAGAGTGCATGTTGGCCGGAGAAATACCACTTCTTCTTTTTTTTTAACTCATTGTGTGCCATTGACGACGCTGGACGTCCAATCCATTTTGACTAGCACCAACGATGGCGCTGAAACGTGAGCATTCACAGTCCAGTTTAAACAAATTGGACTTCCATCACTGTCAATGGCGAGTTGAACAAGTTACCCAAATGTTTTTTTAAGGTACTAACAGGTCACTGAACATTTTGGGGCAAATCTATTTCACTGAAAAAATTTTGAAAAACACTTTCCTAAAATATGTTGCAACATTTGATGAGCCAAATTCAATAACAACATGCATACTACAAAAGACTATGCTAGTAGGCTAACTATACAAAAATGCTTTACATCCGTGTAAAACATATTTGACCACCTTTTTATTTTCTTTTCCTTTTTTGCTCGGTCGTTTTTATAACAGTTTAAAATGAAAATTCAACGTAGCTTTAAAGCCACGAGTCAACTTAAACGTGAGCAAAACGTCAATAAATCACGCGTAACTCCCGATAGGAAAATGACATGAAAAATCATTTGAATACGTAAATAATATGAATTTGGCATTTCAAAGTAAAAGCGGACTCACCACATAAAGTATATTGAGTGCGCAAAGGGAGTTTCGAGTGCAAACAAATCCCCCGCAAAGCATTTCTGCGTCTACTTTCCTTTCTTCTTTCACTTGCAGTGCCTTCGAGTTTTTTTTTAATTCCTGTAATGGTGTTCAGGTGTTTGCCTTGTGACGTGGGCACAATATTGCACTTCCGCTTTGGCGTTATTTACCTTGTCAAACTCGCTCCTACTTCTTCTTCTTCTTTTTTTTTTTTTTTAATGACGTAATTTTTCAGTAAGAGACGCTTGGAAATTTTGCGAAGATATCGGTCCTATATTTTTGAAAATACTTGATCTGCCTTTGAGCTTCGTTTGGAATTTTTTTTCTGGTTTGTAAGCCTATTAGGAAGAATATTATTTCATTAATTTTCTTGTTTTTGGTACAAATTTTCATTCATAAATGCAAGTTTTCCAAATCACAACCTCTTTTTTCTTGCATTTAAAAAAGAAATATTGAATCTATAGCAGAGTCAAAAAATCCAAAGGCTCAAAAAACATTGTACTTGTGTTCCAGATTTGTTTTTATTTTATTTTTTTTAATCCCTAGTATATTGTACTTTGTATCATTATTGTTTTTTGTTCATGTTTGTAGGTTTATTAAGCCGCACCCACCAAAATTGACACAGAAACGGCATTTATTCATTGATAAAACAAACCCGATTATAAGCCGCAGCTGTCCTCACTGTATTATGGGATATTTACACAGGAGTGAAAGTGGCGACATTTTTTTTTTTTTTTTGTGGGGGGGGGGGGGGGGGGGGAATGCAAAAAAAAAAAAAAAAAACGCTTTTGCTCATTATACCTATAACACACAATAAAACAACAGGTTTTACACATGCATTAGGCTACTGCATTACACTTGCTGCAACAAGGCATACATGAGAAACTGATTTTCATTCAAAATTGTATTTTTTCCAATGATGTGCAAAATAACAGTTAACAAAAACACCATGCAGTAACCCCAACCTCCAACTCCTAAATTTTATTTGAATTTTACAACTTAAGTAGAATTTAACGTACGTTCAAATTGAAGATAATGTAAACATTGACTTAATTTTATATTCATATATATTATATATATATAAATAAATGTATATGGCAGAAAACACAGAAAAGACTGAAAAAGCAGTTTCTGCTCTTGCACTCCTCTTTAAAAGAAACTGCTGTATTTTAAGCCAAAACAACTGTTGTGTTCGATAGAACAATATGTCTATATGCTGCCAAAGCAGATTTATGGCGCATGAAGCCCCCGAACAATTTTTAATTTGTCCTTTTTACCCTGAAAACACCCGTTTACAGACGTCGCGCAACCGCTTTTGTTTCAACCCAATCATAAAACAAAGGTAATTAATTATATTTATTATTCAAAATGTCTGTCATATTTAGCTTAAAATCATTGATTGGTGTCGCATATTTCGTTTTAAAAAAAAAAAAAGACAAAAAAATTATTCACTCAATAATTTTTAACTTTTAAACAAATTATGTCACAATGAAAAAAATGGCGTCTGTAAAAAAGTCACAGATATCTACCTCATAACTGTCGCTTAATTGTATTTTTTTTGTTACTGTTGCATTTTCTCCGACAAGATAGATGCTAAATAATCGATCCAAACAAAGACAATTTGAAAAAAAAAAAAAAAAAACGTTTAGAAGGGAAGATATATGGAAAAAAAAAATCTTGACCACTCCTTGATGTCTGCGATTTTTGCATCGCGACCCTTGTTATATTGCCATGTTTCACACATAAAATACCCCAAAAATCCAGCTTTGGCCATTCACAGCTGTGTCTTGACACTCAGTGATACATGCT
Source organism: Corythoichthys intestinalis (assembly GCF_030265065.1). Lineage (NCBI taxonomy): Eukaryota > Metazoa > Chordata > Actinopteri > Syngnathiformes > Syngnathidae > Corythoichthys > Corythoichthys intestinalis. Next base: position 6,554,377 of record NC_080398.1, on the reverse strand, counting down.
ACGTGGAATTTTTGGATCAAAACAAGATAAGGACACGATAATATCTCGTTAAAGTCATGGCGTCTGTAATTCTGCTCTCGTGTGTTCTCGCCTCCAGATAGGTTTTTTTTTTTTTTTTTTTTAATGCCCTCCTGTTCAAAAATTTTCTTCCCCCTGAAAATTGAAATTTTAAGCTTTCCAATGATGTATCACACATGCATATCGGACAATTTTGAAAGTTGGCCAAATTGGAGTTGTCAGAGCAGAACTTCAAGTCACCTGAGTGTTTTCCGCCATATGTATATACGGTACATACAGCGTATCACAAAAGTAAGTACACCCCTCACATTTCTGCAGATATTTAAATGAGTATATCTTTTCATGGGACAACACTGACAAAATGACATTTTGACACAATGAAAAGTAGTCTGTGTGCAGCTTATATAATTCATTTTCCCCTCAAAATATAGCCATTAATATCTAAACCCCTGGCAACTAAAGTGAGTACACCCCTTAGAAACTACGTACAGCCCTAAATGTCCAAATTGAGTACTGCTTGTCATGTGACTTGTTACAGGAGTGCTATCAGCATTGCTGCAGAGTTTGAAGAGGTGTGGGGGGGGGGGGGGGGTCAGCCTGTTAGTCCTCAGACCATATATCAAATTGGTGTGCATGGCTGTCACCCCAGAAGGAAGCCTCTTTTGAAGACGGTACACAACAAAGCCTGCAAATAGTTTGCTGAAGTCATGTCAACAAAGCACATGGATTACTGGAACCATGTCCTATGGTCTGATGAGACGTGCAGGCTTTCTTGTGCAGCGTATGATCTGAGCACTAACAGGCTGACCCCCCACCTCTACAATCTCTGCAGCAATACTGACAGCACTCCTGTAACGAGTCACATCACATTTTGGATGGAAAATGACAAGCAGTACTCAATTTGGACATTTAGGGATGTAAGTATGTTCTAAGGGGTGTACTCTTGTTGACAGGGGTTCAGAGATTAATGGCTATATGTTGAATAAATGAATAAATGTACTCTATTATATAAGCTGCACGCAGACTACTTTTATTTGTGTCAAAGTGTCATTTTGTCAGTGTTGTCCCATGAAAGGATATACTTTGAGCTCCTTGAAAGGTGGAAAAGCGCAATATAACACCATTAACTTAAATATCTGCAGAAATGCGAGGAGTGTACTCACTTTTGTGATACACTGTATGCAGAAAACACTGAGGTGACTTGAAGTTCCACTCTGAGACCCCCAATTTGGCCAAAAAACAAAATTGCCTGATATGCATGTGTGATACATCATTGGAAAGCTTAAAATCAGAATTTTCTGGGGGAAGAAAATTTTTTGAACAGGAGAGCTATTTAAGGGCACATAAATAAATTTGCCTTGTCTTGCCTTTAAAAAAAAAAAATCAAACAGCAAAACCCCCTTACTGAAGGTGAGAGCACGCGAGAGCATAATTAAAGACGCCATGATTTTAAAGAGATATTATCTCATACTCACCTTGTTTCTATTCAAAAACCCCATGTCGCATGCATCATTGATTGTCAGGACACAGATGTGACAGCCGAATTTTTGGGGGATTTTATGGGTTAAACATGGTAATGTCACAAGGGTCATGATGCAAAAATCGCAGACATAAATGAGTGGTCAAAATGTTTTTTGTTTTTTTTATACATACCGTAATTTTCGCACTATAAGGCGCACCTGACTATAAGCCGCAACCCACCAAATGTGACACAAAAACAGCATTTGTTCATAGATAAGCTGCACTGGACTATAGACCCTACCCATCGACGTCACAAAATCACGTGCTCGCTGTATGGTTCCGCCCACTTGTCCGTCATTTTGTGTCTGTATTATCAATGGTCTCAATTGATCGAGCAATTTATAATGCATTTCATGGAAGACCCGGTGCTTTCGGATGCCGTAAACTCACTTGATGCGTTGCATAAAAGGCGTTATGTGGAAAAGCTTCAGTTTATCCATTTGCCAGATCCATATTTGATGCCTAAATCGATGTTTTTCGACCCACTGTCTCCGCCGTATTTGCCTGACATCTGCTAGCTACCCTGAACTGTACAACTATCTTGTTCACACTAAATCAGCCTATTCTCACGAAAGTTTGAAAAACTTTAAGAGCTTGGAGGCTTATAAATACTTGGTTGCCGGTTGGGTGAAACAGGTCCTCGTCCACGAAAATTCGGCAGGAATCTATCTTGTGCTTGGAAAGGTGAGTTACGAAATTTTCAATTCAAAATCTTTTGTTATTGCTAACATCCACTGTCAAGTCTAATGTATTTCATGTCGTTTGTCAATGGAGTTAGGGCTTTTAATGTTTATATGGTTTAGCGATAGCACTCTCACTACATACATACGTGTATGTTGTCGGCGATTAGCCTAGCAATGATCTTAATTGTGGTTGTCAGCCCAAAACCCTCTGAATATATATTAAATGCATCTTACCAGATATAAAATGACTACTACATAATCTTTGGTAATCGTTTGGAGCCCAGTTTTCTCGTCGAATTGCAGCAGCCCATCTCGCTCTCTTCTCTCCGGGTCTCTCGGAATCCGGTAGAACTTCAAGTCTCTCCGTCTTCTCCGTCTATCTTCTCTGTTATTGCAACCGACCGCCACACACGCCTTCACCATTTTGATTATTAATGTTAACGAGCAGAAAAACACGTCGTAAATAGGAGGAATGTACGTAGCCGTAACAGGTAAACATGATGTGTTGACGGACAATTGGGCGGCACCAGTCAGGAGGAAGGAGTTGTGACGTCACGTGGGTAGGGTCTATAGGCCGCAGCTGTCCTTACTGTATTATGGGATATTTACACCATAAGATATCAACCAGTAACACTTCATTAGACTGCGGCATCATACGACGGTCAGAAGACCAAATGAAACACCATGAAGCTTTGAACCAATTGGCTGCTAAGCTTCATTGCTTCAAGATTTGGCCATCACTGCTCCCTTGGGGGAGACAGTCAATCTCTTCTGCAACCTGCTGTCAACACTGTTGTTGTCCAACATGTCTCCTAGCATGAATTGCAGCGCAACAGATGTAAATAACAATAAAATTCATGTTCTGTGCTAATTATTTATTCAGTTATTGTTCCAGTTGTTTCATTATTGCTAGTTATGTTATTTGGTAACACTTTGACAGTGGCGCCATGAGACTGTCATTATGACATGACACTGTCATGGGCATTAATGAATGCTTATAACAGATGTCATTTAGTGTTATTTGGCAAATTATCTCACTTTTGAATGGATGTAATAGATCCGAGCTGAACATAAATGGAGTTAGTAACATAATTTGTCAGATGACAATTAATGACATCTGTTGTAAGCATTCAGTAATGCCCATGATAGTGTCATGTCATAATTATGACTGTCTTATGACGCTGCTGTCAAATAAAATGTTACCAAATACCATAACAAGCAATTAATGAAACAACTGGAACAGTAACTGAATAAATAATTAGCACAGAACATGAATTTTGATTGTTATTTACATCTATAGTGCTGCAATGCATGCTAGGAGGCATGTGTTGCCTATTAAGCCCCCCCCCCAAATCAACAAATAAGCCGCACTGGACTATAAACTGCAGCATTCAAAATGAAAGAAAAAAGTAGCAGCTTATAGTCCGAAAATTACAGTATACTTAGTATTTACCCTTTTAACCTTTTATTTCTTCTTTGTTGTTTCTGTTGTGCCCCCCCCCCCCCCCCCAAAAAAAAAAAAAAAAAAAATCTGGCTCTGTGGCAACCTTTATGTCAGTGAGTTCTGTCAGGAAGTTCTAGCCACTTTCACCCTTGCCTCTGGTTAAATTTAAATAATTACAAATTGGTTGGGGAAATTTCATATCCACAAATCTCAATGTTTAGAGTTGACCCTAAATTTTAAGTTATTCTTGATTGAAGTTGAAATGAATTTCAAGTCTCTTAATATATTAACAAAAAAAAAGAAAAGTAAGAAGCTCATTCAGATATATTTAACAAATAACATGTATAAATATACAGTATATATGTTTTTTGTCAATGTCTCAATATACTAAGGTCAAATTTTAACTGATGCGCTTACATTTTACGTCATGTTAACTGGTTGATTTGTAGTTTTTGTATTGTTCAATAAAAAATATATTGAAAATATTGCATAATGGTGACGTCTAGTGGCCAAAACTCACATGACAGCCCCAAAAAAGGACTTTTTAGCAAGCCTTTCATGCAAGAATTATGATACTTATTTTTTTTTTTTTTGGTTCCTCACTTATTGATCATGGCAAATCTTGCCAATCGGACCGGAACACGAAATCATAAACTCCCCGTCGTTTGCATCACATCAAAAAAAGCAGAAGATGAAAAGAAGAAGAAGTGCGCGACGTTCTTACTCACACTTGAGTTTCATTTACACTTGTCTCTCGAGTCAACACCAACCTTTTGGTCCTATTTTTTAATCAACTATGGCAGAAGAACTTAATTACGTGACAGTCAAGTTCAACTCCAACCGTGAGTCGTTCATTTGCATGATTAATACAGTTGTAATGTGTTTTTTTTCTCCACACACATTTTATTTGAACTATAATTTACACACAAGGTTTACCACACACCAGAATTTTGATCGACGAGTAATCGCAGATTATTTTAAGGATGAGTTGACTCTTTGTGGTCTGGAACAGCAGATCGATTGTTCCATATGTCCGCTACGAGTATATTATTAATGTCAATCTGAGCAAGATCCAATTAAGACTTTTTTCATGGGAAGAAATTTTAGAAAATATATACATATTTAAAGCTGCCGATTGGACGATGTGTCTTCTCATTGCGGTGTGAAGTGAGGCGCGTTTTTGATTTCCGTGGTCAAGCCAGCCACACTTTCTTTTCAGTTATGTTTCCCTTTCAGGTTTTACCACAAACAGACAGGCAACGCATGTGGATTCCGTAAATTTTAGGAAAGAAAATCCTAGCACTGACGTCATGTGGAAGTGTAGCGCGTATTTTGTATAATTGTGTGAAGTATATTGACTGATTATATTCAATTTGTGCTAATATTTACAGTAATGAATGTAAAATGTCTGACTGGCTGAATGATAAAAATAAGAAATGTTCCACAAAAAGCAAGGAGAGTACTACGACCCTCCAATGATTTTGAGAAAAAGGTCAAGAGAACCATTAGCTTTTGCAGTGGCGCCTCCAGAAATTTTTCATAGGGGTGGCCAGATGGGGCCACTTAAAATCTTGGGGTGGCCAAAACTAAAAGCTAATAATTTCTGGTTTTCATTATATTATTGCAGTAAAAAGGTCAGGGGAAAACTATCAGAAAGACTTAAGGACACGGCTACTGATATACTTCGGTGTATTGTGTAATATTTGATGTTACTGATGATTTCATGTGCATAGTCCGTAACTGTCCAGTCAACATTTTGAGTTCCACAACAATTCTGTTTTATTGTGTTATGTATATATTAGGCATAAGGTGTACATTTAACTAGGGCTGCCAAACAATTAAAATTTTTAATCGAGTTAATCACAGCTTAAAAATGAATTAATCCTAACTAATTGCAATTCAAACCATCTCTAAAATATGCCATATTTTTCAGTAAATTATTGTTGGAATGGAAAGATAAGACAAGATGGATATCTACATTCAACATACTGTACATAACTACTGTATTTGTTTATCACAACAATAAATCCACAATTAACATTATTAACATTCTTTCTGTGAAAGGGATCCATGGATGGAAAGACTTGTAATTCTTAAAGGATAAATGCGAGTTTGTAAATTGTGACTAAATATTGCCATCTAGTGTATTTGTTGAGGTTTCAGTAAATGATACTGTAGCGACTTAACTGTTCTGCCCAAATGCATGACGGGAAGTGGTGCAACCATGACTGTGTGTGGTGGCTGCAAATGGTATATCTTCTCTGCGTTGAGTACACTACAGGGTGTTAAGAAAAAGATCGACTCCTGTCATTCTTCCCCACGTCGCTTCCCACAATATTTATAGTTGCTGTGGGAGAAATGACAAAGCTTTTGCCAATTAAAAGCACGGCCCCAATGAACGCTTTTATCTACTCCACTCACTTAACACTGCCTCTTATCTCTGTATAGAACTAAAACGACGCCATTGTTGGCTGTTTGCGGCAATGTGTGAATGAGTCGTACTGATTACTAGTTACTTAATTACTAGTTGCTAATTACTAGTTAATTGCGATAAATATTTTCTCGTGATTAATTAAAAACAGATTAATTACTGCCCGTTAATGTGATGAATTTGATAGCCCTGCATTTGACAAAACAATATAAATGCAATAATTTGGGATGAAATGCATAACTGATGCAACAACAATCTAACGATATACTGGCAAGCGGGGTGGCCAACCAATTTATAGGGGTGGCCGTGGCCACCCCTGGCCCCCCCCCGGTGGCGCCACTGAGCTTTTGAAGTGAGAAACTCGTCACTAAATAAAAAAAATAAATAAATGAAAAATAAAAAAATCTATGGAGGGATAAATTTGAAAACTAAGAGGTGGGCCTCAAACAGAGGTTGCGCTAGACTTTTTCATTGTCTGTCATTTTGACTGACAGGGTCATAAAAATCCGGTCATAATCTATTTTTACCCGTCACTTAAATTTTTAAAATGTTAATAATGACATATTCAATAGTATTTAGTTTTCATTCATCTTTAATTAATATTCTGTCCGAACAAGCTTAACAGAGAATCCACACTGCGCCATCACACATCAAGCAGCTGTGCGTTATTAGCGCCTAGCTTGCCTTGAACACGGCTTTTTAGGAAGGGTCGGACTTGACAAGTCATTAAAAAAAAAAAAAAAAGGGGGTTGAGGATAAGCCTGAGAATGATCGGTTTTCTCTCTGCTCCATACAAGCAATATTTCAACATTGCTTACACGGCCGAGAGTCGGGGCAAACTGCTCGTATGTGTGTGTGACATGCACGAACAGTGCGTGCATGCTATCGATCCATATACTTTGAATATAAACCTGTACAGGGATTATTTATGCCTGTTATTTGTGTCCTCTTTTTAATAAGCAAAATATGATATCCCTGGAATGACGGATGACAGCCAGCATGTGTGATTGTATGGTCATTTGTTTTGATGCTTCTGCGCATGCGGGTCGTCTTGCTCAGCGCATGTCGGACTGCGAATTAGTGCGCATGCGTAATACTTGAATGGTCTCAATGGACAAACGAAGTCTGAACGGGCACGCCAAAAATCCAGATATGACAAAAAATCGGATTCGTGCATTAAGACCTGTAGTATGAACGTAGCCATAGGCTTGTTGCTGTTAAAAGAGGACACAAATAACAGGCATATATAATCCCCGTTTAGGCTTACAGTGCCTTGCAAAAGTATTGGGCCCCCCTGAATCTTGCAACCTTTCGCCACATTTCAGGCTTCAAACATAAAGATATGAAATTGAATTTTTTTGTCAAGAATCAACAACAAGTGGGACACAATCGTGAAGTGGAACAACATTTATTGGATAATTTAAACTTTTTGAACAAATAAAAAACTGAAAAGTGGGGCGTGCAATATTATTCGGCCCCTTTACTTTCAGTACAGCAAACTCACTCCAGAAGTTCAGTGAGGATCTCTGAATGATCCAATGTTGTCCTAAATGACCGATGATGATAAATAGAATCCACCTGTGTGTAATCAAGTCTCCGTATAAATGCACCTGCTCTGTGATAGTCTCAGGGTTCTGTTTAAAGTGCAGAGAGCATTATGAACACACCAGGCAGGTCCGAGATACTGTTGTGGAGAAGTTTCAAGCCGGATTTGGATACAAAAAGATTTCCCAAGCTTTAAACATCTCAAGGAGCACTGTGCAAACCATCATATTGAAATGGAAGGAGCATCAGACCACTGCAAATCTACCAAGAGGCGGCCGTCCTTTCAAACTTTCTTCTCAAACAAGGAGAAAACTGATCAGAGATGCAGCCAAGAGGCCCATGATCACTCTGGATGAACTGCAGAGATCTAAAGCTGAGGTGGTCCATAGGACAACAATCAGTCGTACACTGCACAAATCTGGCCTTTATGGAAGAGTGGCAAGAAGAAAGCCATTTCTCAAAGATATCCATAAAAAGTCTCGTTTAAAGTTTGCCACAAGCCAAACCAAACATGTGGAAGAAGGTGCTCTGGTCAGATGAAACCAAAATTGAACTTTCTGGCCACAATGCAAAACGATATGTTTGGCGTAAAAGCAACACAGCTCATCACCCTGAACACACCATCCCCACTGTCAAACATGGTGGTGGCAGCATCATGGTTTGGGCCTGCTTTTCTTCAGCAGGGACAGGGAAGATGGTTAAAATTGACGGGAAGATGGATGCAGCCAAATACAGGAACATTCTGGAAGAAAACCTGTTGGTATCCGCACAAGACCTGAGACTGGGACGGAGATTTATCTTCCAACAGGACAATGATCCAAACCATAAAGCCAAATCTACAATGGAATGGTTCAAAAATAAACGTATCCAGGTGTTAGAATGGCCAAGTCAAAGTCCAGACCTGAATCCAATGGAGAATCTGTGGAAAGAGCTGAAGACTGCTGTTCACAAACACTCTCCATCCAACCTCACTGAGCTCGAGCTGTTTTGCAAGGAAGAATGGGCAAGAATGTCAGTCTCTCGATGTGCAAAACTGATAGAAACATACCCCAAGCAACCTGCAGCTTTAATTGGAGCAAAAGGTGGCGCTACAAAATATTAACGCAAGGGGGCCGAATAATATTGCACGCCCCACTTTTCAGTTTTTTTATTTGTTAAAAAAGTTGAAATTATCCAATAAATGTTGTTCCACTTCACGATTGTGTCCCACTTGTTGTTGATTCTTGACAAAAATTAAAATGTTATATCTTTATGTTTGAAGCCTGAAATGTGGCGAAAGGTTGCAAGGTTCAAGGGGGCTGAATACTTTTGCAAGGCACTGTATATTCAAAGTATATGGATCGATAGCATGCACGCACTGTTCGTGCATGTCACACACACATACGGGCAGTTTGCCCTGACTCTCGGCCGTGTAAGCAATGTTGAAATATTGCTTATATGGAGCAGGGAGAAAACCGATCATTCTCAGGCTTATCCTCAAACCTATTTTGATTTTTTTATGACGGTTGTCAAGTCCGACCCTTCCCAAAAAGCCGTGTTCAAGGCTAATAACGTACTGCTGCATCGCTACCGTAGCTACCGTACCGTCTCGCTTTTTGATGACGTAATTGCTGCATTAAATCCGATTTGCGGGACTGGACAATACAGACCGCCGCGACAGTCTGGAAAAATGTGGCCCAGATCGGATTTAGACCACATACGAAAGTGACCCAGATCGGATTTGAAATGGTCCCGTTCTATGCGACTTGTCACGTTCAGACCGTCAAGTTAATGCCTCACTCGAGTCGGAAAAACACAAAAAATCGGATTCGTGCATTAAGACCTGTAAGACCGTAGCCGTAGTTCGGACGCTCAGTTGCCTTGACATTTTTCCGAGTAAGGCCAACGACGTCATGCATCAAGAGAGACAATAGCTAATTAATATGCTCACTCGCCACCCTGTGGTCTGGGGTGTGAATTGCAACCTGTCAAAATGACGGATGGACTTCAGTTTTTTCCGTCACCGGTTTAAAAAAACGGTCAACGACGGAAAATATTCGGTTAACGCGACCCCTGGCCTCAACCATTAAAAAAAGTATGGCGCACTCAAATGGACAAGGTGTCAAGAGTCAAGAATCTGCATTGGACAAGGTGATGATGCTAGAACTTTGGTTAAGTTAATACTGACAAGTTATATGATTATTGATTTAAACAAATATTTTGAAGCCACCCTAAAATAGGCCTAACGATGCCACGAGCATCTCCCCCAAAAAATGGATTGGATGTTTAGTACCGTCATTGGCAGCTGATGAGTAAAAAAATAAAATAAAAAAAGGTTATATCAAAAAACGCTTCAAACCAAATCACAGGTTTTCCTTTGCAGACTCGCCAAGCGAAGGTGTTATCTATGAAGACGTGAGGAGCGAGCAGGTCACGTGGACCCCAGGTTTTCTCCAGTTTCCGCAACGCTGACATTGACACTCTTGGTGCCCTGCGCCAAAAAAAAAAAAAAAAAAGTGCTATTTATACATTTGCAGAGAAGCAGGGTGAGGTGGAGGACATCTACGATGACGTGAGGAACAAGGAGTCGCCAGCCGACATGCCGCACATCTTACAAGGTTCGTAAATTTAAAAAAAGATAATTAAAAAAAAGTGGCAGTAAAATGTGTGAACAGGGCTCGGGGGCATTTCTTGGTCACTTCCTGTTGAGTTTGGGTTAAAGAACAGGAAGTGAGCTGGGAATGACTAGGCAGTGACTCAAGCTCAACAGGAAGTGACCTGTAAAT